>NC_137514.1:19525000-19860000 GCF_041902795.1 Electrophorus electricus | reverse complement strand
GGGGCGCTCCCCCCCCACGAGTCACATGCTACGGCCTGCTGCGTGCAGGGGGGTTCACGTCCCCGTGAAGGCGCGCACCTGTACGGGGTTAAGTGTTAGTGTGTCTGTCTATTAAACCCCGTCAGTGCCTCACCGTTGGCCATTGGTTGTTAGCGTCTGATTGTAATACTCGTAATCATGTTTGTCTAGCCTGTCTTAAATGTTAAAGGTGTTAGTAGTAAGTGTGTCTGTGTGCATAGTTAATGTTATTTTTGAGTGCTACCATCGTCTATATGTTTTTGTGTCATTAAATGTTTCACTCCGTCGAGAGAGTCTGTGCGTCCTGCTCCTCGCCCTTCGGCACTCGGGCATTCGTTACAATAATGTTTCCTGTGTGTACAGGGAGGAGAGATTTAATAAACACATGATAATGTTTGCTGTGTGTACATCAATGTTGTCACTGTATTTTTTGGTGTCGCTATTTGTCGTCTACAGTTGGATATTTTTTGTCCAAGAATTTGGGTTTATTGTGCCTATTGTCATTAAAGCAGGTAACCCATATAACTGCGTTCATTACACCCACCAAATTCTGTTTTCAGATGTTTTTTTTTTTTTTTATAGCTATACAGATATACATATTATAATATTTATAATGGATATTTTCTGGCAAATTTAAGATTAATCTCTTTTTTGAAAATGTTTGTCAGTTCATGTACATTTTAGAATATAAATCAGATGTCTGGCAGTAGTACTGTGGGGCCATTTAAGCTTGTGCATGTTCCAAATGGGCTCACATCACGATTTATTGACAAATTATTGTTTTTAAAAAATGTGTTTTCAAAAGATTAAAAACATGAATATATTAACTCTGCAAAATGTTATCTATATTCAATTGAAAAACAAACAAAAAAAATTGCCCCTTCTCCTAAGGACACATTTGAAGTATGATCATCAGATCTTGAAATCCTGAATGATGTCAGGTCTGAGAAGTGAGCGGATTATTTTAGGAAGAGGTTTGCGAGGTCCCCGATCACCGGACATGCCAGCTTCAGGGCGTTGTTTCTTCACACACAATCGGAAGTATTTTCTAACGACTACTACCGAAACATAGAAGCTACAATTGAAGGTCTGAAAGGTTTCAATATTTAACGGTGAGTTTTTACCTACCAACTAATAAAAATGTGATAGCGATGTAGATTAAAGCAACGGGGAGTGTTGTATCTAATTTTTAGATCATCCTCATGGTTGATTAAACCATGTGAGGGTATTCCAGAAAGCCGGTTTAGCAAATCTTAAACTTGACCTTGAACTCTGAGTTGAACTAACTCGACACGACTTACACAGTTATTGGTTCCGGAACAACTACGTCATTGTTCCGTCATTTTACGTCAAATTACAGTGAGCGAAGTCAGTCAACTTTGAATAGACTGAATTTAATTGAAACGCTTTCCCGTTAACTTCGAAAGGTATCTTCAGATGAGATAATGAGATTCAACATAGACGAACGATAAAAACTGTAATGCTTCTTATGAATAATTAATAATTCAGATATTTTAATTTATCATTTGAAATTAATGTTACATATGCAAACTATCAATATACTTGAAAAGGCAACACACAGCAACGTTACCAAAGTCAACAGACGAGTTCATAAAACTACAGAATTGTCAGAACTTCCTAGTCATCCGCGCATATCGTCGTTTTGTCGCCTTTTCAATTTAATCCTAATTATTTTCTATTTTATTATAGCCCGTGTAACAAGGTTAGTTAAACAGCATTGACAGCAAAGAAAGTGTAACTCGATTTTCTAGGACCAAAAGGGCACAACATAAAAAAAAACCCACCGAGACACACACTCTACTGTGGTTTTCATTTATGTATTTTTTTTTTCTTTTGCATACAGCCCAATTATTATTAGTCAAATTATGACTATTATTTTTATTATTATTGTTTTACTAATATTTCTAACTATTATTGACAGTGGGAAAAGCACGTACATTAAATCCCCCGTAAATGTTATATCTGAGCTATGTTCGTTCGGAATTCAGATTCGGATAAAAATGTTAAATGAAAAAGGGGCGAAACTAAACTTATGTTAAACATAATAACGTAAGAACCCGTTGGTGGTGTGGCTATTGATGGCTAACAAACACCACTTGATGGAGGCGTGGACGAACATGAAGAAGACACAATATGAAGCGAACGCAAGAAAGTCCAGGTGCTGGTAGCTGTTAGCAGGGGGAAGACGGCAGCGAAATGTCCACGTCAGAACAATTCCACTTCATGTGGACAGAAGTCCACCTTCCAATGTCACTCACACAACATCAGGACATTGTGATAACTCATTTAAAAATTAAAGCCCTCGTAATGGTCATATATGCGCTATGTTCCATCTGAATAATTTTTTTTTAATATATATATTTTTTAATCCTGCTTCCACGGAACAGTTCCTTTTCAGTTTAAACTTTTTTGGACCTGATGGGCTTTGCTGCTGAATTTGACATTTTTGGCCAATAATTTCACCTCACAATGTATCTAAATGAAATTGGACATAAAAAATCATTAGTCCCACCACATATGACTACAGAGCTCATCTCAGCCTTAAAACTGGGATTTTCCTCCTTCGTGTTTAAAAGGATCTCTCCCATGCAAGCACCATTTAAAAATAAAACTCTGTCCACATGAACAGCAAAACACGTTAAGTTTTGTCAATAGCATGTTAACCAATCAGAAGCCTTAAAACAGTTGTTACTGGTAGGCTAAAAACAATGGATTATCGATTAAATCAGAGAGTGGACTCATAATTAAGTGGAGTTGTTCCTCAGTATCACACTAAAATCTATTTGTAAATTTATTTGTAAACATGTAACAATTCCTGTTAGTGGTATAAACCAGCACTATTTTGGCTACATTCTTCAGATCATATTGAGTGGGTCATATATCCTTATAAGCCATTTCTGAGATCACAAATATGCTGATTCACAAAATTTGTTTACAATGGATATGTAGTTGTTTACAATGGGTATGTATTACAGTGCAGTGAAGTTTACAATGGGGATTTATGACAGTGTAATGAAGTTGCAAGAATTTGCTGAATTTGACATGCCAGAATGTATGAACCCGCTTTACAAAAAAGTATGATGCATTTATGAAGAAATTTGATTAACTGTCTCATTTGGTCTGAGCATTAGTACAAATGTGACTGTGAGTGGTTCCTTTTATCACAGAGAAAAATCCCAGAGACTGTAAACAACAGGCAGGTAAATTGACGTATTTTACGTATTTCAAAGTTAAAGTCAAATTTATTTATATAGCACTTTTTACAACTCACACTGTCACAAACCAGGCATAGAAATGTTAGTATACAGATAACTAATGAACAGGCCACAGGTGACAGAGATGAGGAAAAACTCAGTGGGCAGATTAAAGATGAAACCTTAGAAGGAACAAGACTCAAATGTGAATCCATCCTGCTTGTGCATTATTTGCAGTCTATATGAGTACCAAACAGGAAGAACAGTAGCAATGCAAATGTTAGCATTGCAGATTTCAGTGTAGGTGTAGGAATCAACTGTTATTATGCAGAATGTCATACATGCACCAGTACAAATAATGCAGGCATACATAAAAAAAAATTACATTACCACAACACACACACACACACATTCACTCTTGTTCACTATCCATGCAGTGTCAACAAAAAGCCTTGAACATACTTCTAAACATTCAAGAGACTGGGTCCTGCATGAAACTGGAGTCAGTCCTTCTTCAAGTTCAGTAGGGCAGAATGGTCAACCTCAAGATTGTGTTTAATGTTAAACAATAGTGAAATTGCTTCATTTAAAGTCTTTCTGAGTGAAATAACTGATGGATATCAGTACCTATCATTCCTGCTTACTATCCCTTTGATTTGAACAAAACTCTTGAACATGTTTTTGAACATTCAGAGACCAAACCATTACACTGGAGTCTATTGTCCTTCTTCATGTTCAGTAGGGCAGAATGGCCAACATTAAAGAACATCTGCTGAACACTCTAGAGGAATTGGCCACAGAGGACCTGAAGATGTTCCAGTGGCATCTAACTAACAATGTGGAAGATGACAAACACATCCCAAAGTCTCGCCTGGAGAAAGCAGACAGACATGACACTGTGGACAACATGGTGCAAAAATATGGTCAAATTGGAGCTGTGGAGATCACACTAGACATCCTGAAGAAGATGAACAATAACCAACTGGCTGAAGAACTGAGGACCAAAGTCAAAAACAGTAAGTAATGCTATGAATCACATTCATTATTTAAACTCACTATTTCACAAATTAATATATTCAGAGCATTTTATATTGTTTTGTGAACTCAAGTGATAATATCCAGTTGAAAACAAACCTCAAGAAATTTGCAAATAAATATCAGAAATAATTACTTTGTAAAGTTTGAGCATTCCATAATAATTAACTAATAATTACAGCACCTTTTATGCAAATATGTATACAGGGCAAAATTTTGGATGCATGGGTATTATTAACCCTTTACAATTAACAACAACAACAACAACAACAACAATAATAATAATAACAACAATAATAATAATAATAATAATAATAATAATAATAATAATAATATTATTATTATTATTATTATTATTATTTTTATTATTATTATTATTATTAACTGTCAGGACCCAGAATCTGGCCCTGTGTAAAGATTTGCATGTTCCCTAGTTCCAAAGCATTATACTTCAAAATGAAACAAAAAATAAAATTGTAACATGTTTAGACAAACTGTATGTTACAGATTTTTAAACAAATATTTACACAAGCATTAACTTAACTTTGTAAGAGGTGATGCTGTAATTATTAGTTTGAATACTGGGAAGGCAAATAGCAGACCTATGAGAAAAGGGCTTTGAATTTTGGTTTTTGGGTTTCTACAGTGGAAATGGGGCTGGATATTGGATCCTGGTCTTTTTCCTGCTACCTAATGTAACACCTTTTCATTTTCTTGTGAATACTGCTCAGACTAGACCAGTCCAGAATGTCACAGGTCAAACTGGTCCACGTCAGAACATCTCAGCTCAGACTGGAACAGTGCAGAACATCACAGGCCAAACTGGTCCACATCAGAACATCTCAGCTCAGACTGGAACAGTGCAGAACATCACAGCTCACAATGGAGGAACTGGCAGTGCACCTATTCTACAAGAAAATGTGATCCATGGTGCAGATCTGAAGTTCCTATGAAGTTAAAACATCAAAGTAGTTAAGCCAGACTAAAGGCTGAACACAGTTCAGACTAAATACGTTATCAAACACCAGACTGTATCAGTGTGAAACATAACATAACAGATATGTTCACGCTGACTCATGTATATTTAATCTGTTACACCCTGAAGAAAATGTGTGAAATCTACCTTTTTAAAGTAAATTAACTAAGTAAATAAGACCATTTTGCTATAATTTTAAATAAAATCCACTTTGTATCAAGTGTTAAATGTTACATGAATAAAACAAGAGACTGAAACCAGAACCCATTAGTGATTTGGCCTGGGTTTGGTAAAACTAGTGGGCTGGGTTGAATTTGTAACAGCAGCTGGCTGGCAAATAAATAGAATATAGACCTCAAATATAGCTCTGGTGATGGGTAGTGGTGGTTTGTGTGGTTCTTTCTTTAGCTTAATGATTCGCCTCTACTGGCATCCATGCTTCCTGAATCTCCTCCTCAGCTTGGTGTTCTGGTAATCTCCTCTGGTATGTTGTGTGAGTGCAGAAATCTGCTCATAATCACTTTACACTGCAATGTGATGGTCAGAAGATCTTGGTGAGTGTGGATGCAATTCTGATGACTAAACTTAGCATTGACACTCAAAAGATTAAACGAAAACACACAAAAAGAGCAACAAAAGGAAGAGCATTGAGCAGCTGCACACCACCATCTTAGACCATGTAAGACAATATATATATTAAAAAAAAAACTATTTATATAAAAGCAGCAGTGCAAGGTGTTTATAACAAGACCAGTACAATATTGTATATGGTGTATATAATTAAAAAAGGATAAGATACTGAAACAGGACTGAGTCTTTAGTACCATGAATGTACTGCCTTTGTAACATTACAGTATGCCTACTGCGGCAGAGATTAAGTGAGAGATTGTGAATGAGTTTCAGTGAGGTTAATGAGAGTGAGACATGACTGGAGCACTGGGAGGATGGGTGGTGTGACCGGACTACAGTTAACTGAGGATCCTGATGGCCTGCTGGATTTGGACAGAATGCTGTGACACCACCTGCCAAAACGTAGTCTGGTAAATAGTTCATGTGCTGGGTGGCTACAGTCAGTGGTGATTTTGATGCCCTTAGTCTACGAGTGTGGAAGATGTACACTGTGTGCACAATTAATAGGCAAGTGAGTATTTTGACCATATCATCATTTTTATGCATATTTTTCAACTCCAAGCTGAATAAACTTGAATGCTTATTGTATTTAAGCATATCAGGTGATATGTATTTGTGTAATGAGGGAGGGTGTGGCCTAAGGAGATCAACACCCTATATCAAGGTGTGCATAATTATTAGGCACCTTCTTTTCCTCAGGCAAAAAGAGGCAAAAAAGAGATTTAATTGACTCTGAAAAGTCAAAAATATTTGGGTGTGATCACAGAACCATCAAATGTTTTGTTGCAAATCGTCAATAGGGTCACCAGAAACGTGTTGAAAAAAAAAAGATGCAAGTTAACTGCCAAAGATTTGAGAAGAATCAAATATGAAGTGACCTGGAACCCATTATCCTCCAGTGCTGTCATATTTCAGAACTGCAACCTACTTGGAGTGCCCACAAGTACAAGATGTTCAGTACTCAGAGACATGGCCAAAGTAAGGAAGGCTGAAACCTGACCACCACTGAACAAAACACATAAGGTGAAATGTCAAAACTGGGCCAAGAAATATCTGAAGACAGATTTTTCAAAGGTTTTATGGACTGATGAGACAAGAGTGACATTTGACTGTTGCAATACCTGACAGTGTTGTAAAAATTTCGCTTATCATTAACTTTCTATTCTTTCATTCTCAATATGATAAGTGTTTGAGGAAAGTATTTTTTGTGTTTTTTTTTTATTATTATTATTTTTTTTACAAAATTATGGCCCTTTACATAAAACATTTTTACATATGCCTTTTTTCATACCCTGATAATTGTGTTTTACTGGTACAAAACTGCATTTATAATGACTTAAATTCACAAATGTCTTTGTTAAAATGAAGAGTAAAATCAAATTTACTTGTTAATAGTGTACCAACTCAGCCTGGGGTGGGTCATTGGCTATACCTTCTTTGGCCATTAGAGGGAGGCACAGGGCTGCTGCATAGTAATCAGGAGCAAATAGTAACACCTGTTTTGTGCCTGGGAGCTGCATGTGCCTTGGTGGAAGCTTGTGACAGCCCATTTGATAGATGTAATGGGACAGAAGAATAACTAAAACAGGGCAAAAAAAAAAAACTGTTTGGGGTAAGTTGCACTTTATTGACAGTCTCATTCAGTAATACACACCCAACTAGAGACCATTTCACTTACAAACACATTCACTAATGCATAGAGAGTACAGAGATACAAATGCTAAATGTATAAATTATAAGATATATAAATTCAATAATATCCTGTAATTCAAGATATAAATGCTAAGAGATATAAATACACATTCACTAATGCATAGAAATAAATATTTATAGATATTATGAGAAGGGCGTCTTATGAGAAGGGCTCACATCTCTGACAGTGTGGAGACTCAGAAGAGCAATGAGCCATCTCGCAGGACTGTTATTCCCTGAAGTGGAAAAACTAAGGTGTGCGGGCCAGCGTGCACACTTGCACCCAAAGTTAGAGCCTCGGGAAGGCCGGGAGTTCAGATGTTGTAAAACAGTTGCTATGGTATCAAGAGACATGCACGGCAGGAAACCATAAGTATGCAGGCTGCTCAACAGAATAAAATGTTCCACAACACTCTTGTGCAGAAGGTGCTAAGAGTAGATAAATATTTTCCACTAAACCTTAAAAAAAAAAAAAAAAAAGAGTGTGTAGGGATGGTTTGAGGATGGAGAAAGAATGTGGTAGGCAGGGCTCACACACAGAGCTCCATTTATGACTCTACACAAATAAATAAACACATGTTCACTCTCACAGATACAGGTGCACAATTATTAATTTCATTAATTTAGTTATACATTCATTTATAATAAATCTAAATTATTTTAAAGTGTTTTGTCATTCCTGGAACCCAGCAAACCTGAACTTAATAAGAACTTGTGCTGAAGTCAAAGGATGTGTTTTTTTTCTCTGTGTCTCCTCCCCCTCTATCTATCTCTCACGCAAACATGTGATGGAAATGCACTACATAATGATGTGTTGGAGCACGCACAGCAAAAGATAAAAGATAACAAATAACTCACTGACACATCTAAAAAAATTCTCCATTATCCACCAAGACTGCAGTCTCTGTGTATTAGTGAATGTGACTGTAGGTGAAATGGTCTGTAGTTTCTGTGTGTTAGTGAATGTGACTGTAGGTGAAATGATCTGTAGTTTCTGTGTGTTAGTGAATGTGACTGTAGGTGAAATGGTCTGTAGTTTCTGTGTGTTAGTGAATGTGACTGTAGGTGAAATGATCTGTAGTTTCTGTGTGTTAGTGAATGTGACTGTAGGTGAAATGGTCTGTAGTTTCTTTGTGTTAGTGAATGTGACTGTAGGCGAAATGTTCTGTAATCGAATGGTGAAATGGTCTTGAATCAGACTTACATTTTACTGACTGGTGCAGCGAGACAATCAATGATGACTGAAATATGAAGTTAAACACTATTTAATTGCAAGACATTGTGTTTTCGTGCAAAAGGTAAAGTAGTATAAGAAAACACATTCTGTTTTCAAGTTAAAACATTACAAGCAATTGCAACTTTTCTTTCAATGTATTAATAAAGTGTACAAGGATTCTAATCACCATAAACACTGTTTCATTGAAAGATTTTCTGTTTTCAACCAACAGGTAATGTCTTATATGTGAAAACAGTGTATGTATGTGAAAAGAAGTCATAATATGTTTGGAATGTGCGCATTTTGAATAAGTGTAACTCTGTTCTTTTACTTCTGCACATCATGAAACAAAGTTTGCAAGTACACTAATCATCTTAAACAAGAAATTAAGGTATTTATAAAAAATACAGAACTTTGGTATTTCCTTATAAAAAAGTCAAAGCAATGTGAGAGAATAGAGAGCAATGCTTTGATGCACAGAAATCTTAGAGTTGAGGACAGACAGAAATGTTTTCAAAACAAGATGGAGCCAAAGAGGTCACCCTAGTAGCCAAGGTAGAAAATGATATATGATGACATCTGTGTGAGCATTTTAGAAACGAGGCTTAGTAGAACGTTGCAAGCATTGACATTAAAAGGCACATAACTGTATAATAAACTGCTTACACATAGAAATGAGCAGTACATCCTGGGCAGTGGTAGCTCAGTGGTTAAGATACTTGACCTGGAAGGTTGCTGGTTCAAGCCCCACCGTTGTCACTGTTGGGCCCCTGAGCAAGACCCTTAACAATTGCTCAAGTTGTACTCAGTTATAATTGTAAGTTGCTTTGGATAAAAGTGTCAGCTAAATGCCATCAATGTACATCCTGATTTACATTCACATTTGATACTGATGAAGAGGGCCTTCTACCTTCTCCCAGATCCAGCCAAAATCAACGCCAAGTTCTGTCCCTGATCTGGTTTGTGGATCTGGTTATTGGATGTGGGCCAACACTGGCCAATCGGACCAATTCTCAAAGATTTGTTTACTCATGCAGCCCAGATGTGGGCCACATCCATCACACTCATTTTACATATGGATTAACGCTGGACCAGAGCTGCACTGAATCTGCATCACCTGCAGCAGTTTAAGCTGCACTTTATTTTAACATTATATCAGAATGTATGAATTAGTAATTTACATTACAATACCCAGTATTTAGTTATAAAAGCTTTTTATCTTTTATCTTTCTTTATCTTCATCAGACACAAATCAACATAAACCAAACCAAACAGGAGTATCTCTTCAGTGTGGGCTTATGCAAAAATAACAAACAAAAATGTACTAACACCAACCTGACACTTCTACAACATTTCTACTCCAACTCGCTAACAAAATCCAAACAGATGAAAAGAAACATGGCACCCACCCGTACACTCCAAAAAAAAACCCATCCCCAAAAAACAAAAAACATTCACATGACATCACATTTACACAAGAATACAAATACTGAACAAATCTTGAATCGTGGGAGGCCTTAACAAGGGCACCATTTATTTGGAGACCCAAGCTTATGGATATGGATATGGAAATAGGAGGAAGAAAAACTACACTAACACTAAGTAGTTTTTTTTTTTTCTACACCACCAACCATGTAAAGATTTTAGTTTGGGAATGAACACTTGATTGAAAGAAAAACGTACCTGGTAATGCAATGAAGGTGACAAATGATATCTGAAATTGACTATTATCAATTCAATTCAGTATCAGTGTTCACATGTGCTTGGATTTTGTTCTTTTACTCGTTGGGGCCTATTTCGTTGGTGCATGTTGGTAGATCCCAGGTGGAGGTGTGAAGCAAAAGCACTGATTCAGCTGAACTGATACTCACAGGTCCACGAAGCACACAGAGCAGTGCAGCGGAACAGTACTCGCAAGTCCACTGGACTCATGAAGCACAAGTGCGGTGACTGGGTCCTTCGAGTCGGTCCTTGCAAGCAGTAGTATGAGCTTGAGATTTATACGGGTCTGAGCAAGTCATTACATGCAATGCGTCACAGCAGTTCAGTTACACCTTACTGCACTCTACGTCAACCTCCTTTTATGCAGTGTGCTCTTATGATGGGAAGTCGTAACAAGGAAGAATTCACATGTATCTTGAATACTTCAGCATACAAACTTTGCTGAACTGGACCTCACAAAAGTTACCGAACCACAGAGAAAAAAATAACAAACCTACAATGGCAGGATGGCTGCACTACCACACTCAGACAGCTTAGCACATAAATCAAACAGAGAACATTTTTGTTTGGGCCAATATGCGGTATATATTAAATCGCCAAACAATAACTCCATCAAAAAAATACTGTGATAAACTCTCCTGAGAAAAGAACATACTCCCCACTCCTCATCTGTCCACAGCTTCTTTTTTTCTTTAAACCCACCCATTATCATTGCTGATAGGCTAGCAACATATCAGTCACTCTAAACTTGATAGGTTAACTCCCATAGAGGCTGACAGAGCACTACCTGAGAAATGGTGCAAAAACAAAGAAAATGATGTTGGGAAGCCAAGTATTTAACAAGTATAACAATGATAAAAAACATAAAAAATAAACAATGTGGGGTCTCCCATGTTTTTAGGGTGTGTACTTCTGTACTGTCTAAAGAACCTACAAATACATATCTATACAAACTACCCACAGCACTGTTTCTGACAATCGTTTTGCTGGCCAATCACATCATCCAAATCTGGAGAGATGTGGGACAGGAAGGAAAACCACTTCTTTCAGGCACTTCTCACAACAATCTCATGTGGATAGCCTGTAAAACAAAACAATACGACTAAAACTCATAACATCGAGGGATGTAACAGGCTTTAGGGTTTTTTTTTTCCAATCATTTGAGTTTCTTGCATCTTTTAGCCAGTCCTCAAATTTGTTCACTGCAGACATCGTGGCCAGTGGGAAACTAATCTCTTCAGGCATTTCTGCAGTTTGAATCTCTGTACCCATTGTAGTAGCAAGATTATTAACAGTAGCAGCAAGCTGAATTTGCTGTCCTTTAATGTGTTCCAGCAGTGTTAGGTTGTGCACCTGAGTTGCTGGATAAAAGAAAAAGACAAGTGACAGCTCTGTTACAAAAGTAATTGTTGGTTATTTTCAGTAGTTAGATGTTTTCTTAAATCTGGTTATAACTAGACAACGTGGCAGAGGAAGGGTTGCCAATTTTCATGGTCAAGTCTGTCTTTTCTTAAGATCTTTTTACTAGGGATGCATTGATACTGATTCTGATATCCAGTATCAACCCAATACAGCGCTCATTTACTTGTACTCATGAAAATGCACTGATACCAACATCTGATACCTCCAGATTCCATGGGATGTAAGATGAGTGGCACATGTTAATAAATCCCAGACTATATGAAACAAAGATAGAAACTGAGATACTGAAACTGTACCGTTAAAGTCACTCAAAAACTGTGATACAAACTGAACCGTGGGCCTACTGTACCACTTCCCTCCCTATTGTGACCTATGAACTGTAATTCTGCATGTTCTATTTTTGTCTCATCTGGCATAGCCTGAATGTTTCCTTATGCTGAATGGTTTTGTACAATTTGATAGCTGTATGGAATAAAAGGATTTACTTCAGTGCCCGTGCTAGCAAGGAAGGGGTTCTGTGCCAGTTCTTCCAAGTCTAAAAGAGGGATTAAAGGAATGGCTCAGGCATTGCTCAGGGAAAAGTCTGGCAAACATCTGGCAGATGTACAAGGGGAGGAGAAGGAATGTGAGCAGGTAACGCAGGAGGTACATGAGGAGGAGGGATGAGAACAGATGGTGCAACTGGAGCTGAAGAAAGGTTGCTTCCACTCCTCTTGCTGATCAATGTCAGAATCTGCATAACTGAATATTTGCCAAATATAAAATGAAAAAATAGTGTAGAATTTAGTTTATGCAATGACAAAACTGTTACTGAAACCACACATGTAGACACCTATTGATATGTACAAATCCTCAGGATAAAACTGGCTAATTATCCTCTACACATTCAATGGAATTGTTCCCCATGTGCAATTGAACAATGCAGTTAACCACTATTTTAAATATCATACCTTGGCTTAATTTTCTCTTCCTACTAACTTCTAGGTTTCCTATAAGCACTGACATAAGCTGAAACGTTTGCTCTAGCTTCACTGGTTGGATTCTACTATCATGAATTCTACTTCCATTATCATACTAATGGAATAAAATCAATTAAAACTTCTGTTCTACTTTCCTGATCTTTTTGGTAGTGTGTGGGCAATGTTCTTCATTTGTATTAAACCAGTCTCAGCAGTGCCATCAGCATATAAATTATTAGGCCAAGCACAACAGTGTCATCAGCATATTTGAAAATACAGTTGCTATAGTAACTTACAACACACTCCTAAGTGAACAAGGTATACAGTAGTGAACTTAGGACATAACCTTATGGTGATCTAGTGATAAGTGTGATGGTAGAGGAAAATAAACCACTCACCCTAACTGTTGTGTTCTAAAAAAAAAATCTAAAATCCAGTTCTTTATCGACGTATCCACACCCAGAGTCCTCAACTTAGTGACCAGTTTGGTAGAGATAATTGTGTTACAAGCTGAACTATAGTCTACAAATAACATACTGACGAATGTATTACTCTTATCAAGATACTATAAAGCTGTATGGAGAAGATCATCTGAGACTGATCTATTTTGTATATAAGCAAATTGGAAAGAATCCAAGAATGTTACTGCACTTTACAAGCCATTCTAGACAGTTTATAACCACTGAACGAAGAGCTATGGGATGTGATTATATAGACTAGATGGAAAATTATTTTCAGGGGCAGGAATATTTACTCATTTTGTCCCACAACAGGTGCAATAGACATACCTGTGATGGAACACCGTCTGATCCAGATGCCTTTTTGATTTCAGTTCTACTCACATCTTCCTTTGACTGTTACAAAGTGCACAGGTGTAGTTTCTGTTTAGATATTCAAACCTGGCAAAGAAAGAATTAATTTCATAAGGAAATCCCATGTCAGCAATGATGACCCCATCTGTCCAGGATTGTAATTGATTATGGCCTGCAGACCTTGCCACATTTGTCAAATGTCTGTTCTGGTGAAACTGTTCTCCACACACTCTCCAAAGGCTCTACTTATTGATTTAATTGCTTTCTGTAGATCATATCTAGACCATTTGTACATTTAAAAATCTCCAAATTTAAAAGCAGTTGTCCAAGCTTAAATTTTCTCTCACGTCCCGATTCTCCAAAGGCTTTTGATTGGGATAGGAAAGTGCAGTCCTCATTGGAATGCATGAGTCAATGCAAAAAGTGAAATAATCTGTTACTGTTCCTGCATATTCATTAAAGTCCCGTATCCAGTTCTTACAGTGATTTGCACATATTTCTGGTTCTCCACCACCTTAAGTTCACCTACTTGTTACATGTCATTTGTTATCAGGAAAATTGATATAGAGCTACTAATACTATCAAGTTGAAAAGTTTTCAGGCATCATAAAAGCAGATTTTAGTGCTACCTGAACCTGCTACTAATTTATCTTGTTTTGTACATTTGCCACTGGTAAAATGTTTGTGCTTTCATAACACACATAACAAACTGCAGAGACAAGTGTTTGTGAGATCACTGCTGTTATCACTGCTGTTGTTAGTATCAGTAACCTCAAGATTGTGTTTAATGTTAAATAATAGTGAAATTGCTTTATTTAAAGTCTTCCTGAGTGAAATAACTGATGGGTATCAGTACCTATCATTCTTGCCTACTATCCCTTTGCTCTGAACAAAACTCTTGAACATGTTTTTAAACATTCAGAGACCAAACCATTAAACTGGAGTCTATTGTCCTCCTTCATGTTCAGTAGGGCAGAATGGCCAACATTAAAGAACATCTGCTGGACACTCTAGAGGAATTGGTCACACAGGACCTGAAGACGTTCCAGTGGCATCTGACTAACAGTGCGGAAGATAAACATATCCCAAAGTCTCGCCTGGAGAAAGCAGACAGACATGACACTGTCGACTACATTGTGCAAACATATGGTCCAAATGGAGCTGTGGAGCTCATACTGGCCATCCTGGAGAAGATGAACAACCAACTGGCTGAAGAACTGAGGACCAAAGTCAAAAACAGTAAGTAATGCAATGAATCACATTTATTATTTAAACTCACTATTTCACAAATGAACACTGGACATCCTGAAGGAGATGAACTTCAAAACACTGGCTGAAAGTTTTCCTAATGTAGCAATAATGTAGAAATAACTACATAAACAACTGCTTACCATCCCTGAATGGTTCATTGTATGATGTCTCCTATACCTCAGTCAGTGAAGTATTAGTCTGAGACACTACAGATACTCTGCCCACATGTAAACAGAGAGTCTGATATCTACAGTACATTCATCTGGTTACAGTGTAAAGATGCATATTCTGTCCTTATTTTTTGTGTCTTAACACAACTTGGGCAGTGGTAGCTTAATGGTACTTAGGTACTTTACTTGTAATCATAAGGTTGCTGGTTCAAGTTGGCACTGTTGGGCCCCTGAGCAAGGCCCCTGAATCGCTGAGAAGTTGTTCTCAGTCCTAATTGTAAGTCGCTTTGGATAAAAGCATCAGCTAAGTGCTATAAATGTAAACTTGGCAGATAGCTAAACATCTGGGGTTCAATAAGTGTTTATTTTATCCAGACCCCCAAATCCTGTGAAACTGCAACCAACAATTATAGATTTTCATAATCAAAAGACATGAGTTTGCTTACATCATACAAAACTGATATATAAAGTAATATGTATTCCCATACAACATCCACACAGAATGTGACACAAGTCATCCAATCTTGCTATTATGAACTGAAGAAATTTGATTAAATATTCTGCTCATCAGTGAGGATAGACAGATGAAAATCTCACTTCATCATGAGCACATGCAGCTCACATCTAAGATGGCTGTATTAACCTCTAACCCTCATCATGTGACTTCAACAAACATTCAGAATTAAAGAACACTGGTTTCCTTAACATTGAACAGTGCCATCTTGTGGCCATATATGTCATTAGTCATTACATAAAAGAACAGTCATGACATGTGCATGACCATTTTGTACTGGTCCAACATTAATCACAGTTTTGTTCTTACAGCTAAATTCAACATTAGCAAACAGCTGAAGTGAGGTAAAATAATTACATGTATATATACTGACTGTATACAGACTGACTGCTCTTCAGATCCTGCATAATCTTTGCTGGGCAGAAATATTGAACACAATTTCCCCCAATTATTTTCGTATGCTTTGTCCCAGAGCTTTTGCATAATTAGGGTAGTTAGTTAACCAGCACTTTAAGTTGGCTTCTTTCTTCTGCCTGTCTGTGGAGCAGGTTCAGCATTTTAAACTGAATTCACCTCCCATTCTCAAAGCCTATGAGCATGTATAGATCAGTAAAGCAGAGAGACAATTTTATTAGCCTAACTGTTGAGACCAGTGTTTCCATCTCATGTGTACAAGACTAAGAGTAAGAGATTATTTTACTTAATTGGGAAAGTATGTGCAAATCAGCAGATAATGGAAGAATTTACACCATACACATTTAAGTGTAGGACCAGTAAATTAAGATTAGATTAAGATCACAGTAAAGTTTGCACAGTCTAAATGAATGTTTCAGTAAAAATCACATTCCCAAAGTTATCTGCTCATCCCTAATATAGTCAATCAGTCCAGATATGTTTGGTGTCCAGTATTTCCTTAGTTTATTTTGCTGTGCTACTGTCATATGAACACAGACCAGTCAGGTTTAGATCAGGCTTCCACCAGTCAGAATTTCCAAGTCCAGACCATCATGACTTAGACTACAGCAGACCTAACCATCACAGCTCAGACTAGAGGAAGCATCGCTGCACAAGGAAATGGGTTTCACATCGCAGTATATATTATGTGTCACTGTAGGGGTTTTACTTTTTACTATATACAGATTTCCATTTCTTATACTAATTTAGGCTTATTAAGTCTCATTAATAGTCTCAATTTATCAGTATAACATATATTCATGTATTCCATGTATTCCAGACGCTGCCATTCATCTGGATGGATAAGTCTCAATATGTGCCGATAGAAACAATGTGCACTCCGGCAAAATACGTGGCGGAGGAGTATGCATTTATATCAATGAGTCCTGGTGTAAAAACTCTGTGCTTGTCGTTAAGTACTGCTCACCGCTGGTGGAGTTTGCTATTGTCAGATGCAGACCTTTTTATTTACCGCAGAAATTCACCTCCGTGTTTATAATCGCGCTGTACATTCCACCCAGCGCGAACACACGAGAGGCTCTCCAGGAGCTGTATGGAGCGATTAGTGAACTGCAGAACGTTCATCCAGACGGACTGTTTATTGTCGCCGGAGACTTCAACCACGCAAATCTCAAGTCGGTACTGCCTAAATTCCATCAACATGTTAACTTTGCAATGAGAGGAGCGAACGCGCTGGATCTCATTTACACAAACATCTCCGGTGCTTACCCGGCGGAGCCCCTCCCCCACCTCGAATACTCTGATCACGTGTGTGTAATGTTGATTCCTCCATATAGACCGATCGTCAGACGCTCGAAACCGCTTCTGAAGCAGGTGAGAACCTGGCCAGCAGGAGCCATCTCTGCCCTTCAGGACTGTTTTGAGCAGACGACTTGGATAACATTCAAGGAGGCTGCTACTGACGGTGGCACTGTTAACCCGGAAGAGTATACAGCATTAGTGACTGGCTACATCAGCAAGTGCATTGATGATGTTACTGTCTCCAAGACCATCACCACACGCCCCAACCAGAAGCCATGGATGCCTGCTGAGGTGCACATGCTACTGAAGACCCGTGACTCAGCCTTCAGAACAGGTAACAGAGAGGCTCTCAGAAAAACAAGAGCCAAACTGTCACATGTGATCAGGGAAGCAAAGCGTGTACACGCACAGAGGATCCATGGACACTTCAAAGACACTGGTGACACACGGCGCATGTGGGCAGGCATTCAGGCCATTACTAACTATAGGAAAACATCACCTTCCTGTGACAGTGATGCCACCCTGCCAGATGCACTGAATGACTTCTATGCACGATTTGAAGCACAAAACAACGTTGCAGCGGAAAAGTCCATCCCTCCGCAAAATGACCAGGTGCTGTGCCTGACTGCATCTGATGTGAGGCATACTCTGCGTGGAGTTAACCCACAGAAAGCTGCTGGACCAGACGACATCCCGGGTCGTGTGCTCAGAGAATGTGCTGACCAGCTTGCAGATGTCCTGACAGATATCTTCAATATCTCTCTGAACTGCACCATGGTCCCAACATGCTTCAAGACCACCACCATCGTCCCCGTGCCTAAGTAGCCCACGGTGTCGTGTCTCAACGACTACCGTCCCGTTGAGAGACTCGTCATGAGACGCATCAAGACCCAGCTTCCCCCATCTCTGGACCCCCTGCAGTTCGCATACCGCCCCAACCGCTCTACAGATGATGCCATCTCTACCACACTTCATCTGGCACTCACACATCTGGATAAAAAGGGCACCTATGTAAGAATGCTGTTCATAGACTTCAGTTCAGTATTCAACACCATTGTTCCTCAGCATCTGATTGGAAAGTTGAGCTTACTGGGCTTGAACACCTCCCTCTGCAACTGGATCCTGGATTTCTTGACTGGTAGACCTCAGTCAGTCCGGATCGGTAGCAGCACTTCCAACACCACCACACTGAGTACTGGTGCTCCCCAGGGCAGCATATTTCGCCCTCTCCTGTTCACACTGCTGACTCATGACTGTGCAGCAATGCACAGTTCGAATCACATCATCAAGTTTGCTGATGACACGACCGTGCTGGGTCTCATCAACAAACACAACGAGTCGGCATACAGAGAGGAGGTGCGAAAACTGGTGAGCTGGTGTAATGAAACAACCTGTATCTGAATGTTGACAAGACAAAAGAAATGGTTGTTGAATTCAGGAGAGCAAGGCGAGATCACTTCCCACTTGCCATCAACGGCTCCTCAGTGGTGATTGTCAAGAACATCAAGTTCCTTGGTGTTCACTTAGTGGAGAACCTCAACTGGACCCTGAACACCAGTTCCATCACCAAGAGAGCCCAGCAACATCTTTACTTCCTTTGGAAGCTGAGGGAAGCCCATCTCCCATCATCCATCCTCACTACCTTCTATAGAGGTACTGTAGAGAGCATCCTGAGCAGCTGCATCATTACCTAGTTTGGGAACTGCACTGCCTTTGACCGCAAGACCCTCCAGAGAATAGTGAGAACAGCTGAGAAGATCATTGGAGTCTCTCTTCCCTCCATCACAAACATCTACATAACACGCTGCATCCGGAAAGCCACCAACATTGTGAAAGACCCCACACACCCCTCACATGAACTGTTCACCCTTTGCCATCTGGAAGAAGGTACCACAGCATCCGGTCCCGCACCTCCAGACTGTGCAAGAGCTTCTTCCCAGAAGCCATTAGACTCCTGAACTCTGGCTAACTCCAATTCAGATTCCAAAAATGGGCACTTTTATACACACACACATACACACATGCTTATGCACGCATACACACACACACACACACACACACACACACACACACACACACACACACACACACACACACACTCACACATTGTTTTGCATCGGACTAGTGCTGAAGTCAAACCTCACACAAATAAACTATGCACTCCTGTTGCAGTCTTGCACATTATCCTACTTGCTGTTTGAGTACTGTACTAAACCAGAACTGTACTCTGAACTGTTCTGGCTGCTACCGGTGACTGCTATGTTCAGTGTAGCATGTCACTGACTCCTCTGCACAACTCACTTTACATATGCCCAGTACTGTGTACTGGACTTAAATAATTGCACTGTCTACTCATTTTGTATTTGTCCTGTCCTATATTTATTATTGTTTATTTAATGTTTATGACATTTTGCACTATATTAGACTGTTTGTACTTGTGTAGCATGTTTTCTGTTGCACTGTTGTTTTGTGTTGCACCATGGTCCTGGAGGAACACTGTCTCGTTTTTGTTGTGTACTTGTATATAGCTGAAATGACAATAAAACCTCTTTGAACCTCAAATCAAAATGATGATCCTCAATTTCTAATTAAAGAATGTATCACTATTGATTTGCTCTCTGGAGGATTTAATGTATGTAGACAAGTTGGTGAAAATAAAATGATACATTTATTAACACAAAACATAGACACAAAACTTTGAATAATCTATCAGTATATTTACAGTAGTGAAAAAAAGCTAATTGCTATTTAGTGTGTGGGCATGTGTGTGTGAGTTGTGAGAGGGTGTGTGTAATGTGTGTAAGCATACATGCATGATGTAAGAGCAGCGAAGTTTTGCTAGGGAAAACCAGAAAGACCAATTTTATGTAAAGACCTGAGTGTTGTGTGCTATTGAACACACAATCTTTTATTTTCTTGGTGCAATCCACAGGGAGCACAGATAGTGAACTAGTATACAGAGTCCACATTTATGTGTGAGACCACAGTAAAGTAAGACGATCCTACAGTTTGCATGTAATTTTAAAACAAATGGTTCAGCAAAAAATCTAATTCACATAATTATCTACTTGCCACAAACATTAGCCCCAATACATTTTGACACCCAATGTTTCCTGTGTTAGTTTTCACAGAAGCTATTGGGGTAATTTAGGTTTCAAGTATTGAAAGATGTTCACCCAAACCATTTTCATAAATAGAAGCTCAGTTATATTTATTTGCTCTTAGACATGAATAAGCCTTGAAATCTACACAAAAACCTTACTATCTACATTAACTTCATACCTCTAGTGCAAAACCTATACAGGACCTGACAGACACCAAACATGTCTTACCTGATGGACTACATATGGAATAAATGGAAAATTGTGTACATTTGATTTTGGTAAAGCATGGTTAAAAAAGCTTATAGATCACAATACATTTTTGCAATTATCAGCCACTCTTGACCAGAGCAACTTGTCGTAATGAATCATATATGCGATATGTTTCTTCCCTGAGCATCAAACTCTTGACCTTGGTTTGACTTCCACCTTACTTTACCTGCGCTACCAGGTGAGCTCCAAGTTGGCTTTTTTCAAATCAAAAGTTTGATAGCAGCACTTGTGTTGTTCAGTTACTTTTTCCTGTCAGGCCTGAATCACATGAAGGGGAATGTTTGTCCTAAAGCCTGTTCACTGTAAGATTAAGGGGAATAGTTTAATTATGATTTAATTATGATTCCAGAGGATTGCTTACACCTTAAATACAGTCAGACACAAATGTTCAACGAATTTATAGTGAACACTTTGTGTTCATTTGATGCTGTGTTTTTTCTGTTTGGTTGCATGTGGTAAAAGGGTAAATATTATGATCTACACTAACTTTAGTAGTAGTAGACTATGCAATATAATAAGATGGCACCCACCATGGAAGATGTCTTTGTGTGTTCCTTCCACCAACACAACTATTCATTCATAATCTTTGCCCTAATCTTCATCCTAAATGTAAAGAGCACATATATGACAATAACATACAGCAGAGATGTACTCCTGGACCTTGGGAAAGCCCACCATGAACTTATCCTAAGCATTTCTGACTTTGACTTTCTTCTGTGCTCTGATTCGAACTGACGAGGCACAAAAGCACCAGTCTCTAATGAACCGTGCATCCGGCTGACAGAGCAACTGAGCGGAAGCATGACAAGAGGAAAGCTACATGCTATGCTAAATGGCAGGGCTTTGTGGCCGTTGTTACCTAGCCTGCTACTAGTAAATATGCTATATACGTATATATAGCCTAAGGTGTATAGATCAGGGACTGCTGTGTGCTTGTTTCCACTGAAACATGTCTCTTGGACAGCACACCAGTCTCAGCCTTCCAGCTTTAAACACATCTAACAAGGAGAGCGCCCAGCTGCGTTTGGGAAGTACAAAGGTGGCGGAGCCTGAGTCTGTGTTAACCACAGGTGGTGTTTGGATGTATGGACTATCAAAAACTGTTGACTGTGAAATGTAGAACTTTTTTTCTGCAGAGTGAATTTAGCACGGTGTTCATATTGGCTGTGTAAGTTCTACCAACATGCTAACTACACAAAGGCACTTTGCAATCAATAACTAAGAAATTGCACTCCCAGACACCATATTCATTGTGGTCGGTGACTGTCCTTCGCAATACTAGCAGAACGTGAGTTTTATAACAAGGGAGAGAAACCTACTTGACCAAGTCTACCTCAGCACGTGGGGTGCCTACAAGCCTGTGTCCTGCACACACACTGAACAGTTTAACCACATCTCTGTGTTCCTATAACCGGGACAGACCCCAACCAAACCTGGACAAACTGTGATGTTTGGTCAATGCAAAAACTGAGAAGGTTTGTAATTATAATTAAGCTGTTGTCTTCTTTTCTCCCTCTCTCACTCCTCTAGGTCAGGCAGCTTCCAGCGCAGCACCACCTGAACTTTGCAATAAGAATGCTGCTCTCACTGAAGGTGAAAGTGCTGCCAGGGTTATGTGGTTGGATTATGTATACTCTCAAACCTCTTTCTTATTCCTCTCATTTCTTCTTACTTTTGTAATCTAAATTTTCATGTAACTACTGAAATGCTGTGTCATTAATTGGATGTTACTGGCCATTAAATGCCATGCATTTTCTTATACCCCACAAAAAAAGAAAAGCTCCATGAATAAATAGACAAACTCAAACACATTACATTACATTATATTACTTTACATCAAACACATTACATTACATTAATACTTTTATATTTAATGTTTAATTATGTAACATTTATTCATTCATGCCTTCATGTAACACATTTACAAGTATATCCAGAACCAGGAAATTTGAGGTTTAAATATGGTTTAGCTCTCTTGGCCTCAGGAAGAGACTAATAAAAAGACTAATAAAAGTGTAAGATCTTATTTCCTTACTAAGAAATTACTGACTAAATATCTCCTGTTGTTCACCAAACCTTTAATGATTGTCTGATAACACTTGTCAACTAAGCTTTTTCATCATGTGTAATATGGAAAAACAGTACCTATGAAAGTGGAGCTCCTCTATGTTCACTTACTGCTGCACAACACTGAAAATGAATATCCCCGGGCAAATGTAATGAAACATTATAGATAAAAAGTACTATATTGTCTCTATTTCAGTTTCAGAAACCATATATCCTCCAGGTGTGTGTGTGTGTGTGTGTGTGTGTGTGTGTAATTTTGAAATTCTGCAGGCTCAGTAATGGGACAATTATAATATTGACACAAACAATTATGTTCATAGAAGATGCAACCAGCTAGAAAGTCATGCCACCTGTAGTGATTTTGTTATGCTCTGAATGTATGTTTTCCTGAAGAGGCATATAAAAATACACTAGTCTAAAGAAACCCCAAAAAGTAGTCCACTATGAATAGAGCTTTTAGTTATCTGTAATGTGTTCTTTTTATATGCATTATATTTGATGACAATGGATAAGACTTTGTCTCTCTATTCTAAAGGTGAACAAAAGGAATCAGAAAGTAAGCTGCTCAAATCCATTTTCAGAAGCCAATATTCCACAATATATGAGGGAACAGCAGCAACACGTGAACTTTAATGAGATTTACACACAGCTCTATATACTGAAGGACTGGAGAGGAGGAATCAGTACAGACCATGAAGTCATACAGATAGAGTCTGGAGTCTTGAGACGGGATACAGCAGACATTCCACTCAGGTTCAATGACGTTTTCAGTGATGACAATGGGGAAAAAAGTTCTCACACTAGGAAGAGCTGGGATTGGGAAAACAGTGTGTGTTCTGAGGTTTGTTTTAGATTGGACTGTAGGAAAATCCAATGCAGATATAGATTTTGTCTATCCTATTCTTTTCCGAGAGCTGAATTTTCTGAAAGATGAACAATATAACCTGCACGAGCTTCTTCTGTACTCCTACCCAAAACTCAGAAGTTTAAAAGAAACTGGGCTTTTTGACAATAAGTGTAGATGTGTGTTCATCTTCGATGGACTGAATGAAATGAGAAAACTACTGCATTTCCAAGGGAAGAAATTTACCGATATAACTAAGAAGGCATAGGTTGATGTCCTGGTAACAAACCTCATCACAGGAGCTCTACTTCCATCTGCCTCTGTCTGGATCACCTCCAGACCTGCAGCAGCAGATCAAATCCACAGGAAATATATCCACCTGATGACAGAAGTACGAGGATTCATCACTGACCAACAGAAGGAACAGAACTTCAGGAATCAAATCAGTGAACAGGATCAGGCCAGCAGAATCATCTCACACATTAAACAGTCAAAGACCCTCCATATCATGTGCCACATGCCCATTTTCTGTTTGATCACGGCCATGGTGCTTCAGAAAATCCTGAATCAATGCACTAAGGCCCCAAAGAGCCTAACAGAAATGTATGCAAACTTTCTTATTATTGAGATGAGCACAAAGAATGAGAAACGTAATGAAACTCCTCAGAAAGACACAAAAAAACTTCTGGAATCCAACAGGGCCATGATTCTGAAACTGGCTGAACTGGCTTTCAAACCGCTAATAAAAGGAAATATCGTCTTCTATGAAGAGGACCTGAGAGAGTGTGGCATTGATGTCACTGAGGCCTCAGTGTACTCTCGGGTTTGTACAGCAATCTTTAAGGAGGAATCTGGGTGTTACCAGAGGAAAATCTACTGCTTTGTGCATCTGAGCTTTCAGGAGTTCCTGGCTGCATTCTATGTATTGCACTGCTTTTTGAATGAGAAAATGGGGCAGCTACAGTCTATCTTATGTGATCATCATTATGATAATTTTATGATAATTAACTGTTCTGAGGTTGACGGCAACTGCTCTGAGGTTGATGGCGACTGCGCTGAGGATGACGACGGCTGCGCTGAGGACGAAAAGTGCCCAGAAACTGATAAGCACAGAGATCAATCTAAGAAGGTCCAACTGGAGGATGTGCTGATGAGAGCAGTGGATAAAGCCTTGAAGAGTAAGAATGGACACCTGGATCTTTTTCTCCGATTCCTGCTGGGCATCTCACTGGAGTCCAATCAGAGTCTCCTACAAGGTCTACTCACACACACACACAGCAGTTCAGAGAGCATCCAGGAAACCAAAGAATAAATCAAGGAACTAATCAAAGACAATTATGCAGAGGAGATCTCATCTGAAAGATCCATAAATCTGTTCCTTGAAATAAATGACCCGTCTCTCTCCATAGAGATTCAGGAGCATCTACAGTCAGAGAAACATTCAGAAGAACAGCTCTCTGCTGCAAAATGCTCAGCAATAGCCTACATGCTGCAGATGTCAGAGGAGGTGCTGAATGAGTTGGACCTGAAGAAATACAACACAACAGAGGAGGGGTACAGCAGACTGATTCCAGCAACAAAGAACTGCAAAAGGGCTCTGTGAATATCTAAAGTAAATTTCATTAAATTAATAATTTATATCAGTAACTGAGTGAATGCTACCTGTAATGAAGGTAATAATGAACCATCTACAAAGCAGTGAAACGTGCATGTAAGTTGATGTTTTATAACAATATGTCTTACATTTATGTTCACACATACTTGACTCATACATATTCATATTAGTATATTATAAGGCACCAAGATCCTGTCGGCATGCGAGTCCAGTTTTCCCGTTGCAATTTGTTTTACTAGTTAACCTGTATGCAAATCAAATTGTGGTGACAAACAAAAAATCTGCTTTGCTTTGTCTGCAGATATTTCTGAATTATATGCAACATTCTTACCACTTGATTGTTTAGACCCAGATTAATCATTTCTATGTGACTTGATTCCACAGTCCGTGTTTTAACTGTAATTTGCACTTTGTTTTCTGTTTTGCTTTTACAGACTAGCTGGTTGCAATTTTACCAACAACATAAGTGGAACTCTCTGCTCTGCTTTGACTTAGAAAAGGTCTTTGTTATTTGCTCATAGAATACATCCTAGCCAGTAAAGAAGGATATAGTTCAAGATACCGATGAACTAGAATACTGTAGAAATACAGGGATCAATGCTGATGCCTGGAAATGCAAAATAAATAAGCTCTATAACAGACAACAATAAGTACCAGAGTTTCAGTTATTTAACATAGGAGCAGGGACAGTGGCCTTTTAAATATTCCACAAATAGATGGGTCTTCAGTCTGAATTTAAAACTGCAAGGGACTCCAGCGGATGTTCTTTTCACTTTTATAAAACATTTCCTTATTTTCATTACTTCTTTCAAATTGCTCCTAACAACTTCCTAAACTTGTTTGCTACATGAAAGTGAATTTGAATAATGTGTGTTAGAAAAGTTTAGGAGAGTTGATGTTGAAGAAGGTTGTAAGGTTCTTTCATTGGTTGTTCAGCCTAAGTGCAGCAATCCCCCTGTCTGTCCAATGTGTCCTCTCTACGAGCTCAGAGATCAACTATGAATACAGAGACCAGGGTCAATTGTAGTCAGAGGAGCTCTAGATTATTAGCAGCAAAGGGAAAGTATTTGTAGGGATGAGGTGCTTGTAAAGAAAAGAGAAGTGGTGCAGGAAGGGGAAGAAGGGAGGCAAGGTGTGTGTGTGTGTGTGTGTGTGTGTGTGTGTGTGTGTGTGTGTGTGTGTGTGTGTGTGTGTGTGTGTGTGCGTGTGCGTGTGCGTGTGCGTGCGTGTGCGTGCGTGTGCGTGTGTGTGCGTGTGTGTGTGTGCGTGTGTGTGCGTGTGCGTGCGTGTGCGAGTGTGTGTGTGCGTGTGTGCGTGTGTGCGTGTGTGTGTGTGTGTGTGAGTGTGTGTGTGTGTGTGTGTGTGTGTGTGTGTGTGCGAGTGTGTGTGTGTGTGTGTGAGAGAGAGAGAGAGAGAGACTGGAGTGAATGGCTATTGTTAACTAACAAGCATTTCTTTGGTGTGTTAGGGAAACTACTGAAATATCCAGTGCATGTAGAGTTTATGCAAGCAGGAGACTTTATGTTCTTGGGTGAATCTCTTTGTAGCAACAAACACTCAAGTAACAGATGTAGTAACATCTGCAAAGTCATCCTACTACAGAGAGAAATTTGTAGCATCATCATCTGATCCATGCAAGCTCTTCACTATTTTTCTTCTCTCCTTAATCCTCCCCCTTCCCCTACTTCCTCATCTCTTACTCCGGAAAATGGCCCTCATAGCAGTGACTGAGAAACTTCATGCCGCTAAAGCTGCCAAACAGTCATCTGTTTTGATTCTTCTATACCTTTCAGCAGCTTTTGACAAAGCGAACCACAACATTCTTCTCTCTGTTCTTTCCAGACTTGGTGTAACTGGCTCTGCTCGGAGATGATTTCAGTCCTATCAGGTGACATGGAGAGGATCCACATCCAAACCATGTCGACTCTCCACTGGTGTTCCACAAGGCTCAGTATTGGGTCCTCTTCTCTTCTCTTTGTATACTCGTTCTCTTGGTGATATAATATCTTCTCATGATTTCTCCTACCACTGCTATGCTGATGACACTCAATTATTTCTTTCTGACATGCAGGTCTCCAGACGTATCTCGGCATGCTTGACTGACATCGCGTCATGGATGACAGCCCACCACTTGAAGCTCAACCCCAGTAAAACCAAGCTTCTGTTCATCCCAGGTACTCCCAACCCTTACCATGACCTCACTGTTTCCTTTGCAAACTCCCTGGTATCACCATCTGAAGCTGCCCGTAGCCTGGGCGTAACTTTGGACAACCAGTTGTTCTCAAATCCTGTTTCTAATCTAACCCCGTCTTGCAGATTCCTCCTTTGTAACATACAAAGGATTCGACCCTTTCTTTCGGCAAGAAGCTACCCAGGTGCTTGCACAGTCTCTTGTGATCTCAAAGCTAGACTACTGCAACTCACTACTTTCTTGTCTTCCTCTAAGAGCCATCAAACCTCTACAACTTGTCCAGAATGCAGCAGCGTGACTGGTCTCCAATCTTCCGAAGTTCACACGTTACTCCACTTCTGCGCTCTCTTCATTGGCTGTACGCATCAGATTTAAAACCTTGATGCTTGCCTACAAAGCCAAAAATGGACCAGCCCCTTGATACATGAGGTCAATGGTCAAGGCCCGATCCGTACCTCAAGTACTTTGAACCTCAAGTGCAGCTCGGCTTCAAATACCTTGCTTCAGGTCTCATGGACGAGACCTGTCCTGGCCCCAAGTTGGTGGAATGAACTCCCACTTGCTGTCCGGACAGCAGAGTCCCTTGCAGTCTTCAAATGCAGACTGAAGACCCACCTATTTGCAGAATAATGAAAGGACAACTGACACTGCTCCCATATTGATTGACTAATTTAATACTTATTGTAGGGCATTGTTTATGTTGTTTAACATACTCTAGCACTTATTGTTTATAGCACTTATCATTGTTTAAGATAGACCTTATGTATTTTGCACTTCTAGGTATAAGCATTCATACTTGTATTCTACAGTATTCCAGTTAATTGGTATGTTTAATTCTAACCTACTGTACTTGGATATATTCTATGAGTAAATGACAAAGCACTTTCGTCTGCTAAATGCCGTAAATGTAAATGTGTAAAGCACACCAGTCAGAGCCTACTATGATAGCAACCCTTGTCTGTACTTTGCCCCAAATTTGAGTGAACCTGAACGTAACCAACCCCATAGTGATCATACAGATGATGAAGTAGATATGGAATCTGTCATCATAGAATTGAGAGAGTAGAAAGTGGTGTTGATGTATATATGTGAATGTTGTGTTGTCCCTGTATCCTGCTACCTACAGCCTTCTTCACATCATTGGGCTGATGCCTGTGGCCTTGACCAAATGGGTGAGATGAAGTGGAGAATGGAACTTTTCTCTCTCTTGACTGCATTCTCACCCCTGAGATAACTGATTATAATAATAATAATAATAATAACAATAATAATAATAATAATAATAACAACAATAATAATAATAATAATTATTATTATTATTATTATTATTATTATTATTATTATTATTATTATTATTATTATTATTATCAGTTAGAAAGGTTTATGGCTCATGCAAGGACAAATAGCCAAACTTTATGGCCTTGGGAAGTTGAAGGCCATAAAACACCCCTACCCCTCTTGAAATTTAATTCACATAATTTAAATTCAGCGTGGGATTCAGCGTGTATTCAGCGTGGGATTTCGGGTGAACAGCTGCATGTGGATGGCTGAAAATCGGTATGCAGGTATGTCTATTAGTCCTAAGAAATTTCATGTTGATAAATGTACAGTATTTTAAGAATATTCTATGTTATTAAGTGATTTATTAGTTTAGGCTGGCGGGCCTGCTAGGGGGTGTTGGTGCAACACAGGAAATCAGAAATGTGCCGGTTTCATAATGACAGTCTTGATACAATACAACATTTGCAAAGACGTGAAGGTGTTACAAATTTAAGGCTTAGTTAAAGGGTATGTGCATGATTTAGACTAACCTAGGCTTTTTACATTTTTACATCACATTTGTGAATGTTTGGTGAAAACACTGTCTCTCTGCAACATTTTAAAGACAAGCTAAGATGTTTAAAATTCACAGACTGGCATTATGGAACTAATGTGAAATGCTGGAGAGTTTCTGAGTTTAGTTTTTAGTGATGGTATTTTGAAAGAATTAACTCCGCTGTACTGCTTTAATCGCCTGCACTGATTAACTGATAATATGATTACAGTCAGATATGCCTGTGTAGCGTACTGTTCTATATGGTATGGTATTACATTCCAGTAACTGTTACATTGAATCATATTGACTAATACAAACCAGCCTTATTGCAGGGCTTGGAATGTAAGTTGTGAAATAATGTGTGAAGTTTAGTCATGGTGGTCAGATGGGTGCTGGTGTCGTGAAAACAGTGTGTCATGTAGCAACTTATTTAAAGACATGAAGGTGTTAGAATTTTTTGCCTGGTACTTTACATCTACAAATCACACTTTGAAACAATCAAAAGAGTCAACACTTTAAAAACTTAATTCCCCACATTCCTACTGTTTCTTGGATGACAAACAACCTAGCCAGCAGAATGTATATTATATTGTCCTGTCTTTTGGCTTGTGTGACTGTATCTTCATGTTTATGCTTAAATTACATTGTCTTTTTGTTTTTACTGTGTTCTGCCGTCTTCTACTGTCTACCCACACTTAGGTAGCCCTGTGTGCTATGATGATCTGCTGTTGTGTGTTGAACTATGAAACAAAAATTTAAGCCTAATGTTATAATATGGCACATGTGTGTGTGTGTGTATGTAAAAATTCTCAAAGGCAGCTGAATGAAAACTTCATATAAACCTTGGTTCACATCTCTTCTAAAGCTGCACTGTTAACATGATGGCAGATGTTTGTGTGTATATGTGTTTGTTTGTGTAAAACACACGTGTGACTCCAAACAGAAGTGTATTTATAGGGTGTGTTTGGAAAAGTGTAAAATTATTGTTTACTCATTCTATTTATAGTGGAATTCTAAAATTAGGAAAGTCCCGAAGGATCTAGCTATTTAATGAAGGGTATGGGTGTTTTGTAAGCTGTAAGAGAGACTCTGGGGTCTCAGGGACCCCCAACAGAATATATGGGTTAAATGGGATGATTCCCAACTACTTTTTTTTTTAACTTTACTAGAAAAAAGCCCATTCTTTTCTTTTCAATAGGTGTACATTAAAACTTTGTGTTATATAAACATGGGCTAATGTCTAATCATTTTGTGAAGTTGTATTTATGCAGTTAACTAATGTAATTTTATCTTGAATTGTATTACAAGCGATGCCTGTTTTTCTTGGCAGGCAAGGGTTATATGCAGTGGTGAAGTCAAAGAAGACAGAGGCCCCAAATGTTTTATTACTCACTTAATTTTGTTTATTTATTCAAGTCCTTGATTCCAAAAAGTCAAAACAGGTAAAATCTGACTACTTTTGCATAGAATATTAAGGTGTATGAAAGAAGCTAATAAGGCTGATTATGTGTAAATAATATGAATGATTAACATTGAAAGAAAGATTATTCAAAAATGTTTTTTTTTTCTAATTAACATTAACATCAAGTGATTCCCCGATGCACATCAGAAGCGCGTAGTAGGTACTGAGAGCGGAAACATCTCTACACCAACCTGGCTCACTGGAAACATGAAGAAGGCAGAACTGGGCTGTGGTGAATCGAAACATTCATGATTATACAGTACAGTGCAGAGTACAGCAGAATTCTACAAGTTAAAAGCAAAAATCAAAGACTTCAAATTTATGGACTGATGATTGTATGCTTAAATGTCCTGTATTGCAGTGTGGAAAGTGTTTCTTACCAGTTGCTGCACTAGATCTTCTCCTCTATGAATTCAGTCATGACTGAGGTCCCACATTGGCATCTGTATTCCCCATACTCGACTTCACTGTGGCTACCTGTGGTGATGGTCAGCTTGACTGGGACCTTCACATCCACCTCCTTCCTCACCACGTTCACAGTGAGCTTGGTGTGGGGAGGGACTTTGACTGGCAGGGTGACTCGGACACTCTTCTTCTCAGTTCTAGCGTTGGTGCTTCCCCTCTCCACAGTGAAAGTATTACTCAAAGAGAGGTTCTGCTCTGCCTTCACAAAGATATCTACCTCAAATTTTGATCCCAAGGTGATGGTTGTATCAATGCTGAAGCGGAAACTCTCAGTGACAGATGTGTCGTACTCTCGTATCAGCTGTGTGGAGAAGGTTTGTTCATGTTCTCCATGATTCAGACCACACAGAGACTCAATGACCACAGATTTCACTTGATCCTCCTTCTTGTCCCACTGGACCTCTGCTGATATAATGGGTCTACCTGGCTTAAGAGGGTGAAGGTGAGACAGTTTGTCATTGAACAAACCATAGTTGGGCACACAATGAGAAGCTCTTGCCACCATGAAAGATCCACCTCTATTTGCATGCTCATATAGGATCCAGGCTCCTCTCTGCACCTTATGAGAAGATGCAAGATCATTGAAAGAACCAGAGCACAGAGAGGTCTCACAGTTAACAACAATCTTCTGGCCCCCGTAGTTTACATGTTCATACAGTGTGATCTGAGGATCTGTCAGGTCTTCTGTCACTAACTCCATTGAAGAAATAGTATCATTGTGTTGCACTGCAGAGTATTCTCCCTCTTCATAGACAGCCAGGATGTCCTTGAAATTGACGTGTCTGTATACCACCCATGGGTTACCAAATATCTTCAAAGAGGAGATGCAGTCATTAAAACTGTGATCAATCAAGTTGGAGACATTGGAAGTAAACTCTCTGCTGAGACCCTGGAAGTTACAATGCTCATACACAATGATCTTGTTCATTGTGTCTGGAGGAATAAGTCTTACTGGAGGCAGTGTAGAAAGAGATGATACAGTATAAAAAAGACTTGGGTTCACTTGTTATATAGCTGGGCTGCAGTGGGTGGGAGTGGGCGGGCCAGCACCATGAGACACTGACTGCATATGAGAGCCTGTGTACTAGCATGCTTTGATATTTAGACTGGCTATTATTCTTCACAAACATATATTGAGTGTTTTTTGATGCAGTTCCCAAAGCCCTGAAAAGTTCTACTTTTCAAATCTATTGCTCACTTTTCATTTGGGTTATATGAACACTAATAATTGTATGTTCTGAGTTGAAACTGAAGGAAGTGAATGAGCAGTCTTCACTTCCAGCTTCCACTCCATACACGCTTCCACACAGTTCAGTACACATACATTACTGTGCAAACTAAAGGGCTTTGAAAAAAATCATTACTGAATATCGCCACAAGCAGCAATTCTGTGTTCAAGCACGTATAGTCCCATGGGCTCTTTGGACAGAAGAGTCCCACAAGGCATATGTGCCAGAACAGAACCTACTAAATGTCACACCTATTTACTAACCTACAATTCATGCATCACTCTTATTACAAGGACATTTAACCTTTGGCAAAATAGGCAATTGTGCACTGCAGATCATCCTGAAGGCTAATTTGGCTTAACATCATATTGTTATTACATGTATCTGTGTAAATGTTTTATTGTATAAATATTGTTTGTATAAATAAGTCTAAATATTGGACAGTTGGTTTTGATATTTGACATAATTCATAATGGCAAAGTTATTCAATTCATAGATCTGAATCACATTACACAACACTTATCTGTAGTAATGTGAATTTTAAGTATGTTAGATGTCTTTGTGCACTGTAGCACCCCCTAAAAATACATTTGGACCAAACTTGGCATACCCCATGAGAACCTCAATCAATGAACATGTTTGAAATTAGGAGATGATCCCTTACATGGTTTATGAATTTTTACAATTTAGGTCATATTCGGCAAGGTTGTAACAAATGTAACAAATTATATGCTAATTTAATAAAGGATTAATTTGCATATGGTGGCCATATTGTTTTGAAATTTCAGAATCCTTTTTATTATTATTACAGATCAGACCCCATTTTTTTGGAGATTGGTTGAAAAACTTAGGACTAGTTAATAAAAGTAGGTTTCCCATATGCAAATGAGCAAAAAAAAAATCTAAATGGATAGAGAATAATGGTTTATGAGACTTTTTTATTTGGCAATGTTTATTCGGTTTAATGTCAAGTCGTTTCATGTTTGTATTACGTGAGTGCCTCTGTCGTTTATGTTATTAAATGTTCGTCCCTGTCGAGGAAGTCTGTGCGTCTTGCCCCTCGCCCTACGGCACTCGGGCCGACACGTTACATATGCGTTATAGTGTGAGAAAAAAATGACTGAAATGTTTAAAATTTCACTGATTCTGGGCCAAAGCACTTTCTCAAGTCTGATGTGACACACCATGAAAACAGAATTCATCCAACATGGACACATGACAATATGGCTTTGGCCACTATTTTATTAAAAGGTTAGGTGGCAACAATGTGTTGGAAATTTCAATGAAGTGCTTGCACACTTAAGCAGAATGCATTCCTTTATTTCCATCAAGAGTTTACAGCAGGGCTGTCAAACATGCAGAATTAGTGCGAGCCTTGTAATTACAGTTCAAATTCAAATGATCAAATTATCAACCAGACGCATACCAACCAGAATAAGTGGAGGGCTTCAAGAGGTTGTTATAAAGAAACAGGTGAAGTTTTGTTTCGATTGAACTAAGCACTGTAATTTTGTATAGTGTTTTCAAAATAGTGCCAGTTTCATGAAAACAGTCTGACACATAACATTTGTAAAGACATTTGTGTTACAAACTTAAGACTGAGTGAAAGGGTATGTGCATGTGAAGTCTGGTTTAGACTGAACTAGGCTTTTTACATTTTTACATCACATTTGGTGACAGCATTGTCTCTTTGCTCATTTTAAAGACAATCCAGTGTTAGATTCTGTACAGAATCCCACTAGAGATTGTTAGACACTGGAGCCTTTCTGTCTTCAGGCACCAAACGCAAGGTCTCTGCTTATCAGCCATGACATGGCGGCTTGACCGTGAGCTGGTCACCCGAGCTCATCCGCTCCCTCTTCCTGTCTCCTATACCTCTTGCTTTGCCTTTCTCTCTGTCACTGCTCTCTCTAAGCACAGGAGTGGCTCATGGTGGGCACGGGAACAGCTCGTGGCCCGTTCATGCAGAGAGCATCTAATCTTTACTAACCTTGTCTCTTCCTTTCTATGTAGACCCTTAGAACATGCCTCATTTTTCCCCGTCATCCTGTAGATTTAGATAGTAGATATAGGACACATATGTACTCTGTGCTTTCCTCGATAAAGTGGAACTCTCTTGATATGACTTGGTGTCAGTGCCTCTTGACTTTCCTGGATTGATCCAGCTACAGAGGATGGAGGGCAGAGGGTAACTTGGAGTAGATTGAAGCTGAAGGACTGGTCACTTTGAACCAGTTTCTAACAGCCAGGTGTTTAAAATGCACACACTGGCATGTTGGAACTAATGCAAAATGCTGGTGAGTTTCTGAGTTTAGTTTTTGGTGATGGCATAAAATGAACTCTGCTGTAATGCTGTAATAGCCTGCATTGATTACCTGATAATATGATTACAAGTACAGTTAGGTATGTCTGTGTACTGTACTCTCTATATGGTAAGGTATTAAACTCCAGTAAATGTTACATTGCATGACGGGTAGTGGTAGCTGCGTGGTTAAGCTACTTGATTCCTTATTTTAAGGTTGCTGGTTCAAACCCCACCACTGCCAAATTGCCATTGGTGGGCCCCTGAGCAAGACCCTTAACTCTCCATTGCTTTGTTCTCTTCATACATAATTATAAGTTGCTTTGGCTAAACGTGTCATGTAAATGAATTTTGCTGACTTATACAAACCAGCCTTAGAGCAGGGCTTCAAACTTAAGTTGTGAAGTTTAGTCATGGCGGTCTGATGGGTGTTGGTTTCATGAAAACAGTCTGTCACATAGCAACATATTTGTACATAGCAACTGTGTACTATGTTTATCTACTATTGTGTGTTGCAATATGACAAAAAGTCCAAGCCTAATGTTATAATATGGCACAAATGTGTGTGCGTGTGTTTCAAAATTCTTAGAGGCAGCTGAATGAGAGCTATATGTAAATCTTGGTTTGCATCAAAAGCAATCAAAAATCAAAATGTATTTACATAGCACTTTTTACAACAGATGTTTTCAGAAAGCAGCTTTACAAATGTCCAAGTCCAAGCCCCGAGTGAGCAAGCCAAAGGTGACAGTGGCAAGGAAAAACTCCCTAGACCATGAGAAAGAAACCTTGCCTCAAGGGAGGGGGGGGGGGGGCATCCTCCTTTGGCCGACAATGGTCACAACAATAACAATTTTAAGAGAAAAATAAATAAAAGATGAAAACATTAATGTTAATTAATGTCTAGTCCAACTTTCTAGAGGTCCTAGTCTTGTCCCGATGCTGTGCATGTGTCCAAGACCCATCCCGAAAGAGCATATCCATTAAGGGCATCAGAAAAGTAGTTGGCTAGGGTGGAAGTGTGGTGAGCTACAGGAGGGGGCATCAGGGGTTGTTAGGAGCAGCCATGGCAGCTGAGAAGGATTGAGGCTCAGTAACATCGTGACATTAGGTGTAGGTGTACCTTGGCAGAAAGAGAGACTAGATTAGGCCTGTCCAGGTACGAGGGTATGTAAATAAGGGAACTATAATGTGCAATGATGTACTCCGGGAGCTCTAGCTATAGAGCCAGAAGGCACCCTGGAACATCAGCACTCTGCCATTTTTAATCAACAAACTTGAGTGACAAGAGAGAGATGAAGTGACAGCATCATAACATCTCAGTTTACCATAGGTCTCAATGCCCATGGACCCCGAGACCTACACCTTTACCTAAGATGGTAAGTAGTTAATAAAGTGCCTGACTGTACAGAGAGGTTTTTAGCCTAGCCTTAAATATTGAGACTGTGTCTGAGTCTTAAAACATTAACAGGAAGGTTATTCCATAGTGTGGGAGGTACTAGTAAAGAGCCTGCACCTTTTGATCTAAGCTTTGTAGGTTATTATAAGTATTTTAGAATCAATACATATATAACAAAATTTTAATGGGAGCTAATGTAAAGTAGCTAGGATAGGAGTCATGTGACATTTTCTAGTTCTAGTAAAAACTCTGCCTGCTTCATGTCGAACTAGCTGGATCTTGTTTAGGCAATTAATGGTACAGCCATATAGTAAGACATAACAGTAGTCAAATCTTGAAATAATAAATGCATGGACAAGGTTTTCTGCATCATGTGAGGAGAGCATTTTCTTAATCTTTAAAAGAGAAAGTGGAGAAAGGTGGAGAAATGTTCCTGGGGTCCTAGAAATATTACTTACATAAACTTCGAATGAGAGACTGGGCTCCATAATAACTCGAAGATCTTTAACTGTTAGAGAAGATCTCATTGGGAGACAACTGAGGCTCATTGAGTAAATAGATAGTGAGGACCTCACTGTCTCTGGGCCTAATAGAAACACCTCTGTTTTGTCATGATTAAGTGAGAGGAAGATGTTCAACAACCAGTGTCTGACATCTTTTATGCATTCATCACTAATACTAAGCTGATATATGTCCTCTGGTTTGGTTGAGACATATAGCTGAGTATCATCAGTGTAGCAGTGGAAACTAGCACAGTGATTATGTATAATGTCACCTAGACGTAGCATATATAAAGAAAAAAGCAAATCCCTAGAACAGACACTATAACTAACCTTTTTGTATGCTGAGAAGTCTCCATTTATGTTAACAAACTGGTAGATAAGCTGTAAACCAACAATATTTTTGAGTCTATCTAGAAAAATGTTGTGATCTATAGTGCCAAATGCAATATAAGCAAATATCAGATCAAGCAATATAAGCAAAGCAACATAACCCTGGTCAGAAGCCAACAACAGGTCATTAACTAATTTAATTAGTGCTGTTTCCTTACTGTGATTAGGCCTAAACCCAGACTAAAAGACTTCATATATCTGATTCTGATTCAGATATGAACTTAGCTGCTGAGCTACTGCTTTTTGTAAGATCTTGGAAATAAACGTAGGTATTATATCAGCCTGTAGTTTGACAGCTGACATGGGTTAAGGAAATTTTTTTTGATAAGTGATCTGAATACTGCCAATATGAATGTTTTAGGAATATAGCCAAGGTTCAAGGAAGAGTTTATTAAATTTAGTAAAGGTTCAATTACTTCAGGTAGGATTTCCTTAACCAAGTCTGTGGGTAGTGAATCTAATAAGCAAGTGGAGGATTTTGAGTGCGAGATTAGAGACGCAAGTTCTGGTTCTTGGATAGGTGTAAAGGATTCTAGAGTCATTTTTAGCTCGGTTGTTCTGATCTCTAAGTAGCTGCCTGATGTCATGCTAATACTCAATATTATCTCAAATGTGCTTAATTTTCTCATTAAAGAAATTAATGAACTCATTACTACTGTGTGATGTTGTAATCTGAGCATTGGTGTCATTTCTATTCCTTGTTAGATGTGCACTTGTACTAAAAAGAGCTCTAGGATTTTTTGCAATTTGCTATTATGCTTGAGAGATAAGATGTTCGAGTGGTTATAAATGCTTTTCTGTCATTGAGAAAGCTCTCCTTCCATGCACACTGGAAGACTACAAGCTTAGTGTGGAGCCATTTACTTTCTATTTTTCAAGTGTTTTGTTTTAAATTGTGAATTTGGTCATGATACCAAGGTACTATTTTTTTCCCATTTTTTTTTTTATTCTTAAGCAACATCATTAAGTGTGCAGCAGACTACTGATTCTAAGCATTCATTTATTTGATCAAATTCTGTGGGATTTGAGGGTATCCTAGTTGCAAATGATAAATCTTGGAGATTCGCAATTAATCTAGCTGCAATTGCTGACGTGATTGTGCGTCTGGTATGATAGCAAGGAGAGGTTACTATTTTGTGGCTCATACATAGTTCAAATGAAATTAGGGAATGGTCTGAGTTGGCATCCAACTGGGTTTGGCTGGCATCCAACTGGGGTTTTCTGTCTACACCGTATGTCAGTCCTAAGTCATGCATATGTCCACCGGAGTGTGTGGATTCTCTTATGCACTGGGTCAAAACAATTGATTCTAATATAGAACTAAAGGCCGATCTCAGGGGGTCTTGGGCACTATCAAAGTGAATATTGAAATCGCTTACAATAATGGCTTTTTGTCATGGTTGGTCAGCCAGTTCGCAGGGGAGACACACCCACCCCTGCTAGGGACTACTCATCGCACCTGCCCCGTTCACAATCCCCTGATTACTAACTGCCTTCACCTATTTCCCATTCACTCCCTGCTCTATTTTTACTCCCATATCCGAGGAGACGGAATTGCACATTAGCGGTCCTGTTGTGTCAAGCCGAACCACGCTTAATTGATTGTATAGTGGAAGACTAGCTCCTCTACTGCTTGTATTTGAAATCCCATGTTCCCATCATGGGTTACCGATGGAAAATAAAGATTACCTCTCTGCTGACCCACCTCTTGCTTCCATCTACCCGCCGCGTCACAGAATGTGTAGCCAAAAGGAAGCGAGGTGAGTAACCCCGAGTGGGTCCACCTGCTTGCTGCCCAGAAGGCGGCTATGGAGCAGCAACAGCAGGAGATAGGGGAGATATGCTCCCTTGTTCTGAATCTCAGGCAGCATATCAGTAGCCTGACTCCCGGCACAGAGCAGTGAGTCGCCCCTCCCGTCTCCCCACCTATGCCGGAAAAGATGAAGTGCCTCATAGCAACCCCCGAGCAGTACGGAGGAGACCCAGAGGGGTGTGAGGGCTTTCTCGTGCAATGCGGCTTAAGGCATTTTTTCAGGAGCTTAAGGCTTTTTTTTTATCACCCTCGACAAGGGAGGGTTTGCGAGCAGTCGATACTCAGGCTGAGACAGGGACTCCACAACGTGGTGGACTACGCCATAGAGTTCTGCACACTAGCGGCTGGGACTCAGTGGAATGAGCCAGCCTTAGTGGACGCCTTTGTGCACGGACTGAAGGTAGACCTGCAGGAGCAATTGGCATGCAAACCAGAGCCTTCCTCCCTGAACGAGGTGGTGCGCTTCGCGATTACATACGATCACCTTCTACAAGAGCGCTGCAGACAGCTGCATTGGGGTTTGACGCAGCGAGAAAACGATTCCCTTGCGGTACCAGGGGACAACCCCACAGAGCCGATGCAGATGGGTGTAGCAGGAATGCGAGGCAAGCTCCTGAACCGAGGAAAAGGTGAGCAGTTGGTGAGTGAGTTTTTAGACCTATCGCTGTGCAAGCTACCAGTTTTAGTAAAACATCAGTGTCGCCAGCTCTCTGTATCCTCTCTAGTCGATTCAGGGGCAGCAGGCAACATAATGGACTGGTGCTTTGCTAGGAGGTTGGGGATAAAGGCCATCTCTCTTCCTACTCCACTTAGTGTGCGGGCACTAGATGGAGGACTCATGGGAGCAGGGGTTATAACCCATGTCACTCCCCGTGTACTCCTCGAGACCAGAGGGGGTCATGTGGAGTGGATTTCCTTTTACCTCCTTCCCTCCCTCTCTCATCCCGTAACTCTAGGGCTCCCCTGGCTAAGGACTCACATCCCCCATCTACACTGGTCTGACAACCGTGTCCTCGAGTGGGCAGCTCCATGCAAAACACGGTTCCTGTCTCACCGGACGTTGCCGCTGCAGTCGACCTCTGTTGAAAGCCCGGAGAACTCGGGGCACCCCCAGAGTATAGGGATCTGGAGGAGGTGTTTAGCCCCATGAAAGTCATGCAATTTCCCCAACATCGGGAATGGGACTGTACCATCACCCTCAAAAGCGGCTCCGTTCCACCCCGATGTAGGGTTCACCCGCTCTCCCAAGAGGAGGATCAGATAATGGCACAGTACATCAAAGAGGCACTGCAACAAGGGTACATTCGTCCCTCCACCTCGGCAGCCTCCGCGAGTGTCTTCTTCGTGAAGAAGAAGGATGGAGGGTTGCGACCCTGCATGGACTATAGAGGGCTTAACAGGCTACTGGTAGAGTACCCTTACCCCCTTCCCCTAGTCCCTGCAGCACTCGAACAGCTGAGGGGAGCCCAGTGGTTCACTAAGCTGGATCTTCATACTGCATACAACCTAATTAGGATTAGAGAAGGCCATGAGTGGAAAACCACCTTCAGCACGTCATCCAGACACTACAAGTATTTGGTCCTACCCTATGGTATAGTCACAGCCCCTTCTGTCTTCCAGGCCTACATCAATGAGGTCCTACGGGAGTTCTTGGGTATATCTGTTGTCCCTTATATTGATGACATCCTGATCTACTCCCCCTCCTGGGACCAACATGTGCATGACATAAGGGCTGTCCTTGGCACCCTCCTGCAGAACCACCTCTACTACAAACTGGAAAAGTGTGAGTTCCACCGCGGAAAGGTGAGCTTCCTAGGCTATGTCATCTGTGAGGGCAGCGTACGCATGCAACCAGGCAAGGTGGAGGCAGTGACGAGCTGGCCTAGACCCCAGAATTGTAGGGAGTTACAATGTTTCCTATTCTACTAGAGTGAATAGATTAGAAAAGAAATCTGCAAATTGCTTAATAAATTCTGAGTAGGGTCCTGGTGGCCTGTAGATGCCAAATAATGGAAGAAGCTGGGTGGGCTTTTTATTGCTGTATGCATCATTTATGATAGTAAAAATAATTTCAAAGGACTAAAAATCATAGCAAGCTCTATGGTTTATGCCTAATGTGTCACTATAAATAACTGCAATGCCACCGCCATGGCCAGTTAGACAAGGGCATTGTATATAGCTGTAGGCAGAAGCACATGCATAATTTAAAGATATGTAGTCATTTGGCTTGATCCAGGTTTCTGTTAAGCAAAGTAAATTAAATCTATGATCTGTTAGGATTTCAGTTCATGAGTGCTTTAGATGTTAGGGATCTAACATTTAGTAATCCCATCTTTAGATAAAAGGTGCAGGCAGTGTTCTGTTACTTTAATACTAATTATGTTATAAAAACATGTTATTCTTTGTTTTTTGTTTTTCTGTTTAGCTTAGGGAACAGACACAATGTCAATATGATGAACCTCAGGTGATGTTACGAAGCGACCAGCAGACGGTTCATTTAGCCTCTTTGTCTGCTGGCCTCTGCTTTGGATTGTCATAGATTAATGAGGCATGTCATGAAACTGTGGCTTATATTACAGGGAAGGAGAGCAGTGACCTCCCTACTAGGATGGATACCATCCTGCCCTAAAATGCCAGGCTTGCCCTCAAATGTGTTCCAATTATCTATAAACCCTGCATTATTTTGTGAGCACCTCTTGGACATTAGAGCAAGGCTTCAAATTTAAGTTGTGAAGTAGTATGTGAAGTTTAGTCATGGTGGTCAGATGGGTGCCAGTGTCGTGAAAACAGTGTGTCATGTAGCAACATATTTAAAGACATGGTGTTATCATATTTTGCCTGGTACTTTCCATCTACAAATCATACTTAGCCTTTTGCAACAGACTAAAGAGTCGACATTTTAAAGACTTGATTCCTCACATATTATTATTATTATTATTATTATTATTATATAATATTATATCAAAAAAATGAACTCCGCTGTATTGATTTAATAGCCTACATTGATTACCTGATAATATGATTACACGTACAGTCAGATATGTGTAGTGTACTGTTCTATATGGTATGGTATTACATTCCAGTAACTGTTACATTGAATCATATGGACTAATACAAACCAGCCTTATTGCAGGGCTTGGAATGTAAGTTGTGAAATAATGTGTGAAGTTTAGTCATGGTGGTCAGATGGGTGCTGGTGTCATGAAAACAGTGTGTCATGTAACAACTTATTTAAAGACATGAAGGTGTTAGAATTTTTTGCTTGGTACTTTACATCTACAAATCAAACTTTGCAATAGTCAAAATAGTCAACACTTTAAAGACTTAATTCCCCACATTCCTACTGTTTCTTGGATGACACTCAACCTAGCCAACAGAATGCACATTATGTTGTCCTGTCTTTTGTCTTTTGTGACTGTATCACCATGTTTATACCTAAATTACATTTTTGTATTTTTGTATTTACTGTGTCCTGCCATTTTCTACTTTCTACATAGACTTAGGTAGCCCTGTGTACTATGTTGATCTACTGTTGTGTGTTGAACTATGACACAAACATTCAAGCCTAATGTTATAATATGGCATTAAATTCCACTGACTGTTACACTGATTCATATTGTCTCATACCAGGCAGACTTAGTTGAGGACTTTAAACTGATATGGTGGACAAATGTGTAAAGTTTAATTTTGACTGGATTAAGGGAGTAAATGGGTAGTAGAAAAGTTACATGTGACTATATTTATCAAGTAACTTCTGTGATGTATTATCATGTATTATCTTGTGGACTGTTATGCTCTTGGAGACAATGGCTAGTATGCTTCTATAGACACTGCTGCGCTGCTCCTTCAGCTACTGGGAAATCCCTGCCCTCAGACTGTTCATGAAAGGTTTCAAAATGTGTACACTTGCACTTTTCATCTAATGTGAAATGATGCATCTAATGTGAAAAATAAGACTATTGTTGCGTGTTGCTCCATGTTGCAAATACTGCATGCCTTGAAATAGTGTTAACATATTGCATTAAATTCCAGTAATTGTTACAACTGTTTAGTTATGAGGGAACTGGGTGAGAGGTTATATTCCAGTAATTCTGGTTTAGTGTGAAGTTTAGTCATGGTGGTCAGATGGGTGCTGGTGTCATGAAAACAGTGTGTCATGTAGCAACTTATTTAAAGACATGAAGGTGTTAGAATTTTTTGCCTGGTACTTTACATCTACAAATCAAACTTTGCAATAGTCAAAAGAGTCAACACTTTAAAGACTTAATTCCCCACATTCCTACTGTTTCTTGGATGACACACAACCTAGCCAACAGAATGCACATTATGTTGTCCTGTCTTTTGTCTTGTGTGACTGTATCATGTTTGTACTTGAATCACTGTACATTGCCTTTATCTCCTACTGTTGTGCTTGCCTATGTACCTACCTAAACTTAGGTAGTCCTGTGTACTGTGATGCTCTGGTGTTGTGTTGCACTATGACACAAACAAAAAGTTCAAGGCTAATGTTATAGTATGTCATTAATTTCCAGTAACATTTACAGCCCTTGTGATGGGACTGAATGAAAAGGCATGTGCATGTGAAATCTGGTTTAGACTGAACTAGGATTTTTAAATTTTTACATCACATTTGCGAATACTTAGTGAAAACACTGTCAATTTGAAACATTTTAAAGACAAGTCAGGTGTTTAAAAGGTAGAAACTGGCATGATGGATCTAATGTGAACTGCTGTTGTGTTTCTGATTTAAATTTTTGGTGATGGTGTAAAAAGATAAGCACTGTACTGTGCTGTTCTAATAGCCTGCATGAATTATATAATAATCACATGATAATTATATGATAAGATAACATAATAAGTATAGATAGGTAGTCCTGTGTGCTGTGCTGTTCTATATGGTATAGACTTAAATTCCCTGAACTGCTACATTGTTTCATAATGAATCATTCAAACCAGACTTGGAGGGCTATAGCAAGTTTCTGTGAACAAGCATTTTAAGTCTGGTGTAATTTGAGCTATGCACTTAAAATTTGTAATGCTGTTTTCAAAAAAGAAAAAAAAAACATGTATATAACTCAGTAACTCAGTAAAAATTAACAGATGTGATATAAATGTGACATAGTTATTATCTGTATGATGTAAAGATGAGTAAAGAGAGACTGGATGCTCATCATTACTGAGAAGCGCAACATTTATTATGGGTAAATCCAGTTACAGAGAAATTAATAACAGAACTGAGGACCGGGAGTCAGAACACGTGCATAGTGTGATGACCAGCGACAAGAACCAGAAATGCAAGGGTTAAATACACTAAGGAATTAAAAGACACCGAGGAACAGCTGGGTTCAATCAAGCCAGGGCGACATGGTGAAATCAAAAACAGAATCAAGAAATATGCCAAAACATAAAGGCCATGAGGAGTTCCTCACCATAGGAACTATGACGACAGGGAATCATGACAAGTGCTTATGTACTGCTGGCTAGGTGCTAAAATATCAGTCTGTTTTGATTGATTCATGTCCACAGTATTAGCTTTTGGACTGTTATGCTCTTGGAGACAATGGTTAACGCATAGACACATGCTTATACACATTCATGCACACACACACACACACACACACACACACACACACACACAAACACACACACATTGTTTTTATATCGGACAAATTGTTCAAGTCAAAATTCACATATAATATGCAATCCTTTTGCCCTCTTGCACATTGTTCCTACCTGCTGCTAGAATACTGTACTAAATCAGTACTGTATTCTGAACTGCTTGTGGCTCCTACTGGTGACTGCTATGTTCAATACAGTATGTCACTGATGCCTATGCACAAACCCGCGTTGCATATTCCCAGTAGTGTACTGGTTAAAAATAATGTTCATTGTGTATTGGTCCTGTCCTGTATTTATTGTATAGTATTATTGCACTGCACTGTATTGTTGCACTCGTGTAGTGTGTTGTCTGTTGCACTTGTTTTGTGTCGCACCATGGTCCTGGAAGAACAATGTTTTGTTTTGCTGGGTACTTGTATAAAGCTGAAGTGACAATAAAGCCTTTTGAACTTGCCAGCTACTGGGAAGTCCCTGCCTTCAGTCCAGTCATTAAAGGTTTTAAAATGTGTACAATTGCACTTTGCAGCTAATGTGAAAAGCTGGTGAGTTTGAAATATTGATGATGTTGCAAACATCTTAATGTACAGTGCTGCACCATGTTGCAAATAGTGCATGCTTTGCAATTATTGTTAATGTAATAAATTCCAGTAATTGTTGCAAGTGTTTATTTGTGAAGGGATCAGTAGGAATGGGTGATGACAACTGAAGCTTCAGTGCTGATTATTTTATTGGTTTTTGATTATTGATTATTTTTATTGTTATATGCCACAAATATAAATGTATATAAATGTATATGTAGCACATCTTGAGTGGTTGCAGGCTACAGTAGCACAATTATCTGAATGTTCATATATAAAAATAAATCTCAAAATGTCCATAGAAAACATTAGAAGTTTAGTTGATATTAAATTTATTCCATCAGCATTAGATCAATATTGATATTAAATTATCAATTAATGTGCTACATAATTACATGGAAACAGCATGTTTATTCTAAGCAGAGCATGTCAGCTACTTATTAGTAACCTTATTACTTATTAGTAAATTCTCAACCTGTGTGAAACAGTTGGAGGAAGGACAGTGGGGTGGTCAGTAACTTTAGCAGGGTGTCCACGGCTATGCCGTGGAGGTGCCCTTTACCCCAGAAGATGTAATTCACTGCTTGGATTGTGGGGGGAATTCCAATATATGATACGTGTTTCTTATACCTGTTTAAAACTCTGCGTTCGCATGCAGCTGGATTTTAAGTTCCACCAGATAAAATAACTCTTATTATAAGGATACCAGAGCCATTTTCTATGATTTCACCTCGCTGAGAATCTTTTTCTAATTATACAACCAAATGTTGTGTATCCTCAGAGCCCTCTAGTGACTTATATAAGGAGTCTTCTCCTGCCACCATGCATTCCATAATAAACCATTCTTGGGGGATAATTATAAACGCTGAAATAATTGATTCTGTGCTCATGACAACTTCAAACTGTGTCTTAAGCTCAAATGTCTCGTTTACTCGACTCAAAGTAACGTTTGAGTCACTGTGTTTGTTTTTTTCTCTTTTGGCTTTGTGGCAAAGTGGACTTGGACACAGGGATAGGATCGTAGTGCAGGAGTTTTACTGAGTACAATGGAGTAGGGTCAGAGGCAAAACTCAGAAACAAGACAGGCAGCAGTCAAAAACCAGTAAACAAAGATTCAAAGGTACAGGTAAGGGATAAAGCAACAAATCAAAACCCAAATATGCAGTGACAATAAAAGGCTTGTTATTCTGACAAGGAAATGCTGGCAATACTTCATAACTACTGGGAGTCACTAGAAGCAATATAGAGGGTGATGATTAGGCTGATAGGTCACAGTTGAGTGTGATGAGTCACAATGGAGACCAGTAGTACACAGAGAAAATGCTATGGTAGTCTAGTATGTTAAAGGGTTAATGGAGTGTAGTATCCAAGTACATATTTATTAACACTCAGAATACAAATAAGCAGACAAAATCGAAAAGGATAAATCCAAAAACAAACATAGTGAAATAACTGAAATTAGGATTGAAAATGACAGAGAAAACAAAATACACTCTGAACTGGAACGACTCAGAAATGAAGGAAGACTAAGAAGACCTCTTACAGATAGCACAGGTGATGAGCTATGAGCTCACCCAGAAGACAGTTCCGGTCTGCTCCATCACAGTAGTAACTGTTTGAGGTACCTGAATTGGTTGTGGGGATCTTAGAGACTGCAGGGTAATGGACAGCCCTGTCATATTTTCCACCACCAACTACAGCTGTTTCTGCTGGTTGTGTTGTTACTGGCTCAGAGCAGAGACAGATTAATAAATATTCCAAATATTAGTTGGTGTTGTTCCGGTAATCTCTCTTGGTTTCCTTTCGATAGCGGAGGAAAAGGCATACACATCTGCCATCTGCAATGGGGCAAAGTCTTTCTTGAACCAGTACAGAGACAGACGATTGCAGATGTGAGTAAATGAGTTAGTTTTATTTACAAAAGGATAATCTGCGTTCAGAGTACTGCAACAGAATCAGACAGAATTTAAAGGGTAGACAATAGAGTAATCCAGACAACAGTCAACAGTGCACAAAAGTAGAGAGCAGTCCAACAAGGCAAATTACTAGGTAGGGACAAGACAGAGATGATAATCCAGAACCAGTTCAAAAAAAAACAAAACAAAAAAAAAAACAGACAGAGATAACACTCAGTACACATGTGATTGCAATTGTTCAAAGAGAATATGTGGAAATGAATGGACAGGGAAGTAATGAGGAACAGGTGAAAACAATCAGTAGTCCGTGGCTGCAAATCTGGTGAGGGTGTGATGATTGGAGGAACCGGTCTGAGTGACAGGGAAACTGGCGACAGGTGAATGCTGGGAGATGAAGTTCAGGCTAGAGAGCATGACACAGAAGGAAGTAGCTCTCCATTGATGAGGATTGACATCAGCACACCTACTGAAGATATCATGATTATGTAGCAGTTTTACCAGTTTAGTAAATTGTCAATCACAGTTGATAAGGTTAATTGGGGTAAACACAGGCAAACATTGCTTGAACATCAGCAATCCGCCATCAGTCAACAAACCTGAGTGACAAAAGAGAGGTGACAGCTTCATAACAGCCCTGTTTACCACAAATCTCAAGGCCCATGGACCCCACAGATCTACACCTTTACCTAAGATGGGACGTAGTAGACAAAATCCCTGACTGTATAGATTTCAGCCTAACTTTAAATATTAAGAATTTGTCTGAGTCTTGAACATTTATAAGATGGTTAGTCCATAGTGTGTGAGCTTTAAAGTTCACACATTTGTTTAGGCAGTTAATGGCACAGATTATAGATTATGTTTTATTTTAATAAAAGACAATGCATTTAAGGAAAAGATAATACATTAATAACAGTTATTAAATTGGAATCATGTCACGGTACGGCTCCTACCCCATCAAGTCTGTGTCCACGCGTCTGTGTGTCTGTATTGCCACGCCCTCTTGTGTTGTTCACCTGATCCCTCTTTGTGTAATTGTTGTGTGTATAAGTCTCGTTTGGTATCTCAAAGTTGTCGGTGTTTGATCCAAGTAGTCTGTGTTAAGACGTGTATGTTTCATGTGTAAATAAAACGTATGTTTATGTTCGACGTGCCTCGTCCCCGAATCCTGCTTAACCCTCGTCCATCACAGAAACACCGACCTACCAAGGATGCCTGGGAAAGGCAAAAAGAAGAAGGGAAAGAAGGGAAGTCAACGTCCTCCCACAGCACGCGCAGCGAGGTCTCCCATGGTCTTGGGCACCCTCCTGACTCCAGGTGCAGGTCCAGGTGCAGAAGCAGGAGAGGCGTACGGAACCCGGGTGGGCGACCTGGACTGGTACAACAACTTCCAGTACTCGGAGTCGGACTCTGTGGACTCATAGTGTCCAGTGGAGAGGCCTTCCCTTATCCTGGCCTCGCTCCAAGGAACTACCGGGAGGGAGGAACCCGCTGAACAATTTTGGGGTGTATGTGTATGGCCCGGGATCGGACACTGCAGAGTGCTGCGGGGAACAGCCGGACCAAGAGGACCAGTACTCGGAGATGGTTTCTGCTGGGTCCTACGACCCATGCCTGGACATTCATAGGGGCTACATGGATTACGGAGAGACAGAGGAGTGCAGCGACGTATGTCTGTTGTCGGAAAGGGGATCCGATCGTGAGGAGGAAGCTCCAATGGAGGTAGAAGAGGACCCTCATAGGGATCTTCCCTCCCACAGTGATGCCAAAAGCTCACAGACCAAGGAGCCTCCAGCACCTAAGGCACCGCCCAGGGCACGCCGCCCAGGAGCGAGCAGGCTAACCCGGTTGGCTAGCAGGATGTGGTCGTCGTCGGTGAGGACACTCCCTCCCCTTAAGGCGAAGAGCCCCAGAGTGCATGCGCCTATGCCGAAGCCTCGTGAAGGCAAAAAGGCAGCGGCACCAATACCTGCACCAGAACCGGGAGACACAGCTGGTGCGCATCCCGACACACATGTGCCGAAACCAGGACAGTCACCGCTACCTAAGCTGGCGAGGGACACTCCCCGCCAGGCTGGTCGGTCTCCGACCCAGCCGATGACTGGGGGACTGGCTGGAGTTCCTTCCCCCTTCCCCGGACTAGTGAATGTGTGTGGTGGTGTTCATGTGCCTGTCCCTGTCACCGTGTCTGTCCCGATTACACTAAATGTATCGGTCACTTTGTTCCCCTTTCTGTCTGTGCCTGTGCCCGTTAGTGTATGCGTCCCTGTGTCTGTCATCGTCTTGGTCCCTGTCCTTCCCCCACTACCCTGTATGCACTGGCCCGTGGCAAGTTGTCTGGTCCTCCAACGTCACCTTTTGGTGTTGGTCTCGGGGCCGCAGCCTGGTAGGTTGGCGCGCCGGAAGTTGCGCCCTTGAGGGGGGGCTCTGTCACGGTATGACCCCTCCCCCCTCAAGTCTGTGTGTGCGGGTCTGTGTGTGTTCGCGTCTGTGTGTCTGTATTGCCACACCCTCTTGTGTCATTCACCTGATCCCTGTTGTGTGTAATTGTTATGTGTGTGTATAAGTCTCATTTCGTATTGTCAAAGTTGTTTGATCCAAGTAGTCTGTGCTAAGATGTGTATGTTTCATGTGTAAATAAAACATATGTTTGTTTGACGTGCCTTGTCCCCGTATTCTGCTTAACCCTCGTCCATCACAAATCAGCTATAAGCCCAGCAGATGCATGAAAAATTATTACATCAAACTTACTGCACCACTGTAAATTAAGAGGAAAACCATTATAAATATTCTGTTAAATGCAATGTATTATTTTTGGATTATTCTGCACATTTAAAGCAGTATGTCAGTTTGTGTGCATGGGTATTGCAGATGTACTTTTGGCATTTGCAGCACACAGTGTTTGTTTCATAGTCCTACCTAAGGGGAAAGCTTTGGCATTTCTTCCGTTTACCTGCCCTGGCTAAATCCTCAGGTGGCTCATGGTAGATTCAGCCCTCTGAATACCTCTCATGATTGTTGCAGAGGCTGCTGTGTGGGGGAGGTGCTCCCTTCTTTGAATATAGGGGGTTACTCGTGCCTTTCCCAGCTGCTCCAGGAACACCCTCCTCTTGTTAATCTTACCAGGCATCCATTTCGGGTTGTTCTTATTCCAGAAAACTAATGCATTGTAAGCAGACACATCGATGATGTTATAAAGATTACCAGCAGCCAGCACGCAGTCCTCCTCCTGCAACTTTATGTTCAGGTTCTCTACAGCTTTGTTTTTGCCGTATTCCAGGATAATAACCAGCTTCCTGTCTTCACAATGGCTGATCTTAGCATCCTTGTGCAATGTACTCATGAGGAAAACATTTTTGTTTCTCTTTGGGCAACAAGAAGCAAGCATGGTAGTGGGGGTAAAGGCAAACTTGGAAGAAAAGATGTCTCTCTGCTTTGTTGTAAGGAGTGTAGCAGGGAGTTCAGGCTTGTTCTTTTTAACTGTGTTCCTACCATGGATATCATCATCTTCAGTAGCTGCTGGCCAAGTTCATATGACATAACAAAATTGCCACACATAACAGTGTGCCCCCTCAGACCTTGAGGAACAACATGCATCCCTTGATTCTTCTCTGGGACTCCACCCTTCAGCTTCCCTGTGTACACTTGCATTTTCCAAGCATAGCTGGATTGTACATCACAGGCAGCCAACATCTTGTTTCCATACTTCAGTGGCTTGCAAGGCATGTACTGGCTGAAAGGACAGTGACCTTCTGACAGACACAAAGAGAGACAGATCTCAATATCAGGGTCACAAAAAATATAGAAATTGTGTCAAATCAGTAAAAATACAACTAATAGTAAAATATAAATGTATTACAAATAAAAAGTTACATCTGAATGAAATCTGTTGCTTATCTATTGTGACTTCATGCCATGGATTGTAAAGACAGGGTAGACGCTCCACCCACTTTTCCTACACATCCCGGAGTGCTTATCTGGTTTATCTGAGACAAGTTGTACAGGTCTCAAGTCACGGTTGTGAAATCTGAGAATTCTTGAAAAAGTGTGAAACACCTTCAGAGGCATTGTGGCACAAAAAATTGCCCTTCCACTTTCAGCATCCCAAAGACTGGATGTGGCTTCCCTTCAGGATCTGTATACACCACCCAAGAATAGCAGACCTACATAGGCATGCAGGTCAATGGCATCCATCTTCTTCCAGTCTTCTCCATACTTGTGGAAACCCTGCATATTTGTCATTTCAAGGATGATCTTTTCAATGTCTGGTGTAATAAAGAGGCAGAAGGTTGAGGCAAAGTCCTTGGCATTGGACATAACTAATCTTGTAGGCCCTGGACTCATTTGCATTATATTGCGTGCTGCCAGCCTGCCCTGATCAACAAAGGGTGATGAGGACCAGAACAAAGCTTGTTCTTTGACAAAAATGCCTCTCTCAGCTTGATGGTCTTCATGGAGTTCTTCCTCATTATCAATATTATATTCCTCATCATCATGTTCTTCAGATATCTCTTCTTCCTCTCTTCCATTATGAATTTGTTCCTCCTGTATATCTGAAATCAGCAGGTCATGGACCTGTTGGACATTGAATCATTTGCTCTTGGTTTCAGCAAGAAGAGAAACTGGGGTCCTGACATGAGCAGTGCCATTTATAGAAATATGATATAATTCTATAATTATCCATTTCATGTGAAAAAACGATGATAATGAGTAATGAGCTACTTTGAAACATTGATAGTGCATGAGATTTTTTTTTTTCTTTCTCAATTTGTGTGTGTGAGCATTACAAGTTTAAAAGCTCAAAAGGTATGCCTTTCTCATGGGAAAAATGTGTTCCCACAAGGATCAGGGTCAGTTGTGAAGATGGGGGATGGATAAAACTGTAAATTCACAGGAAAGTTTATCCTTGAAGCATCTTTTATTTTCTCTTCTGTCCCTTTGTGTATGAAAATATATTTGAAATAAAATAAACAGGATATTTTATATTTATACTATTTTTATGATTTTTTAGTTGTTATCAATAATTTAGTAATGGTTCAATTTGCCTATAGATCATTTAGTAACTGCCAGGTCAGAAATGAGCCAAAGAACCATTTTTGAGCCATCTTTGTAATCTAAACATGTTCAGCTTTCATGAAATATTTTAGAAAGCTTTTTTAAACTTTATATGAAAGGCACGATCATTTCAGGAAAAGTCAATTTCATGCATCAAACAATTATTCCGTGTTTTTTCCACAGTTAAGTCAGAACGGGTCATTTTTGACCCGCACCACAACGAAGACAGACAGAATAAGATAACATAATAAGATTACCAAACAACCGGGGAAACCAAACATACGGAATAGAACTAACTAAAGATATAAACAAACGAATATAACCAACTGGCCAATGGAAAGGGGATGAAGACAGCTAGGCAGCTAATGAAACTAAACAAAAAAACAAACAAAAAGAATAATTAACAGAAGAGTACACGCGATGCATAAACCTAAGAGAAGCGAACATGACTAACGAACACGACAAAATACAAAGGAAGGGGGATACGCATAACCGCGATTCTTAGCTAAAAAAAGTGATAAACTAGACTAAACCAGAATACATTCATAACAAGAACATGACTAAAGGGAAAACCGTACAATACTTGCGTATAACAATGAGAGCGTAACCTAGGCCTAGCAAAGCGAGAAAGCACAACAGACGACGGAACATGAGACGGGGGAAACAAGGCTTAAATAGAAGAACAAACAAAGAGAGGAGGAGACAGGGAACCAGTTATACAGACGAGAACAGGAAAACAATGAACTAAGTCAAGTAGCATGGAAACGGGGAACGCTCCTGTATGCGAGCGGGACATTATGAATTAACAACTGTCAAGATGGAGTTTTCCGCGCTGTTCTGAATAAAACAGGCCGTGGATTACAAGGCAACCAGTCAAAGGATTATAGACTCTTGCCACCACCTGGTTCTCCTCTACGGCTTCAAAAAAGGAAGAGATTAACTTTGCTGGTGCGGTGCCGCTTCGCAACCTATTTAAACATGCGCCAAAGAACCTGGTAAGAATTGTGTGTCTATTCAAAAGAGAACGATCCTTATATTTTAAAGTTTGTTTTATAAATCATAAGTAACCGCTTTAATTACACACAGTACAACACACTGGCTGGTTGTTTGGCGTTATTTAGCACGTTTAATCAGACCCAAGGAAAACATATGCGCTACAATCAATCAAATACTCAAACCTTTTCATACCCTTTTTGCCCCTGTATCTAAGATAATAACAGAGCAATATGTTGTATTTTGTGTTGTTTTTGAGAGGTCCCTTTATCTTTAGTTTCACAGACTATCCAGATATACAAACCCAATGTATCATTTGCGTTTGGCCAATGTGAACTGTTTTTCAACACAGACCCACCCCCTGCGGTTTCACCTGTGCATAATATTCGCGGAAAAACCAGGTTCTTGTAAATAGACTAGTCTGGACGGCAGTAATGAATACATGCAAAAAGACATAAGCGTCAGTAGATAGGTAAGTAAAAACCTAATGGTAGTTGTATTATTATTATTTTTTTGCCAAATAATAAGGCACAAAAAGTGCAATCAACACCGTGACTTCAGTTGATTAGGTATGCATACAATATAGCTGTACATAACGAGTTGCCTTACATTTTACAGAGAATTATATCAAGCCAGCTAATTAGATTTTTAATTAGATTTTTTCGCTGGCTTGAAACACAGCTGGTGTCGCTATTATACTCTAAACTCAACTGACTGTACCAGAGTCCTGTAAACTGTGTATATTGCGTATTAGTCTTCATTAATAATCTGGATTTGACCAAGTTCAACCAAGGACAGACTCGGTGCGGTCAACCTAACTTTATACTTGTCACGAATCTGACTTCCCCACTCATCATATGAATGTAATTAGCGAGCAACGAACAAACTAACGAATAATGCGAGAATACGAACGAGTTCTGCAAGTTTGTCTTCATAGTCATTTGTCTTAATGAATGGGTATAAAGTACTTCTTAGTTTAGTGCGCCCGTGAACCAGATGGGACAGAGCAACTACGCGAAAACTGATCCATTTCACAGTTTTTCGCTATCTTGAAACACTCTCTTCAGGAGCAACGTTCCTCGGCAGTACTATCCGATTAACTGCAGTGCCTGTCGCATATCCCATTTATATAATGTATTTTTGCAAAGGTGGACAATACCTGTGTGGGTGTATTTAGGTACTATATTTAAGTATAATTTTGGTCAATCTGCAGTTTACTCAGGCATTATTAATACTAAATACTTAATTATGCTAAAAAGTGGTTGCGTACATTTTCATTTAGGCCTTCAGTGTACAAAATTACAATAATGCATGTATTTACTTAAAAAGCACATTGCAATTCATATTTATTCATTTTAAATATAAAAGCTGAAAATTGTCGATTAACTTTATCTGAAATCGATTGCCGAGGCTGTTAAAATATTGCTTGAAAACCTGGTTTGAAAAAAGAGGACAGAGAAACCTTAACTGACCCCGACATGCAAGTTGCAAAACGCAGAGAAAATAAATAAGGGAGACGCTGTAAACAGCATCATTGTCATTATTATTGGGGTCCAGTCACCGTACGTGCTTATTGTGTATATATATTGTATATATTTTTATTGTTATTCAGACACGAAATTTGATCAATAGGTAGTAGTCCCTCCACAACGCCAGACCGATTATATGATATAATATGGAATATAATGCACATTAACGTATTCCACTATGTCGTATTTTATTTTATTTTTTTTCAGTATTACAAGTACTACTTATATTTTAATGGTTAGTATTTGCTTAGCTTTAAATAACAGCATTTCAACAAGACTGCTTATCTCTTGAAACATATTTGTCCCTATTGTTTTTACAGGTTTTTTTTTTGTTTGTTTGTTTTGGGTTGTTGGTTTTTTTTTTTGTTTTTTTGTTTTTTTTTTGGGGGGGGGGGGTTGGTCACTCGTTTTGCCATCATAGTGACACATCCTCTGAATGTTTCTTGGGCAGAGAGATTAAAACCTGTTTGTTAAGTGTTTCTGCTGGCTATACAAAAAACTAAAAGGAGAGCAATATCATCCTTTTTTATGTAAACATTTTCCATTCACATGGAGCAAAGATATGATAAAAATGTTCACCCCTATGAAAGTCTGTGCAGTGCTGCACTGAATCTATATTTAATCTTAAGACCCTCTTGATGACTGTCCCACACTAAGGGGCTATAATATGAAAATAATGTTTTATTTACAAACAATATTTGTAAACTCATGATATATTTCTTATGGACTATTTGCATGTGGGAAATTAGAAAATTTCATATCATAAAACAACCATATGTGAATATATGTTCTAGTTATTAGCATATTCAGAAAGTAAAATCACCATCTGTGAATGTTCTATTTATTAGTGTATTCAGAAAATTAACAGGAACTGCTTGTACTGATACAATTATAATATTTTGTTTCCATCTGCAGGTCTTTTTCTAGATTGTGGATTAAGATGCGGAAAAAACAGTTCCATATTTTTGTTTTGCTTTTAGTTTCTGTGTTTTTAGGGGTCATCCTTATTCAAATATTTACCGGACATACATTTATGGACATATTGCCAGCTATGCACAGTAGTTCTGAAACAAACAAATACAGTTTGTTTTCTATAACTCCCATTAGACACTCAAAACATTTAATGGTGTCTGCATTTATTGATCATAGAATCAATAAGGCCATTCGAGTTATCAGTATAATCCAAAGGGACAGTCTACTGCCGCTTTACTGCATCTACTGTAATGATGACCATACCTGCCAGACTGCTGAGGCTGAAGTCCAGATACATAGTGACCATTTCGGCTTTCCATATGCAGCTTCAGATGTTCTGTGTCGTGGTGCACACACTCAAGATGCAGCATTTGTATCCATTTCAACCAGTAGAAACATCTCAGACATTTATTCTGAAGATCTCTTGCCAATAAAGAACACGGTGACCAGAGAAACATTTAGCTTCAACTATACCGTATGTATCTCAAACCTCTTTGGAAGCTATAATAATGTTCTGCAGTTTGCCCAAACCATGGAAATGTACAAGCTTCTGGGTATACAACATGTAGTGATCTACAACACCAGCTGTGGTCCTGACCTGGAGAAACTCTTACAGCATTACAAGAAAGAAGGAATACTAGAGATTGTTCCATGGCCTATCGACCATTTCCTTAACCCATCTAAAGGATGGAACTTTGTGGAGCATGGTGGAGACCTCCACTATTATGGCCAGTTGGTAACCCTCAATGAGTGTATCTATAGAAACATGTATCAGTCCAAATATGTTCTTCTGAATGACATTGATGAGATCATTATGCCTTATAAGCATGCTAACCTTCCATTACTGATGGAGGATCTTCAACAGGAGCACAGAGATGTGGGGGTATTTCTTATTGAGAACCACATTTTCCCCAAGACACAATTTGAGGAAACTGGTAGATTTGATCGGTCTGAATGGAGAGGTATACCTGGCATCAATATTATGGAACACATTTATAGAGAACCAGACAAAAAAGGCATCTCCAACCCCAGAAAACTGATCATCAACCCAAGGAGTGTGATAAAAACATCAGTGCATTCCACCCTGCAACAATATGGGGATGTTTATTATGTACCTTTTGATGTAAGTCATATTGTTCATGTGAGAGTACCACTACAGGGGCATCTTATCAAAGAACAACTGGCTGTTGACACAAGGGTGTGGGACTTTAAGCAAGAACTGATATCAAATGTTGATAAGACTCTACAGGCATCTGATTTGCTGAAGATTACAGATTGACATGATATTAATTTTAGTGCTTTTTTTTGCTTCTCAGGTATTTGTCAAATTTGTATGTAAATGTATTTAAAAAAACATTTAAGATTGTGTATTTAACACCAGTTACATATAACCTGTTTCCAAACACTAATTGACTGTGGTTTTATACTCACGTACTCAAGTCAGACATACAAAGATATGAGGAGAACATAGAGAGGCGTAAAACGGATCACGTTGGAAAACCGATGAAGGACACGTTGGTATTGCCTCCAGATTCTTAGAGATCAGAGATGAAATCTACTATGGCATGTCTGGGACAGGTAGAGGGAGCAGTTTACCAGCCGGATGCAAAATGGCCGTCTTTCTCTGAGCGCAGGTGGAGCAGGAGAAGATCTACTTCCTTCTGCATCTAGAGCCACCAGTAGCATGTGGAATCTCGAAAAGAAAAGGGACAGCACACATACTGTCATACTGAAATATATAACTTTTATGTTTTCTCAATCACCATTGCTCCCATTGTACTGTACTACACAAGGAGATAATCACCACTCCCACTGTCCTTCAGTAAGGATGCCTGGACTACACCAGGGTCTACATAATATCAGGATATGTATTGTAGTGGTGTGTGTGAATTTATTAATTCTTTCTGTTTATTTCTAAATCTTTGCCTTTTCTTTTATATCATTGTATAATAAAAAAAGGAGGTGTTTTTCTTGGTTTACTTCTATTTACCTGTAGAAAGTTCAAAGTGTATAATGACAGAGCATGCACAACTCATTTGATGGATTTGTGACACCAGATGTTTTGTGTGTTTCCTGAGAGAACTCCTTATCTTGATGATTCTTATGCTCTGTGTGACTCAAAGTAAGTTTAATAAGACCAGGTGCTTTGTACCTCTCCTGGGGGAACTGGGTGACTTTAGGTAGGGGCACAGTCCTTGTAACCTTGTAATCAAATTGCTTTTTATCATAAAATGACCCATTTTATGTTCCACAGAGTGGGTGCCCCACATGGAGGCAGCCATGTTTAAAATAGATTTAGTGCAGAATCTCCTAAACATCCAGGGTAGAGTGCCTGTAAATTGTCTGTTTTACTGAATTATTGTTCTTTTAACACTTGGATTTACCAATTCACAGAAACATCACCTGAGTATTTCCAGTTTAATGTGTGAATGCTTCAGCCCAGCACAGAGCTGCTCCACTCTTGAGTCCTTTATGCAGATGTTATTCATTTCCAGCTATTTTAGGGAGTAGTTTTCTGTGTGTAGAGCTGATGTGAGTGATTCGAAAGACTCCTCAGTAAGATTACAGGAAGTTAATCTGCAAAGATGGAATAAATACAGCACGAATCACAGATAAAATAATTCCCAATCAGACAGTTTTTTTTTTATTAATCTGTCTATGTTAAGCATGTTATACAACACTCTAACATGATGATATTGATTATTGATACACTGATCAAAGCACAGGCCTGTCACACTTCCAGTCTGTCTCAGTGCCTACAGCTAATAAAAATGCCTTTTCACATTTTGAAATATTAAGTTGAAATATTTATTTCAAATTGAAATGGATTGTTTAATCAGGTTTAAAAAAGGTCTTCCCATCTGGGCAAGTGCTCTATGCTATTGAATAAGAGTGCTTGGGTAAAACCCCTAATAATAATCTCATGAACATGTGTAACATGACTAAAAATGATAAGTTCCTCTGGATAAGAGCATAAGGTAAATGTAGTCAGTTCAGTTCTATAATACAGTTTAGTAACACTCATACAAACTTTATATACAGCACAGTATGTGTCTAAATAAACTGCTTTGTCAGTGGAATTCATGATACTTCAATTGCACAATGCTTAGATGTTAAAAATGGACATTAGGTTTTGATGTTCAGCATAGATGCTGCTATTTTTTGAGATGTTATTATCCATTGTCTCTCCATTCACAAACCTGATTGGTGAAGGCTTTATAACCTCCTGCCTCTCCACCCACAAACCTTTTTAATACTTGTAAAACTGCCTCCCAATTAATTGAGGGCTCTGAGACACACCAACATGGTTTAGAATCGCAAAGTGGTTAGAAAAAGTGTTCAGAGGCCAATGGACACAGGACCTTAAACGCAAATAAAATAAATCAGGTTATATATGCTGATAATAAAAAAAGGAATGTATTTAAACCAATATATTCCATAATCCAGAATAATCCATTTGACTCATGCAGGTGTTTTATCCAGTCATCAGTAGTAAATTAATATAAGCAGCAACCAAATATCATACCAAAGTTGTGCAAGATAGTCACTGACACTCATTCAGGAGGAGTTATCATAAATATCACCTTTCATCTTTCCCCTCAGCCAACAAGACTAACTAGTTATACACTCACAGTCTGTCATATGGTACATGTGTAAAATGCACATAGCCTACTATATGTTCTGTATAGTAAACTGGGTTCCTGTGTTCTGGGCTTTTTTTTTTTTTTTTTTTTTAAATTTAAAGGTTGGTATTGGCTAGACCTAAGGACGCATAGGATGTGTAATTGTAATAATGTTACTCATTGCATAGTGGAGTGGGGACATCATGTTCTGCCCTTCCTTCTTCAATTTTAGGAAATACAACTTCACACATTTGTTTCTCTAACATTACTGGCCCAAGTGCCACAGGGCGCGGTGCAGGACGCACAGACTTCCTCTTTCGTGCAGAACATTTATTGACATTACACATTTAAGACAAAGGTGGCGTTTATGTATTACATTCACAATGAACATAACTAAACACTTAACATTAAACGATAAACACCTGAACTTTAACATGGGACAAACTAACATTATGGCTACAATGTTATGGAACACATGTAGCAACAATGACCAACAATGGGAGCACACACAGACAGGGGTTTAAATAGACACAAGACATTTAACATTAAGCCCTGTGCACGTGTGTGCAATCCCGGGGGGGGGGGGGGGGGGGGGGGCGTGGTTACACCACAAACATCGTACATGTGGATCCCCCTGCACACGGTGGGCTGTACCACATGATTTATGGGGGAGGAGCATTCCATGATAGTTTGCCTGGAACCTTCTGAATAAAAGAGATTACCCAAGCTTATAACCATCATGTTTTCCTATCACAAGTGGATGATTAGTGCACATATAGATAACAAACATCCCGGTTTAAATAGAAGTTACATTTGACATTTGTATAAATTTTTGGTAGCCACTCGATCCAGTATGAGTTGGTGCTATTGTGTTGTGCTTTCTGTTGTGTTTGGTTAGAGAGGGTGAGAGGGTAAGTTTTGTTTATATTATTGTGCCATTACCTTCCCTGAGGTAATGTTGTATTTATGACAATCAAACCTCCAGCTCTTTCAAACAAGCTGTTCCAATTGTAAAGTTGACTTTCAGTTTCAGAATTTCAATTGAGTGTTTGCCAAGTGTACATATAGTAAGTCTACAGATAATGATTAAATAGAACAGATCTTACACTATGACCAATGAATAGGGTGAGTTATTATAATAATAAAATGTCTTAATGTTTTGTGCATTCTTGTATCCCTGCTGTTTAAAATAAGCAAGAGAATTCTACAATTAAGTGGAAAATAATTTATAAGTAATAATATATAAGTAATTCTGACCTGAGTATTTCCAGTTTACATTGTGAACTCTTCAGTCCAGAAGAGAGCAGCTCTACCCCTCAACTTGATATTTTATTGATCCTGAGGTGCAGGTGTTTCAAAGATGAAACTTCTGATTTGTAGAGCTGAACCCAATGTTTCAATGGACTGCACAGAGAGATTGCAGCCAGTTAATCTAATAAAATATCTGCAAACTTAGTGTGCATTTGGAAAAATCCAGACAAAATAATGGAAAACTTCAGGGGACTTGTCTTAATAATTTTCAGCCATGGAGTACACTGGCATCATTTCATGAAAATGGCCAACGACATTTATGCCTTGTCCACATGTACCTATTGAGCAATAACCAGCCGGCAAACAGCCAAATATTTTTAGTTTCTTTTCTCTATTTATTCCTACATGTCCCTGTCCACAGCCCTTCGCTTATAAATAAGGCTTTGGGCAAGACTGTGCCACATCATTCTGATGTTCATCATTCTCATCTTACTTGCAAGGCCAAAGCTGTGAGGTAATAAAATGATATTGTAAGCAGAAAATAGGGATGGTCCAGAATAAACTGGTTTCATGCAAGAAAGGCATCTGTAGGCTTCAGCCTAAATCCTCAGGAGACCTCTTTGACAGGCCTATAGGGGCCTCAGTCAAAGGGAGAGCCTTGGTTCAAGGACGGGACAGCTGGCCAAGCACCAGAAGAAATAATATGGACATCACCGAAAGAACCAATAGGGGTAGCTGGTGAAATAGATTATGATCGCCTTTTTAAAAAATAGAAGTAGTCCAGGATGAACTTAATGGTACCAAGAACTGGTTGGTGTAAGTATTAAATCAATTTGCATACATTGAATAATGTATGGTTTGGAGAACATTAGTGGAACCTGGCCAAGTGTTTTCTGAAAAAAATGAAAATGGTTATGCAGAAAATGTATAAAAGGTGTGTCCACCTGAGACTGTTAGACATTTTCTGGACAATGCCTCATTTGTAACATTGAGCTCAGAATAAAGATGAGACCAGTTCTTCTCTTCAATTAATTACAGAGTCTGCATCTTTATTTCTATTTAGTGTGTATTGAATAAACAGACTTGAATTTCGGAAGATACAGGAACAACAGCTGCATCCAGGATTGCATAATTACCTGTTAGGTTATTTGTCCTACTCAAGAACTTCTTTGATTTGCAGCTCACTCTGCGAATCTGCTTTGTGTTTCCTGTTTAAATAAACTGGCTGCTCCACTTGCACCTAGCTCGCTGACTCCAGCACCGTGTCACAAGCAAGGAACTACTGAGTTACAAATCAGACTGACCAGCTTTCCCAAAAAGTAAATGAAAACAATCTCCCCAAAAACACAGTTTTTATAGACTGTAGTGGTACATACTTGATGTGGCCTTCATAGTTCCAGCAAAAATCAACAGTGTCACACAGGTCAGTTTTATCCCTGAAAAACAGCTTGAACATTTTTTATAACATATTTTTCATTCTTTTATACAAACCATGATGTTACACTTAATTCATGGAACACCTTTTCTGAATTGTTGCTTCCTTCACATGCTGAAAGTGAGAGTTGCTTGAAGATATCTTGAAACCTATATTACAGCAAGGAGGAAAAATAATTCAGATTTAAAAACTGTTGGTGTCATATAATCTGAAATATTCCAACCTCATGGAGTTGATAGACAATCACACAGAATTTAAAAACAAAAAACAAACGAAAAAAACAAGCAGATAAAATCACAAAAGAACCAAATGCTACAACCATCAAAACCCAGCAATGACAGACATCAATACACATGTTTAAATAGATGAATTAAGAAGTTAATAAATAAATGCAAGCGTGGAGAAAATGGAACGTTAGACAAGGCGGACAGAGTAACAAAACTAAAAGAACAGAACCATGTCACATGGGCACCATGGGAACCGCAAACCTAGAGGGGAATGATAACATCCATTCATCCATCCATCCATTCATCCATCTATTTGTTGCAGCTATATAGTTAACACTTATTTAGAAACATTAAATACGTGGTGTTGTGTCTTTCCTTTCTAAGGAGATAGCTGAAACTACTAAAATCGGGTTAAGAACTGTCCAACGCCTTATTAAAAAGTGGAAGGACAGTGGGGAAACATCATCTTCGAGGAAGGAATGTGGTCGGAAAAAAATCTTGAATGATCGTGATCGGCAATCACTTAAACATGTGGTGAAATCAAATCGTAGAAAACAACAGTAGAACTCGGGGTTATGTTTCATAGTGAAAGTAAGAGCATTTCCACATGAACAATGTGAAGGGAACTCAAGGGCTTGGGGCTAAACAGCTGTGTAGCCTTAAGAAAACCACTTCTCAGTGAGGCTAACCAGCAAAAATGGCTTCAATTTGCTAGGGAGCATAAAGATTGGACTCTGGAGCAATGGAATAAGGTCATGTGGTCTGATGAGTCCAGATTTACCCTGTTCCAGAGTGATGGGCACATCAGGGTAAGAAGAGAGGTGGCTGAAGTGATGCACCCATCATGCCTAGTGCCTGCCGTATACAAGCCTGTGGGGGCAGTGCTATGATCTGGGGTTGCTGCAGTTGGTCAGGTCTAGGTTCAACAACATTATGTGCCCAAAGAATGAGGTCAGCTGACTACCTGAATATACTGAATGACCAGATTATTCCATCAATGGATTTTTTCTTCCCTGATGGCATGGGCATAATCTAAGATGACAATGCAAGAATTCATTGGGCTCAAATTGTGAAAGAGTGGTTAAGGAAGCATGAGGCATCATTTTCACACATGGATTGGTCACCACAGGGTGCAGACCTGAACCCCATTGAGAATCTTTGGGATGTGCTGGAGAAGACTTTGCGCAGTGGTCCAAATCTACCATCATCAATACAATATGATACAAGATTGAGAATACATGATCATGCATAGAAATATATGTTATTGTTTTAGTAAGAATTTCATGTGAACTAACAATCTGAAACATGCTATTGAGAATTGTGAAACAATTGAAACAAAAATGAATGAAATGAATGAAACAAAAATTGCTTTAGAAGAATGAAACAAAAAGCGATGCTAGTATAATTTCTTCATTGGACATATAGCTGGCTTCCATGTGTGGTCTAGATCATGATTCATAAAAGACCATAATCATGTAAAAATAGTCAATTTTTATTGTCATCATAGCAATTTGCATTGTGCAGTACACAGTGTGGTCAAATAATGTTTCTCCTGGACCCAGGTGCAAGACACGTGTACACAAATGAATGACAAGTGCTGACAGAGGACCTCAGGAATTTTAGCAGCAATGAAGTGAGGAGTGTTTTTTATATATATAAAACTAAGCTTGGCCTTGACCTTTGATTGGTGTTTGTCAAGATGGTGCAGTGAAGATAGACTACAAATTATTCCTCTGATGAAACTTTGACCTGGTCAAAGGGGGGCTCTTTCCCACCCATGGGCCACAGACCAGACCCAGGACCCACTGGTGCTTTGAGGCTGAGCAACAATGACATACAGCCGATCTGAATCCACTGTCAACAGTTCCCAGTCAGGCCAAAAAAGTGTAATAAAAACAAAAATGCCATGATAAATATATACACACATGAATACTGTCCATGATTCCAATTATACAATGATATGTATTTTAGACCAGACTGCCCAGGTCCTATAACCCACTTTTACCTACCAGAAACCAAACCAATCTGTAGATTAAGATGACTTCAATGAAAAAGAACTTTCTGCATACATAGGACATGATAGAATTCATACATTTATTTATGACCTTAATCTTATGGAGAGGAATTTGTACCAAACTGACATGCAGTCATGACAGTCAAAAAACATAAAATGCAATACACTTTGAAATGTAATCAAGACACAACTATATTGCTCTCCTATTCTTGAGAGTGGTTTGCATTCAGTTCTGACAAGAATTCAGCATTTCATTCATAAATAAACAAACAAACAAAAAGTTTTTTTTGTTCTTTTTTTTAAATGCAAAGCCCCACATATTGTTTTTCAGTAAAGACATTAAATGACACAAAAATCATATAATATAGGATTCGCTTTTCATGTTGGCACTTATTCTGCATGTTGCTATTGACAAGTCATGTTGTGCATTTTATGTTTTTCCACTGCTCTGCATTTATATTCGACATGAAATCCTCTCCATATTTTTTCTGTGAGGTTTAAGAAAGATGTTTAAGAAAGTTTCTCCTCTATCTATAATGGTATCATCTGGTGAGACTTTAACTCGTCCAACCATTGTCACTAAAACAGGTGAGTGGGTTCAACTTGTATTCCACCAGCTCTGTAGACACAGAAAGAGCCTGATTTTTACATTCATAAATGCACAGAGTTCAGACCATTTCACCTACAGTCACATTCACTAATACACTGAGACTACAGACTATTCAGCCTCATCATATAAAGTACAGCGAATCACAGTCAGCAAGATCTTCATGTAGACAAAACATAGGCAATAACAAGGCCGCCACCTAGTGGCTGTCATGTTAAAATCAACTTCATTTACATTCTAAGCAGCAGTTCCTTATGCTTGAACGCAAATCATATGCTTAAACTGCTATTACAGTCTTTTGCCACATACTTGGACAGATTCTACCTCATCACTGTAGGGCTCCTGATATTTAATTTTTGTATTTTCAATCATTTTATTTTTAACAAATAGGGCTGCAGTTACTGCCATCTATTGGAGGAACTGTTAAGATGTGGGCTGCAGTGGAAAATGATAAACAATTAATTCCTGTTGGTGATTAGTTTAATAAAACTTGATTGACAGAAATATAATATGTTTGGCTGCAGTAGAAAATGTTTGACAGGTACCCCAACAAACCCTCCTGACTTGTGCTCCGGCCTTGAGCATTACATATTGAAACTTGGAATACATTTTGTCTTAAAACAAAATTGTACTACAACAATATTTTCTTCACTTCAAGCAGGGGAATAAAAACATGTCAAATGTCTTACAAGATTTTGACCACGACAAAAATATATCTTCAATTACCAACAAAATAAAACTTTTTTAAGGAAAATCTATTCTATTGTGACTATTGAATGTGAATCATATAGTTGCTGAGTCATGCGCACACTCAGCTTTTAAAGGGAATGCGAGGATTTAATCTGATTGCATATTGCAGTGACGCCTAACCACACCTACTGATCATATATAATGTATTCTGTTAACCCGAAACTCTTTTTGCAATTGCACCACTCTGCGCTGGTCCTGAAAATAGCAAACAACATTTATCCCACACCCACATGTGCAGGCACTGTGAATATATGTCTTATTTCTGCACTTGCGCAGTGTCCAAGAAAACAGAGCCCAATGTGTGTTTTGTGTAAGCCTCAGTAGGCAGGGGAATATTATGATGTTCAACAGATCTGTCATCTTTCTACCAGTTGTATGTTTAGAGTTTTGTGTGTTTCTCTGTAGGTGTTCCTCCAGGAACTGCAAAGTCAGTTTTGACAGCTGTCTTGTTATTATGCATGGCACGATATGTGTATCCAAACTGAGAGTCTCCAGTGTGTCCTTTCCTGCTGATTCATTTATATGACACTGCTATTCCTCTTCTCCACTCCACCCAGTCTCCCAGTAACAGCTGCCCATTTGCATGGGTTACCTTTCTGTTCCCCTCAGACACAGAGAGATGTGCGTGCTGTGTTTGGGTCCAGTGTGAGCTCACACATATCTGCATACAATAAGAGACATTAGATGAGATGACACATACTGAGTGACTGTGTGTGTGTGTGTGTATATGTGTGTGTATGTATGTGTGTGTGTGTGTGTATATGTGTGTGTATGTATGTGTGTGTGTGTGTGTGTGTATGTGTGTGTGTGTGTGTGTGTGTGTGTATATGTGTGTGTATGTATGTGTGTGTGTGTGTGTGTGTATGTGTGTGTGTGTGTGTGTGTGTGTGTGTGTTTGTGTGTGTATATGTGTGTGTGTGTGTGTGTGTGTGTGTGTGTGTTTGTGTGTGTATATGTGTGTGTGTGTGTGTGTATGTGTGTGTGTGTGTGTATATGTGTGTGTATGTATGTGTGTGTGTGTGTGTGTGTATGTGTGTGTGTGTGTGTGTGTGTGTGTGTGTTTGTGTGTGTATATGTGTGTGTGTGTGTGTGTATGTGTGTGTGTGTGTGTATATGTGTGTGTATGTATGTGTGTGTGTGTGTGTGTGTGTGTGTGTGTGTGTGTGTGTGTGTGTATGTGTGTGTGTGTGTGTGTGTGTGTGTGTGTGCGCGTGTGCACTAAGCAGAATGCAGCCATTTTGGTGTTGTTCTATAGGTGACACTGATGTGTGTTCTTGTTTCTATAGTTTGGGTACTAACTAGTGATTCAAGTAGCCTGTCAAAGTTGAGCATGTGGGCGTGTCATCTTTGTCTCCACAGACGTGCCTGCGCATGACGCTTATGTCTTTTCCTCTCTTGTTTCCTTTTGGACAGAATGGATTACAAACCCACATTCAGGCGAGAGACCTCCGGCGAGCTCACCCTACAGACCCTCCAGCCTTCGCCCGAGGCCGTGGAGCTGGCCGACGCCTCCCCGTCCCTGCCTACTCCAGCACCAGTGCCCCATCTTCCAGGTGTGTGTGTGTGGGGGGGATGACCGAGTCATTGAGTGCCTTTGAATGTGACTCCTTTCTGATAGCTGAAGTTGCTCCTTGTGGCTGTTCGCAGGCGATTTGGTAACAAATCAACCAATGATTATAAGCACACTGTTCACAAAGAAAGACTCATTCATCAAAAGCTATGAGTTTCAGCCCACCTTGTCATCGCCTATGTCTGCAACGAGTCGAACTATTACCAGAAAATACCCGGCGTGGGCACCCAATTTTAGCCAGGGAAGAGGAGCAAGAAGAAGAAGAAGGGGAAGAAGGCACGTAATTATTCCTCCCCATCCCTTGTAGGGAAACCTCCCATGTTCTTGGAAACTCGTTTTCGTTTTTATTACACTTTTTTGGCCTGACTGGGAACTGTTGACAGTGGATTCAGATCGGCTGTATGTCATTGTTGCTCAGCCTCAAAGCACCAGTGGGTCCTGGGTCTGGTCTGTGGCCCATGGGTGGGAAAGAGCCCCCCTTTGACCAGGTCAAAGTTTCATCAGAGGAATAATTTGTAGTCTATCTTCACTGCACCATCTTGACAAACACCAATCAAAGGTCAAGGCCAAGCTTAGTTTTATATATATATATATAAAACACTCCTCACTTCATTGCTGCCAATATTCCTGAGGTCCTCTGTCAGCACTTGTCATTCATTCGTGTACACGTGTCTTGCACCTGGGTCCAGGAGAAACATTATTTGACCACACTGTGTACTGCACAATGCAAATTGCTATGATGACAATAAAAATTGACTATTTTTACCTGATTATGGTCTTTTATGAATCATGGTCTAGACCACACATGGAAGCCAGCTATATGTCCAATGAAGAAATTATACTAGCATCGCTTTTTGTTTCATTCTTCTAAAGCAATTTTTGTTTCATTCATTTCATTCATTTTTGTTTCAATTGTTTCACAATTCTCAATAGCATGTTTCACATTGTTAGTTCACATGAAATTCTTACGAAAACAATAACATATATTTCTATGCATGATCATGTATTCTCAATCTTGTATCATCTTGCATTGATGATGGGAGATTTGGACCACTGCGCAAAGTCTTCTCCAGCACATCCCAAAGATTCTCAATGGGGTTCAGGTCTGGACCCTGTGGTGACCAATCCATGTGTGAAAATGATGCCTCATGCTTCCTTAACCACTCTTTCACAATTTGAGCCCAATGAATCCTCGCATTGTCATCTTAGATTATGCCCATGCCATCAGGGAAGAAAAAATCCATTGATGGAATAATCTGGTCATTCAGTATATTCAGGTAGTCAGCTGACCTCATTCTTTGGGCACATAATGTTGCTGAACCTAGACCTGACCAACTGCAGCAACCCCAGATCATAGCACTGCCCCCACAGGCTTGTATACAGCAGGCACTAGGCATGATGGGTGCATCACTTCAGCCACCTCTCTTCTTACCCTGATGTGCCCATCACTCTGGAGCAGGGTAAATCTGGACTCATCAGACCACATGACCTTATTCCATTGTTCCAGAGTCCAATCTTTATGCTCCCTAGCAAATTGAAGCCATTTTTGCTGGTTAGCCTCACTGAGAAGTGGTTTTCTTAAGGCTACACAGCTGTTTAGCCCCAAGCCCTTGAGTTCCCTTCACATTGTTCATGTGGAAATGCTCTTACTTTCACTATTAAACATAACCCCGAGTTCTACTTTTGTTTTCTACGATTTGATTTCACCACATGTTTAAGTGATTGCCGATCACGATCATTCAAGATTTTTTTCCGACCACATTCCTTCCTCGAAGATGATGTTTCCCCACTGTCCTTCCACTTTTTAATAAGGCGTTGGACAGTTCTTAACCCGATTTTAGTAGTTTCAGCTATCTCCTTAGAAAGGAAAGACACAACACCACGTATTTAATGTTTCTAAATAAGTGTTAACTATATAGCTGCAACAAATAGATGGATGAATGGATGGATGGATGAATGGATGTTATCATTCCCCTCTAGGTTTGCGGTTCCCATGGTGCCCATGTGACATGGTTCTGTTCTTTTAGTTTTGTTACTCTGTCCGCCTTGTCTAACGTTCCATTTTCTCCACGCTTGCATTTATTTATTAACTTCTTAATTCATCTATTTAAACATGTGTATTGATGTCTGTCATTGCTGGGTTTTGATGGTTGTAGCATTTGGTTCTTTTGTGATTTTATCTGCTTGTTTTTTTCGTTTGTTTTTTGTTTTTAAATTCTGTGTGATTGTCTATCAACTCCATGAGGTTGGAATATTTCAGATTATATGACACCAACAGTTTTTAAATCTGAATTATTTTTCCTCCTTGCTGTAATATAGGTTTCAAGATATCTTCAAGCAACTCTCACTTTCAGCATGTGAAGGAAGCAACAATTCAGAAAAGGTGTTCCATGAATTAAGTGTAACATCATGGTTTGTATAAAAGAATGAAAAATATGTTATAAAAAATGTTCAAGCTGTTTTTCAGGGATAAAACTGACCTGTGTGACACTGTTGATTTTTGCTGGAACTATGAAGGCCACATCAAGTATGTACCACTACAGTCTATAAAAACTGTGTTTTTGGGGAGATTGTTTTCATTTACTTTTTGGGAAAGCTGGTCAGTCTGATTTGTAACTCAGTAGTTCCTTGCTTGTGACACGGTGCTGGAGTCAGCGAGCTAGGTGCAAGTGGAGCAGCCAGTTTATTTAAACAGGAAACACAAAGCAGATTCGCAGAGTGAGCTGCAAATCAAAGAAGTTCTTGAGTAGGACAAATAACCTAACAGGTAATTATGCAATCCTGGATGCAGCTGTTGTTCCTGTATCTTCCGAAATTCAAGTCTGTTTATTCAATACACACTAAATAGAAATAAAGATGCAGACTCTGTAATTAATTGAAGAGAAGAACTGGTCTCATCTTTATTCTGAGCTCAATGTTACAAATGAGGCATTGTCCAGAAAATGTCTAACAGTCTCAGGTGGACACACCTTTTATACATTTTCTGCATAACCATTTTCATTTTTTTCAGAAAACACTTGGCCAGGTTCCACTAATGTTCTCCAAACCATACATTATTCAATGTATGCAAATTGATTTAATACTTACACCAACCAGTTCTTGGTACCATTAAGTTCATCCTGGACTACTTCTATTTTTTAAAAAGGCGATCATAATCTATTTCACCAGCTACCCCTATTGGTTCTTTCGGTGATGTCCATATTATTTCTTCTGGTGCTTGGCCAGCTGTCCCGTCCTTGAACCAAGGCTCTCCCTTTGACTGAGGCCCCTATAGGCCTGTCAAAGAGGTCTCCTGAGGATTTAGGCTGAAGCCTACAGATGCCTTTCTTGCATGAAACCAGTTTATTCTGGACCATCCCTATTTTCTGCTTACAATATCATTTTATTACCTCACAGCTTTGGCCTTGCAAGTAAGATGAGAATGATGAACATCAGAATGATGTGGCACAGTCTTGCCCAAAGCCTTATTTATAAGCGAAGGGCTGTGGACAGGGACATGTAGGAATAAATAGAGAAAAGAAACTAAAAATATTTGGCTGTTTGCCGGCTGGTTATTGCTCAATAGGTACATGTGGACAAGGCATAAATGTCGTTGGCCATTTTCATGAAATGATGCCAGTGTACTCCATGGCTGAAAATTATTAAGACAAGTCCCCTGAAGTTTTCCATTATTTTGTCTGGATTTTTCCAAATGCACACTAAGTTTGCAGATATTTTATTAGATTAACTGGCTGCAATCTCTCTGTGCAGTCCATTGAAACATTGGGTTCAGCTCTACAAATCAGAAGTTTCATCTTTGAAACACCTGCACCTCAGGATCAATAAAATATCAAGTTGAGGGGTAGAGCTGCTCTCTTCTGGACTGAAGAGTTCACAATGTAAACTGGAAATACTCAGGTCAGAATTACTTATATATTATTACTTATAAATTATTTTCCACTTAATTGTAGAATTCTCTTGCTTATTTTAAACAGCAGGGATACAAGAATGCACAAAACATTAAGACATTTTATTATTATAATAACTCACCCTATTCATTGGTCATAGTGTAAGATCTGTTCTATTTAATCATTATCTGTAGACTTACTATATGTACACTTGGCAAACACTCAATTGAAATTCTGAAACTGAAAGTCAACTTTACAATTGGAACAGCTTGTTTGAAAGAGCTGGAGGTTTGATTGTCATAAATACAACATTACCTCAGGGAAGGTAATGGCACAATAATATAAACAAAACTTACCCTCTCACCCTCTCTAACCAAACACAACAGAAAGCACAACACAATAGCACCAACTCATACTGGATCGAGTGGCTACCAAAAATTTATACAAATGTCAAATGTAACTTCTATTTAAACCGGGATGTTTGTTATCTATATGTGCACTAATCATCCACTTGTGATAGGAAAACATGATGGTTATAAGCTTGGGTAATCTCTTTTATTCAGAAGGTTCCAGGCAAACTATCATGGAATGCTCCTCCCCCATAAATCATGTGGTACAGCCCACCGTGTGCAGGGGGATCCACATGTACGATGTTTGTGGTGTAACCACGCCCCCCCCCCCCCCCCCCCCCCCCCCCGGGATTGCACACACGTGCACAGGGCTTAATGTTAAATGTCTTGTGTCTATTTAAACCCCTGTCTGTGTGTGCTCCCATTGTTGGTCATTGTTGCTACATGTGTTCCATAACATTGTAGCCATAATGTTAGTTTGTCCCATGTTAAAGTTCAGGTGTTTATCGTTTAATGTTAAGTGTTTAGTTATGTTCATTGTGAATGTAATACATAAACGCCACCTTTGTCTTAAATGTGTAATGTCAATAAATGTTCTGCACGAAAGAGGAAGTCTGTGCGTCCTGCACCGCGCCCTGTGGCACTTGGGCCAGTAATGTTAGAGAAACAAATGTGTGAAGTTGTATTTCCTAAAATTGAAGAAGGAAGGGCAGAACATGATGTCCCCACTCCACTATGCAATGAGTAACATTATTACAATTACACATCCTATGCGTCCTTAGGTCTAGCCAATACCAACCTTTAAATTTAAAAAAAAAAAAAAAAAAAAAGCCCAGAACACAGGAACCCAGTTTACTATACAGAACATATAGTAGGCTATGTGCATTTTACACATGTACCATATGACAGACTGTGAGTGTATAACTAGTTAGTCTTGTTGGCTGAGGGGAAAGATGAAAGGTGATATTTATGATAACTCCTCCTGAATGAGTGTCAGTGACTATCTTGCACAACTTTGGTATGATATTTGGTTGCTGCTTATATTAATTTACTACTGATGACTGGATAAAACACCTGCATGAGTCAAATGGATTATTCTGGATTATGGAATATATTGGTTTAAATACATTCCTTTTTTTATTATCAGCATATATAACCTGATTTATTTTATTTGCGTTTAAGGTCCTGTGTCCATTGGCCTCTGAACACTTTTTCTAACCACTTTGCGATTCTAAACCATGTTGGTGTGTCTCAGAGCCCTCAATTAATTGGGAGGCAGTTTTACAAGTATTAAAAAGGTTTGTGGGTGGAGAGGCAGGAGGTTATAAAGCCTTCACCAATCAGGTTTGTGAATGGAGAGACAATGGATAATAACATCTCAAAAAATAGCAGCATCTATGCTGAACATCAAAACCTAATGTCCATTTTTAACATCTAAGCATTGTGCAATTGAAGTATCATGAATTCCACTGACAAAGCAGTTTATTTAGACACATACTGTGCTGTATATAAAGTTTGTATGAGTGTTACTAAACTGTATTATAGAACTGAACTGACTACATTTACCTTATGCTCTTATCCAGAGGAACTTATCATTTTTAGTCATGTTACACATGTTCATGAGATTATTATTAGGGGTTTTACCCAAGCACTCTTATTCAATAGCATAGAGCACTTGCCCAGATGGGAAGACCTTTTTTAAACCTGATTAAACAATTCATTTCAATTTGAAATAAATATTTCAACTTAATATTTCAAAATGTGAAAAGGCATTTTTATTAGCTGTAGGCACTGAGACAGACTGGAAGTGTGACAGGCCTGTGCTTTGATCAGTGTATCAATAATCAATATCATCATGTTAGAGTGTTGTATAACATGCTTAACATAGACAGATTAATAAAAAAAAAACTGTCTGATTGGGAATTATTTTATCTGTGATTCATGCTGTATTTATTCCATCTTTGCAGATTAACTTCCTGTAATCTTACTGAGGAGTCTTTCGAATCACTCACATCAGCTCTACACACAGAAAACTACTCCCTAAAATAGCTGGAAATGAATAACATCTGCATAAAGGACTCAAGAGTGGAGCAGCTCTGTGCTGGGCTGAAGCATTCACACATTAAACTGGAAATACTCAGGTGATGTTTCTGTGAATTGGTAAATCCAAGTGTTAAAAGAACAATAATTCAGTAAAACAGACAATTTACAGGCACTCTACCCTGGATGTTTAGGAGATTCTGCACTAAATCTATTTTAAACATGGCTGCCTCCATGTGGGGCACCCACTCTGTGGAACATAAAATGGGTCATTTTATGATAAAAAGCAATTTGATTACAAGGTTACAAGGACTGTGCCCCTACCTAAAGTCACCCAGTTCCCCCAGGAGAGGTACAAAGCACCTGGTCTTATTAAACTTACTTTGAGTCACACAGAGCATAAGAATCATCAAGATAAGGAGTTCTCTCAGGAAACACACAAAACATCTGGTGTCACAAATCCATCAAATGAGTTGTGCATGCTCTGTCATTATACACTTTGAACTTTCTACAGGTAAATAGAGGTAAACCAAGAAAAACACCTCCTTTTTTTATTATACAATGATATAAAAGAAAAGGCAAAGATTTAGAAATAAACAGAAAGAATTAATAAATTCACACACACCACTACAATACATATCCTGATATTATGTAGACCCTGGTGTAGTCCAGGCATCCTTACTGAAGGACAGTGGGAGTGGTGATTATCTCCTTGTGTAGTACAGTACAATGGGAGCAATGGTGATTGAGAAAACATAAAAAAAACATAATTTCCGCATCTTAATCCACAATCTAGAAAAAGACCTGCAGATGGAAACAAAATATTATAATTGTATCAGTACAAGCAGTTCCTGTTAATTTTCTGAATACACTAATAAATAGACCATTCACAGATGGTGATTTTACTTTCTGAATATGCTAATAACTAGAACATATATTCACATATGGTTGTTTTATGATATGAAATTTTCTAATTTCCCACATGCAAATAGTCCATAAGAAATATATCATGAGTTTACAAATATTGTTTGTAAATAAAACATTATTTTCATATTATAGCCCCTTAGTGTGGGACAGTCATCAAGAGGGTCTTAAGATTAAATATAGATTCAGTGCAGCACTGCGCAGACTTTCATAGGGGTGAACATTTTTATCATATCTTTGCTCCATGTGAATGGAAAATGTTTACATAAAAAAGGATGATATTGCTCTCCTTTTAGTTTTTTGTATAGCCAGCAGAAAAACTTAACAAACAGGTTTTAATCTCTCTGCCCAAGAAACATTCAGAGGATGTGTCACTATGATGGTAAAACGAGTGACCAAACCCCCCCCCCAAAAAAAAAAAACAAACAAAAAAAAAACAACAACCCAAAACAAACAAACAAAAAAAAAACCTGTAAAAACAATAGGGACAAATATGTTTCAAGAGATAAGCAGTCTTGTTGAAATGCTGTTATTTAAAGCTAAGCAAATACTAACCATTAAAATATAAGTAGTACTTGTAATACTGAAAAAAAAAATAAAATAAAATACGACATAGTGTTATGGAATACGTTAATGTGCATTATATTCCATATTATATCATATAATCGGTCTGGCGTTGTGGAGGGACTACTACCTATTGATCAAATTTCGTGTCTGAATAACAATAAAAATATATACAATATATATACACAATAAGCACGTACGGTGACTGGACCCCAATAATAATGACAATGATGCTGTTTACAGCGTCTCCCTTATTTATTTTCTCTGCGTTTTGCAACTTGCATGTCGGGGTCAGTTAAGGTTTCTCTGTCCTCTTTTTTCAAACCAGGTTTTCAAGCAATATTTTAACAGCCTCGGCAATCGATTTCAGATAAAGTTAATCGACAATTTTCAGCTTTTATATTTAAAATGAATAAATATGAATTGCAATGTGCTTTTTAAGTAAATACATGCATTATTGTAATTTTGTACACTGAAGGCCTAAATGAAAATGTACGCAACCACTTTTTAGCATAATTAAGTATTTAGTATTAATAATGCCTGAGTAAACTGCAGATTGACCAAAATTATACTTAAATATAGTACCTAAATACACCCACACAGGTATTGTCCACCTTTGCAAAAATACATTATATAAATGGGATATGCGACAGGCACTGCAGTTAATCGGATAGTACTGCCGAGGAACGTTGCTCCTGAAGAGAGTGTTTCAAGATAGCGAAAAACTGTGAAATGGATCAGTTTTCGCGTAGTTGCTCTGTCCCATCTGGTTCACGGGCGCACTAAACTAAGAAGTACTTTATACCCATTCATTAAGACAAATGACTATGAAGACAAACTTGCAGAACTCGTTCGTATTCTCGCATTATTCGTTAGTTTGTTCGTTGCTCGCTAATTACATTCATATGATGAGTGGGGAAGTCAGATTCGTGACAAGTATAAAGTTAGGTTGACCGCACCGAGTCTGTCCTTGGTTGAACTTGGTCAAATCCAGATTATTAATGAAGACTAATACGCAATATACAGTTTACAGGACTCTGGTACAGTCAGTTGAGTTTAGAGTATAATAGCGACACCAGCTGTGTTTCAAGCCAGCGAAAAAATCTAATTAAAAATCTAATTAGCTGGCTTGATATAATTCTCTGTAAAATGTAAGGCAACTCGTTATGTACAGCTATATTGTATGCATACCTAATCAACTGAAGTCACGGTGTTGATTGCACTTATTGTGCCTTATTATTTGGCAAAAAAATAATAATAATACAACTACCATTAGGTTTTTACTTACCTATCTACTGACGCTTATGTCTTTTTGCATGTATTCATTACTGCCGTCCAGACTAGTCTATTTACAAGAACCTGGTTTTTCCGCGAATATTATGCACAGGTGAAACCGCAGGGGGTGGGTCTGTGTTGAAAAACAGTTCACATTGGCCAAACGCAAATGATACATTGGGTTTGTATATCTGAATAGTCTGTGAAACTAAAGATAAAGGGACCTCTCAAAAACAACACAAAATACAACATATTGCTCTGTTATTATCTTAGATACAGGGGCAAAAAGGGTATGAAAAGGTTTGAGTATTTGATTGATTGTAGCGCATATGTTTTCCTTGGGTCTGATTAAACGTGCTAAATAACGCCAAACAACCAGCCAGTCTGTTGTACTGTGTGTAATTAAAGCGGTTACTTATGATTTATAAAACAAACTTTAAAATATAAGGATCGTTCTCTTTTGAATAGACACACAATTCTTACCAGGTTCTTTGGCGCATGTTTAAATAGGTTGCGAAGCGGCACCGCACCAGCAAAGTTAATCTCTTCCTTTTTTGAAGCCGTAGAGGAGAACCAGGTGGTGGCAAGAGTCTATAATCCTTTGACTGGTTGCCTTGTAATCCACGGCCTGTTTTATTCAGAACAGCGCGGAAAACTCCATCTTGACAGTTGTTAATTCATAATGTCCCGCTCGCATACAGGAGCGTTCCCCGTTTCCATGCTACTTGACTTAGTTCATTATTTTCCTGTTCTCGTCTGTGTAACTGGTTCCCTGTCTCCTCCTCTCTTTGTTTGTTCTTCTATTTAAGCCTTGTTTCCCCCGTCTCATGTTCCGTCGTCTGTTGTGCTTTCTCGCTTTGCTAGGCCTAGGTTATGCTCTCATTGTTATACGCAAGTATTGTACGGTTTTCCCTTTAGTCATGTTCTTGTTATGAATGTATTCTGGTTTAGTCTAGTTTATCACTTTTTTTAGCTAAGAATCGCGGTTATGCGTATCCCCCTTCCTTTGTATTTTGTCGTGTTCGTTAGTCATGTTCGCTTCTCTTAGGTTTACGCATCGCGTGTACTCTTCTGTTAGTTATTCTTTTTGTTTGTTTGTTTAGTTTCATTAGCTGCCTAGCTGTCTTCATCCCCTTTCCATTGGCCAGTTGGTTATATTTGTTTGTTTGTTTATATCTTTAGTTAGTTCTATTCTGTATGTTTGGTTTCCCTGGTTGTTTGGTAATCTTATTATCTTATCTTATTGTGTCTGTCTTCGTTGTGTTGCGGGTCAAAAATGACCCGTTCTGACTTAACTGTGGAAAAAACACGGAATAATTGTTTGATGCATGAAATTGACTTTTCCTGAAATGATCATGCCTTTTATATAAAGTTTAAAAAAGCTTTCTAAAATATTTCATGAAAGCTGAACATGTTTAGATTACAAAGATAGCTCAGAAATGGTTATTTGGCTCATTTTTGACCTGGCAGTTACTAAATGATCTATAGGCAAATTGAATTACTAAATTATTGATAACAACTAAAAAAGCATAAAAATAGTATAAATATAAAATATCCTGTTTATTTTATTTCAAATATATTTTCATACACAAAGGGAGAGAAGAGAAAATAAAAGATGCTTCGAGTAATACTTTCCTGTGAATTTACAGTGTTATCCATCCCCCAACTTCACAACTGACCCTGATCCTTGTGGGAACACATTTTTCCCATGAGAAAGGCATACCTTTTGAGCTTTTAAACTTTTAATGCTCACACACACAAATTGAGAAAGAAAAAAAAATCTCATGCACTATCAATGTTTCAAAGTAGCTCATTACGCATTATCATCGTTTTTTCACATGAAATGGAAAATTATAGAATTATATCATATTTCTACAAATGGCAACGCTCATGTCAGGACCCCAGTTTCTCTTTTTGCTGAAACCAAGAGCAAATGATTCAATGTCCAACAGGTCCATGACCTGCTGATTTCAGATATACAGGAGGAACAAATTCATAATGGAAGAGAGGAAGAAGAGATATCTGAAGAACATGATGATGAGGAATATAATACTGATAATGAGGAAGAACTCCATGAAGACCATCAAGCTGAGAAAGACATTTTTGTCAAAGAACAAGCTTTGTTCTGGTCCTCATCACCCTTTGTTGATCAGGGCAGGCTGGCAGCACGCAATATAATGCAAATGAGTCCAGGGCCTACAAGATTAGTTATGTCCAATGCCAAGGACTTTGCCTCAACCTTCTGCCTCTTTATTACACCAGACATTGAAAAGATCATCCTTGAAATGACAAATATGCAGGGTTTCCACAAGTATGGAGAAGACTGGAAGAAGATGGATGCCATTGACCTGCATGCCTATGTAGGTCTGATATTCTTGGGTGGTGTATACAGATCCTGAAGGGAAGCCACATCCAGTCTTTGGGATGCTGAAAGTGGAAGGGCAATTTTTTGTGCCACAATGCCTCTGAAGGTGTTTCACACTTTTTCAAGAATTCTCAGATTTCACAACCGTGACTTGAGACCTGTACAACTTGTCTCAGATAAACCAGATAAGCACTCCGGGATGTGTAGGAAAAGTGGGTGGAGCGTCTACCCTGTCTTTACAATCCATGGCATGAAGTCACAATAGATAAGCAACAGATTTCATTCAGATGTAACTTTTTATTTGTAATACATTTATATTTTACTATTAGTTGTATTTTTACTGATTTGACACAATTTCTATATTTTTTGTGACCCTGATATTGAGATCTGTCTCTCTTTGTGTCTGTCAGAAGGTCACTGTCCTTTCAGCCAGTACATGCCTTGCAAGCCACTGAAGTATGGAAACAAGATGTTGGCTGCCTGTGATGTACAATCCAGCTATGCTTGGAAAATGCAAGTGTACACAGGGAAGCTGAAGGGTGGAGTCCCAGAGAAGAATCAAGGGATGCATGTTGTTCCTCAAGGTCTGAGGGGGCACACTGTTATGTGTGGCAATTTTGTTATGTCATATGAACTTGGCCAGCAGCTACTGAAGATGATGATATCCATGGTAGGAACACAGTTAAAAAGAACAAGCCTGAACTCCCTGCTACACTCCTTACAACAAAGCAGAGAGACATCTTTTCTTCCAAGTTTGCCTTTACCCCCACTACCATGCTTGCTTCTTGTTGCCCAAAGAGAAACAAAAATGTTTTCCTCATGAGTACATTGCACAAGGATGCTAAGATCAGCCATTGTGAAGACAGGAAGCTGGTTATTATCCTGGAATACGGCAAAAACAAAGCTGTAGAGAACCTGAACATAAAGTTGCAGGAGGAGGACTGCGTGCTGGCTGCTGGTAATCTTTATAACATCATCGATGTGTCTGCTTACAATGCATTAGTTTTCTGGAATAAGAACAACCCGAAATGGATGCCTGGTAAGATTAACAAGAGGAGGGTGTTCCTGGAGCAGCTGGGAAAGGCACGAGTAACCCCCTATATTCAAAGAAGGGAGCACCTCCCCCACACAGCAGCCTCTGCAACAATCATGAGAGGTATTCAGAGGGCTGAATCTACCATGAGCCACCTGAGGATTTAGCCAGGGCAGGTAAACGGAAGAAATGCCAAAGCTTTCCCCTTAGGTAGGACTATGAAACAAACACTGTGTGCTGCAAATGCCAAAAGTACATCTGCAATACCCATGCACACAAACTGACATACTGCTTTAAATGTGCAGAATAATCCAAAAATAATACATTGCATTTAACAGAATATTTATAATGGTTTTCCTCTTAATTTACAGTGGTGCAGTAAGTTTGATGTAATAATTTTTCATGCATCTGCTGGGCTTATAGCTGATTTGTGATGGACGAGGGTTAAGCAGAATACGGGGACAAGGCACGTCAAACAAACATATGTTTTATTTACACATGAAACATACACATCTTAGCACAGACTACTTGGATCAAACAACTTTGACAATACGAAATGAGACTTATACACACACATAACAATTACACACAACAGGGATCAGGTGAATGACACAAGAGGGTGTGGCAATACAGACACACAGACGCGAACACACACAGACCCGCACACACAGACTTGAGGGGGGAGGGGTCATACCGTGACAGAGCCCCCCCTCAAGGGCGCAACTTCCGGCGCGCCAACCTACCAGGCTGCGGCCCCGAGACCAACACCAAAAGGTGACGTTGGAGGACCAGACAACTTGCCACGGGCCAGTGCATACAGGGTAGTGGGGGAAGGACAGGGACCAAGACGATGACAGACACAGGGACGCATACACTAACGGGCACAGGCACAGACAGAAAGGGGAACAAAGTGACCGATACATTTAGTGTAATCGGGACAGACACGGTGACAGGGACAGGCACATGAACACCACCACACACATTCACTAGTCCGGGGAAGGGGGAAGGAACTCCAGCCAGTCCCCCAGTCATCGGCTGGGTCGGAGACCGACCAGCCTGGTGGGGACTGTCCCTCGCCAGCTTAGGTAGCGGTGACTGTCCTGGTTTCGGCACATGTGTGTCGGGATGCGCACCAGCTGTGTCTCCCGGTTCTGGTGCAGGTATTGGTGCCGCTGCCTTTTTGCCTTCACGAGGCTTCGGCATAGGCGCATGCACTCTGGGGCTCTTCGCCTTAAGGGGAGGGAGTGTCCTCACCGACGACGACCACATCCTGCTAGCCAACCGGGTTAGCCTGCTCGCTCCTGGGCGGTGTGCCCTGGGCGGTGCCTTAGGTGCTGGAGGCTCCTTGGTCTGTGAGCTTTTGGCATCACTGTGGGAGGGAAGATCCCTATGAGGGTCCTCTTCTACCTCCATTGGAGCTTCCTCCTCACGATCGGATCCCCTTTCCGACAACAGACATACGTCGCTGCACTCCTCTGTCTCTCCATAATCCATGTAGCCCCTATGAATGTCCAGGCATGGGTCGTAGGACCCAGCAGAAACCATCTCCGAGTACTGGTCCTCTTGGTCCGGCTGTTCCCCGCAGCACTCTGCAGTGTCCGATCCCGGGCCATACACAGGGCCACCCCAAAATTGTTCAGCGGGTTCCTCCCTCCCGGTAGTTCCTTGGAGCGAGGCCAGGATAAGGGAAGGCCTCTCCACTGGACACTATGAGTCCACAGAGTCCGACTCCGAGTACTGGAAGTTGTTGTACCAGTCCAGGTCGCCCACCCGGGCTCCGTACGCCTCTCCTGCTTCTGCACCTGGACCTGCACCTGGAGTCAGGAGGGTGCCCAAGACCATGGGAGACCTCGCTGCGCGTGCTGTGGGAGGACGTTGACTTCCCTTCTTTCCCTTCTTCTTTTTGCCTTTCCCAGGCATCCTTGGTAGGTCGGTGTTTCTGTGATGGACGAGGGTTAAGCAGGATTCGGGGACGAGGCACGTCGAACATAAACATACGTTTTATTTACACATGAAACATACACGTCTTAACACAGACTACTTGGATCAAACACCGACAACTTTGATGATACGAAACGAGACTTATACACACGACAATTACACACAAGAGGGATCAGGTGAACAACACAAGAGGGCGTGGCAATACAGACACACAGACGCGTGGACACAGACTTGATGGGGTAGGAGCCGTACCGTGACATGATTCCAATTTAATAACTGTTATTAATGTATTATCTTTTCCTTAAATGCATTGTCTTTTATTAAAATAAAACATAATCTATAATCTGTGCCATTAACTGCCTAAACAAATGTGTGAACTTTAAAGCTCACACACTATGGACTAACCATCTTATAAATGTTCAAGACTCAGACAAATTCTTAATATTTAAAGTTAGGCTGAAATCTATACAGTCAGGGATTTTGTCTACTACGTCCCATCTTAGGTAAAGGTGTAGATCTGTGGGGTCCATGGGCCTTGAGATTTGTGGTAAACAGGGCTGTTATGAAGCTGTCACCTCTCTTTTGTCACTCAGGTTTGTTGACTGATGGCGGATTGCTGATGTTCAAGCAATGTTTGCCTGTGTTTACCCCAATTAACCTTATCAACTGTGATTGACAATTTACTAAACTGGTAAAACTGCTACATAATCATGATATCTTCAGTACGTGTGCTGATGTCAATCCTCATCAATGGAGAGCTACTTCCTTCTGTGTCATGCTCTCTAGCCTGAACTTCATCTCCCAGCATTCACCTGTCGCCAGTTTCCCTGTCACTCAGACCGGTTCCTCCAATCATCACACCCTCACCAGATTTGCAGCCACGGACTACTGATTGTTTTCACCTGTTCCTCATTACTTCCCTGTCCATTCATTTCCACATATTCTCTTTGAACAATTGCAATCACATGTGTACTGAGTGTTATCTCTGTCTGGGTTGTTTTTTTTTTTTTTTTTTGAACTGGTTCTGGATTATCATCTCTGTCTTGTCCCTACCTAGTAATTTGCCTTGTTGGACTGCTCTCTACTTTTGTGCACTGTTGACTGTTGTCTGGATTACTTTATTGTCTACCCCTTAAATTCTGTCTGATTCTGTTGCAGTACTCTGAACGCAGATTATCCTTTTGTAAATAAAACTAACTCATTTACTCACACCTGCAATCGTCTGTCTCTGTACTGGTTCAAGAAAGACTTTGCCCCATTGCAGACGGCAGATGTGTATGCCTTTTCCTCCGCTATCGAGAGGAAACCAAGAGAGATTACTGGAACAACACCAACTAATGTTTGGAGGATTTACTTAATCTGTCTCTGCTCTGAGCCAGTAGCAACACAACCAGCAGAAACAGCTATAGTTGGTGGTGGAAAATATGACAGGGCTGTCCATTACCCTGCAGTCTCTAAGATCCCTGCAACCAATTCAGGTACCTCAAACAGTTACTTCTGTGATGCAGCAGACCGGAACTGTCTTCTGGGTGAGCTCATAGCTCATCACCTGTGCTATCTGTAAGAGGTCTTCTTAGTCTTCCTTCATTTCTGAGTCGTTCCAGTTCAGAGTGTATTTTGTTTTCTCTGTCATTTTCGATCCTAATTTCAGTTATTTCACTATGTTTGTCTTTGGATTTATCCTTTTCGATTTTGTCTGCTTATTTGTATTCTGAGTGATAATAAATATGTACTTGGATACTACACTCCATTAACCCTTTAACATACTAGACTACCATAGCATTTTCTCTGTGTACTACTGGTCTCCATTGTGACTCATCACACTCAACTGTGACCTATCAGCCTAATCATCACCCTCTATATTGCTTCTAGTGACTCCCAGTAGTTATGAAGTATTGCCAGCATTTCCTTGTCAGCATAACAAGCCTTTTATTGTCACTGCATATTTGGGTTTTGATTTGTTGCTTTATCCCTTACCTGTACCTTTGAATCTTTGTTTACTGGTTTTTGACTGCTGCCTGTCTTGTTTCTGAGTTTTGCCTCTGACCCTACTCCATTGTACTCAGTAAAACTCCTGCACTACGATCCTATCCCTGTGTCCAAGTCCACTTTGCCACAAAGCCAAAAGAGAAAAAAACAAACACAGTGACTCAAACGTTACTTTGAGTCGAGTAAACGAGACATTTGAGCTTAAGACACAATTTGAAGTTGTCATGAGCACAGAATCAATTATTTCAGCGTTTATAATTATCCCCCAAGAATGGTTTATTATGGAATGCATGGTGGCAGGAGAAGACTCCTCATATAAGTCACTAGAGGGCTCTGAGGATACACAACATTTGGTTGTATAATTAGAAAAAGATTCTCAGCGAGGTGAAATCATAGAAAATGGCTCTGGTATCCTTATAACATACATGAAGAGTTATTTTATCTGGTGGAACTTAAAATCCAGCTGCATGCGAACACAGAGTTTTAAACAGGTATAAGAAACACGTATCAGATATTGGAATTCCTCCCACAATCTAAGCAGTGAATTACATCTTCTGGGGTAAAGGGCACCTCCACGGCATAGCCGTGGACACCCTGCTAAAGTTACTGACCACCCCACTGTCCTTCCTCCAACTGTTTCAAACAGGTTGAGAATTTACTAATAAGTAATAAGGTTACTAATAAGTAGCTGACATGCTCTGCTTAGAATAAACATGCTGTTTCCATGTAATTATGTAGCACATTAATTGATAATTTAATATCAATATTGATCTAATGCTGATGGAATAAATTTAATATCAACTAAACTTCTAATGTTTTCTATGGACATTTTGAGATTTATATTTATATATGAACATTCAGATAATTGTGCTACTGTAGCCTGCAACCACTCAAGATGTGCTATATATACATTTATATACATTTATATTTGTGGCATATAACAATAAAAATAATCAATAATCAAAAACCAATAAAATAATCAGCACTGAAGCTTCAGTTGTCATCACCCATTCCTACTGATCCCTTCACAAATAAACACTTGCAACAATTACTGGAATTTATTACATTAACAATAATTGCAAAGCATGCACTATTTGCAACATGGTGCAGCACTGTACATTAAGATGTTTGCAACATCATCAATATTTCAAACTCACCAGCTTTTCACATTAGCTGCAAAGTGCAATTGTACACATTTTAAAACCTTTAATGACTGGACTGAAGGCAGGGACTTCCCAGTAGCTGGCAAGTTCAAAAGGCTTTATTGTCACTTCAGCTTTATACAAGTACCCAGCAAAACGAAACATTGTTCTTCCAGGACCATGGTGCGACACAAAACAAGTGCAACAGACAACACACTACACGAGTGCAACAATACAGTGCAGTGCAATAATACTATACAATAAATACAGGACAGGACCAATACACAATGAACATTATTTTTAACCAGTACAGTACTGGGAATATGCAACGCGGGTTTGTGCATAGGCATCAGTGACATACTGTATTGAACATAGCAGTCACCAGTAGGAGCCACAAACAGTTCAGAATACAGTACTGATTTAGTACAGTATTCTAGCAGCAGGTAGGAACAATGTGCAAGAGGGCAAAAGGATTGCATATTATATGTGAAGTTTGACTTGAACAATTTGCCCGATATAAAAACAATGTATGTGTGTGTGTGTGTGTGTGTGTGTGTGTGTGTGTGCATGAATGTGTATAAGCATGTGTCTATGCGTTAACCATTGTCTCCAAGAGCATAACAGTCCACAAGCTAATACTATGGACATGAATCAATCAAAACAGACTGATATTTTAGCACCTAGCCAGCAGTACATAAGCACTTGTCATGATTCCCTGTCGTCATAGTTCCTGTGGTGAGGAACTCCTCATGGCCTTTATGTTTTGGCATATTTCTTGATTCTGTTTTTGATTTCACCATGTCGCCCTGGCTTGATTGAACCCAGCTGTTCCTCGGTGTCTTTTAATTCCTTAGTGTATTTAACCCTTGCATTTCTGGTTCTTGTCGCTGGTCATCACACTATGCATGTGTTCTGACTCCTGGTCCTCAGTTCTGTTATTAATTTCTCTGTAAATGGATTTACCCATAATAAATGTTGCGCTTCTCAGTAATGATGAGCATCCAGTCTCTCTTTACATCACACAGATAATAACTATGTCACATTTATATCACATCTGTTAATTTTTACTGAGTTACTGAGTTATATACATATGTTTTTTTTTTCTTTTTTGAAAACAGCATTATAAATTTTAAGTGCATAGCTCAAATTACACCAGACTTAAAATGCTTGTTCACAGAAACTTGCTGTAGCCCTCCAAGTCTGGCTTGAATGATTCATTATGAAACAATGTAGCAGTTCAGGGAATTTAAGTCTATACCATATAAAACAGCACAGCACACAGGACTACCTAACTATACTTATTATATTATCTTATCATATAATTATCATGTGATTATTATATAATTAATGCAGGCTATTAGAACAGCACAGTACAGTGCTTATCTTTTTACACCATCACCAAAAATTTAAATCAGAAACACAACAGCAGTTCACATTAGATCCATCATGCCAGTTTCTACATTTTAAACATGTGACTTGTCTTTAAAATGTTTCAAATTGACAGTGTTTTCACTAAGCATTCGCAAATGTGATGTAAAAATTTAAAAATCCTAATTCAGTCTAAACCAGAGTTCACATGCACATGCCTTTGCATTCAGTCCCATCACAAGGGCTGTAAATGTTACTGGAAATTAATGACATACTATAACATTAGCCTTGAACTTTTTGTTTGTGTCATAGTGCAACACAACACCAGAGCATCACAGTACACAGGACTACCTAAGTTTAGGTAGGTACATAGGCAAGCACAACAGTAGGAGATAAAGGCAATGTACAGTGATTCAAGTACAAACATGATACAGTCACACAAGACAAAAGACAGGACAACATAATGTGCATTCTGTTGGCTAGGTTGTGTGTCATCCAAGAAACAGTAGGAATGTGGGGAATTAAGTCTTTAAAGTGTTGACTCTTTTGACTATTGCAAAGTTTGATTTGTAGATGTAAAGTACCAGGCAAAAAATTCTAACACCTTCATGTCTTTAAATAAGTTGCTACATGACACACTGTTTTCATGACACCAGCACCCATCTGACCACCATGACTAAACTTCACACATTATTTCACAACTTACATTCCAAGCCCTGCAATAAGGCTGGTTTGTATTAGTCAATATGATTCAATGTAACAGTTACTGGAATGTAATACCATACCATATAGAACAGTACACTACACATATCTGACTGTACGTGTAATCATATTATCAGGTAATCAATGTAGGCTATTAAATCAGTACAGCGGAGTTCATTTTTTTGATATAATATTATAATATAATAATAATTATAATAATAATAATACTAATAATAATAATAATATGTGAGGAATCAAGTCTTTAAAATGTCGACTCTTTAGTCTGTTGCGAAAGGCTAAGTATGATTTGTAGATGGAAAGTACCAGGCAAAATATGACAACACCATGCCTTTAAATGTGTTGCTACATGACACACTGTTTTCACGACACCGGCACCCATCTGACCACCATGACTAAACTTCACATACTACTTCACAACTTAAATTTGAAGCCTTGCTCTTATGTCCAAGAGGTGCTCACAAAATAATGCAGGGTTTATAGATAATTGGAACACATTTGAGGGCAAGCCTGGCATTTTAGGGCAGGATGGTATCCATCCTAGTAGGGAGGGCACTGCTCTCCTTCCCTGTAATATAAGCCACAGTTTCATGACATGCCTCATTCATCTATGACAATCCAAAGCAGAGGCCAGCAGACAAAGAGGCTAAATGAACCGTCTGCTGGTCGCTTCGTAACATCACCTGAGGTTCATCATATTGACATTGTGTCTGTTCCCTAAGCTAAACAGAAAAACAAAAAACAAAGAATAACATGTTTTTATAACATAATTAGTATTAAAGTAACTGATTCACAGAACACTGCCTGCACCTTTTATCTAAAGATGGGATTACTAAAGGATAAATCCCTAACATCTAAAGCACTCATGAATTGAAATCCTAACAGATCATAGATTTAATTTACTTTGCTTAACAGAAACCTGGATCAAGCCAAATGACTACATATCTTTAAATGATGCATGTGCTTCTGCCTACAGCTATATACAATGCCCTTGTCTAACTGGCCATGGCGGCAGCATTGCAGTTATTTATAGTGACACATTAGGCATAAACCATAGAGCTTGTTATGATTTTTAGTCCTTTGAAATTATTTTTATTATCATAAATGATGCATACAGCAATAAGAAGCCCACCCAGCTTCTTCCACTATTTGGCATCTACAGGCCACCAGGACCCTACTCAGAATTTATTAAGCAATTTGCAGATTTCCTTTCTAATCTATTCACTCCAGTAGAACAGGAAACATTGTAACTCCCTACGATTCTGGGGTCTAGGCCAGCTCGTCACTGCCTCCACCTTGCCTGGTTGCATGCGTACGCTGCCCTCGCAGATGACATAGCCTAGGAAGCTCACCTCTCTGCAGTGGAACTCACACTTTTCCAGTTTGTAGTAGAGGTGGTTCTGCAGGAGGGTGCCAAGGACAGCCCTTATGTCATGCACATGTTGGTCCCAGGAGGGGGAGTAGATCAGGATGTCATCAATATAAGGGACAACAGATATACCCAAGAACTCCCGTAGGACCTCATTGATGTAGGCCTGGAAGACAGAAGGGGCTGTGACTACACCATAGGGTAGGACCAAATACTTGTAGTGTCTGGATGACGTGCTGAAGGTGGTTTTCCACTCATGGCCTTCTCTAATCCTAATTAGGTTGTATGCAGTATGAAGATCCAGCTTAGTGAACCACTGGGCTCCCCTCAGCTGTTCGAGTGCTGCAGGGACTAGGGGAAGGGGGTAAGGGTACTCTACCAGACTCAAAAATATTGTTGGTTTACAGCTTATCTACCAGTTTGTTAACATAAATGGAGACTTCTCAGCATACAAAAAGGTTAGTTATAGTGTCTGTTCTAGGGATTTGCTTTTTTCTTTATATATGCTACGTCTAGGTGACATTATACATAATCACTGTGCTAGTTTCCACTGCTACACTGATGATACTCAGCTATATCTCTCAGCCAAACCAGACGACATATATCAGCTTAGTATTAGTGATGAATGCATAAAGGATGTCAGACACTGGTTGTTGAACATCTTCCTCTCACTTAATCATGACAAAACAGAGGTGTTTCTATTAGGCCCAGAGACAGTGAGGTCCTCACTGTCTATTTACTCAATGAGCCTCAATTGTCTCCCAATGAGATCTTCTCTAACAGTTAAAGATCTTCGAGTTATTATGGAGCCCATTCTCTCATTCGAAGTTAATGTAAGTAATGTTTATGTAAGTTTATGTAAGTTCCTAGGACCCCAGGAACATTTGTCCACCTTTCTCCACTTCAGGAACATTTTAAAGATTAAGAAAATGCTCTCCTCACATGATGCAGAAAACCTTGTCCATGCATTTATTATTTCAAGATTTGACTACTGTTATGTCTTACTATATGGCTGTACCATTAATTGCCTAAACAAGATCCAGCTAGTTTGACATGAAGCAGGCAGAGTTTTTACTAGAACTAGAAAATGTCATATGACTCCTATCCTAGCTACTTTACATTAGCTCCCATTAAAATTTTGTTATATATGTATTGATTCTAAAATACTTATAATAACCTACAAAGCTTAGATCAAAAGGTGCAGGCTCTTTACTAGTACCTCCCACACTATGGAATAACCTTCCTGTTAATGTTTTAAGACTCAGACACAGTCTCAATATTTAAGGCTAGGCTAAAAACCTCTCTGTACAGTCAGGCACTTTATTAACTACTTACCATCTTAGGTAAAGGTGTAGGTCTCAGGGTCCATGGGCATTGAGACCTATGGTAAACTGAGATGTTATGATGCTGTCACTTCATCTCTCTCTTGTCACTCAAGTTTGTTGACTAAAAGTGGCAGAGTGCTAATGTTCCAGGGTGCCTTCTGGCTCTGTAGCTAGAGCTCCCGGAGTACATCATTGCACATTATAGTTCCCTTATTTACATACCCTCATACCTGGACAGGCCTAATCTAGTCTCTCTTTCTGCCAAGGTACACCTACACCTAATGTCACAATGTTACTGAGCCTCAATCCTTCTCAGCTGCCATGGCTGCTCCTACCAACCCCTGATGCCCCCTCCTGTAGCTCACCACACTTCCACCCTAGCCAACTACTTTTCTGATGCCCTTAATGGATATGCTTTTTCGGGATGGGTCTTGGACACATGCACAGCATCGGGACAAGACTAGGACCTCTAGAAAGTTGGACTAGACATTAATTAACATTAATTTTTTCATCTTTTATTTATTTTTCTCTTAAAATTGTTATTGTTGTGACCATTGTCGGCCAAAGGAGGATGCCCCCCCCCCTCCCTTGAGGCAAGGTTTCTTTCTCATGGTCTAGGGAGTTTTTCCTTGCCACTGTCACCTTTGGCTTGCTCACTCGGGGCTTGGACTTGGACATTTGTAAAGCTGCTTTCTGAAAACATCTGTTGTAAAAAGTGCTATGTAAATACATTTTGATTTTTGATTGCTTTTGATGCAAACCAAGATTTACATATAGCTCTCATTCAGCTGCCTCTAAGAATTTTGAAATACACGCACACACATTTGTGCCATATTATAACATTAGGCTTGGACTTTTTGTCATATTGCAACACACAATAGTAGATAAACATAGTACACAGTTGCTATGTACAAATATGTTGCTATGTGACAGACTGTTTTCATGAAACCAACACCCATCAGACCGCCATGACTAAACTTCACAACTTAAGTTTGAAGCCCTGCTCTAAGGCTGGTTTGTATAAGTCAACAAAATTCATTTACATGACACGTTTAGCCAAAGCAACTTATAATTATGTATGAAGAGAACAAAGCAATGGAGAGTTAAGGGTCTTGCTCAGGGGCCCACCAATGGCAATTTGGCAGTGGTGGGGCTTGAACCAGCAACCTTAAAATAAGGAGTCAAGTAGCTTAACCACGCAGCTACCACTGCCCGTCATGCAACGTAACAGTTACTGGAGTTTAATACCTTACCATATAGAGAGTACAGTACACAGACATACCTAACTGTACTTGTAATCATATTATCAGGTAATCAATGCAGCCTATTACAGCATTACAGCAGAGTTCATTTTATGCCATCACCAAAAACTAAACTCAGAAACTCACCAGCATTTTGCATTAGTTCCAACATGCCAGTGTGTGCATTTTAAACACCTGGCTGTTAGAAACTGGTTCAAAGTGACCAGTCCTTCAGCTTCAATCTACTCCAAGTTACCCTCTGCCCTCCATCCTCTGTAGCTGGATCAATCCAGGAAAGTCAAGAGGCACTGACACCAAGTCATATCAAGAGAGTTCCACTTTATCGAGGAAAGCACAGAGTACATATGTGTCCTATATCTACTATCTAAATCTACAGGATGACGGGGAAAAATGAGGCATGTTCTAAGGGTCTACATAGAAAGGAAGAGACAAGGTTAGTAAAGATTAGATGTTCTCTGCATGAACGGGCCACGAGCTGTTCCCGTGCCCACCATGAGCCACTCCTGTGCTTAGAGAGATCAGTGGCAGAGAGAAAGGCAAAGCAAGAGGTATAGGAGACAGGAAGAGGGAGCGGACGAGCTCGGGTGACCAGCTCACAGTCAAGCCGCCATGTCATGGCTGATAAGCAGAGACCTTGCGTTGGGTGCCTGAAGACAGAAAGGCTCTAGTGTCTAACAATCTCTAGTGGGATTCTGTACAGAATCTAACACTGGATTGTCTTTAAAATGAGCAAAGAGACAATGCTGTCACCAAATGTGATGTACAAATGTAAAAAGCCTAGTTCAGTCTAAACCAGACTTCACATGCACATACCCTTTCACTCAGTCTTAAGTTTGTAACACAAATGTCTTTACAAATGTTATGTGTCAGACTGTTTTCATGAAACTGGCACTATTTTGAAAACACTATACAAAATTACAGTGCTTAGTTCAATCGAAACAACACTTCACCTGTCTCTTTATAACAACCTCTTGAAGCCCTCCACTTATTCTGGTTGGTATGTGTCTGGTTGATAATTTGATCATTTGAATTTGAACAGTAATTACAAGGCTCACACTAATTCTGCACGTTTGACAGCCCTGCTGTAAACTCTTGATGGAAATAAAGGAATGCATTCTGCTTAAGTGTGCAAGCACTTCATTGAAATTTCCAACAAATTGTTGCCACCTAACCTTTTGATAAAATAGTGGCCAAAGCCATATTGTCATGTGTCCATGCTGGATGAATTCTGTTTTCATGGTGTGTCACATCAGACTTGAGAAAGTTCTTTGGCCCAGAATCAGTGAAGTTTTAAACATTTCGGTCATTTATTTTCTCACACTATAACACATATGTAACATGTGTCGGCCCGACTGCCGTAGGGCGAGGGGCAAGACGCACAGACTTCCTCGACAGGGACGAACATTTAATAACATAAACGACAGCGGCACTCACGTAATACAAACATGAAACGACTTGACATTAAACCAAATAAACATTGCCAAATAAAAAAGTCTCATAAACCATTATTCTCTATTCATTTAGATTTTTTTTTGTGCTCATTTGCATATGGGAAACCTACTTTTATTAACTAGTCCTAGGTTTTTCAACCAATCTCCAAAAAAATGGGGTCTGATCTGTAATAATAATAAAAAGAATTCTGAAATTTCAAAACAATATGGCCACCATATGCAAATTAATCCTTTATTAAATTAGCATATCATTTGTTACATTTGTTACAACCTTGCCGAATATGACCTAAATTGTAAAAATTCATAAACCGTGTAAGGGATCATCTCCTAATTTCAAACATGTTCATTGATTGAGGTTCTCATGGGATATGCCAAGTTTGGTCCAAATGTATTTTTAGGGGGTGCTACAGTGCACAAAGACATCTAACATACTTAAAATTCACATTATCATTTTATGCAAACTACAGATAAGTGTTGTGTAATGTGATTCAGATCTATGAATTGAATAACTTTGCCATTATGAATTATGTCAAATATCAAAACCAACTGTCCAATATTTAGACTTATTTATACAAACAATATTTATACAATAAAACATTTACACAGATACATGTAATAACAATATGATGTTAAGCCAAATTAGCCTTCAGGAGGATCTGCAGTACACAATTGCCTATTTTGCCAAAGGTTAAATGTCCTTGTAATAAGAGTGATGCATGAATTGTAGGTTAGTAAATAGGTGTGACATTTAGTAGGTTCTGTTCTGGCACATATGCCTTGTGGGACTCTTCTGTCCAAAGAGCCCATGGGACTATACGTGCTTGAACACAGAATTGCTGCTTGTGGCGATATTCAGTAATGATTTTTTTCAAAGCCCTTTAGTTTGCACAGTAATGTATGTGTACTGAACTGTGTGGAAGCGTGTATGGAGTGGAAGCTGGAAGTGAAGACTGCTCATTCACTTCCTTCAGTTTCAACTCAGAACATACAATTATTAGTGTTCATATAACCCAAATGAAAAGTGAGCAATAGATTTGAAAAGTAGAACTTTTCAGGGCTTTGGGAACTGCATCAAAAAACACTCAATATATGTTTGTGAAGAATAATAGCCAGTCTAAATATCAAAGCATGCTAGTACACAGGCTCTCATATGCAGTCAGTGTCTCATGGTGCTGGCCCGCCCACTCCCACCCACTGCAGCCCAGCTATATAACGAGGGAACCCAAGTCTTTTTTATACTGTATCATCTCTTTCTACACTGCCTCCAGTAAGACTTATTCCTCCAGACACAATGAACAAGATCATTGTGTATGAGCATTGTAACTTCCAGGGTCTCAGCAGAGAGTTTACTTCCAATGTCTCCAACTTGATTGATCACAGTTTTAATGACTCCATCTCCTCTTTGAAGATAATTGGTAACCCATGGGTGGTATACAGACACGTCAATTTCAAGGACATCCTGGCTGTCTATGAAGAGGGAGAATACTCTGCAGTGCAACACAATGATACTATTTCTTCAATGGAGTTAGTGACAGAAGACCTGACAGATCCTCAGATCACACTGTATGAACATGTAAACTACGGGGGCCAGAAGATTGTTGTTAACTGTGAGACCTCTCTGTGCTCTGGTTCTTTCAATGATCTTGCATCTTCTCATAAGGTGCAGAGAGGAGCCTGGATCCTATATGAGCATGCAAATAGAGGTGGATCTTTCATGGTGGCAAGAGCTTCTCATTGTGTGCCCAACTATGGTTTGTTCAATGACAAACTGTCTCACCTTCACCCTCTTAAGCCAGGTAGACCCATTATATCAGCAGAGGTCCAGTGGGACAAGAAGGAGGATCAAGTGAAATCTGTGGTCATTGAGTCTCTGTGTGGTCTGAATCATGGAGAACATGAACAAACCTTCTCCACACAGCTGATTCGAGAGTACGACACATCTGTCACTAGGAGTTTCTGCTTCAGCGTTGATACAAACATCACCTTGGGATCAAAATTTGAGGTAGATATCTTTGTGAAGGCAGAGCAGAACCTCTCTTTGAGTAATACTTTCACTGTGGAGAGGGGAAGCACCAATGCTAGAACTGAGAAGAAGAGTGTCCGAGTCACCCTGCCAGTCAAAGTCCCTCCCCACACCAAGCTCACTGTGAACGTGGTGAGGAAGGAGGTGGATGTGAAGGTCCCAGTCAAGCTGACCATCACCACAGGTAGCCACAGTGAAGTCGAATATGGGGAATACAGGTGCCAATGTGGGACCTCAGTCATGACTGAATTCATAGAGGAGAAGATCTAGTGCAGCAACTGCTAAGAAACACTTTCCACACTGCAATACAGGACATTTAAGCATACAATCATCAGTCCATAAATTTGAAGTCTTTGATTTTTGCTTTTAACTAGTAGAATTCTGCTGTACTCTGCACTGTACTGTATAATCATAAATGCTTCGATTCACCACAGCCCAGTTCTGCCTTCTTCATGTTTCCAGTGAGCCAGGTTGGTGTAGAGATGTTTCTGCTCTCAGTACCTACTATGGGCTTCTGATGTGCATCGGGGAATCACTTGATGTTAATGTTAATTAGAAAAAAGAAACATTTTTGGATAATCTTTTCTTTCCATGTTAATCATTCATATTATTTACACATAATCAGCCTTATTAGCTTCTTTCATACACCTTAATATTCTATGCAAAAGTAGTCAGATTTTACCTGTTTTGACTTTTTGGAATCAAGGACTTGAATCAATAAACAAAATTAAGTGAGTAATAAAACATTTGGGGCCTCTGTCTTCTTTGACTTCACCACTGCATATAACCCTTGCCTGCCAAGAAAAACAGGCATCGCTTGTAATACAATTCAAGATAAAATTACATTAGTTAACTGCATAAATACAACTTCACAAAATGATTAGACATTAGCCCATGTTTATATAACACAAAGTTTTAATGTACACCTATTGAAAAGAAAATAATGTTTTTTTTTCTAGTAAATTTAAAAAAAAAGTAGTTGGGAATTATTCCATTTAACCCGTATATTCTGTTGGGGGTCCCTGAGACCCCAGAGCCTCTCTTACAGCTTACAAAACACCCATACCATTCATTAAATAGCTAGATCCATCGGGACTTTCCTAATTTTAGAATTCCACTATAAATGGAAACTGTGAGTAAACAATAATTTTACACTTTTCCAAAAACACCCTATAAATACACTTCTGTTTGGAGTCACACGTGTGTTTTACACAAACAAACACATATACACACAAACACCTGCCATCATGTTAACAGTGCAGCTTTAGAAGAGATGTGAACCAAGGTTTATATGAAGTTTTCATTCTGCTGCCTTTGAGAATTTTTACATATACACACATGTGCCATATTATAACATTAGGCTTAAATTTTTGTTTCATAGTTCAACACACAACAGCAGATCAACATAGCACACAGGGCTACCTAAGTGTGGGTAGAGTAGAAGATGGCAGGACAGAGTAAATACAAAAAGACAATGGGAAAGGTTTAGAATCCAACAGTCCTTAAGGAAGGACTGCAGTTTTAATAAGTCTTGAAGATCTGAGTGTTGTGGAATGTAAATTTAAATTATGTGAATTAAATTTCAAGAGGGGTAGGGGTGTTTTATGGCCTTCAACTTCCCAAGGCCTTAAAGTTCGGCTATTTGTCCTTGCATGAGCCATAAACCTTTCTAACTGATAATAATAATAATAATAATAATAATAATAATAATAATAATAATAATAATAATTATTATTATTATTATTATTATTATTATTGTTATTTTTATTATTATTATTATTATAATCAGTTATCTCAGGGGTGAGAATGCAGTCAAGAGAGAGAGAAGTTCCATTCTCCACTTCATCTCACCCATTTGGTCAAGGCCACAGGCATCAGCCCAATGATGTGGAGAAGGCTGTAGGTAGCAGGATACAGGCACAACACAACATTCACATGTATACATCAACACCACTTTCTACTCTCTCAATTCTATGATGACAGATTCCGTATCTACTTCATCATCTGTATGATCACTATGGGGTTGGTTACATTCAGGTTCACTCAAATTTGGGGCAAAGTACAGACAAGGGTTGCTATCATAGTAGGCTATGACTGGTGAGCTTTACACATTTACATTTACAGCATTTAGCAGACGAAAGTGCTTTGTCATTTACTCATAGAATATATCCAAGTGCAGTAGGTTAGAATTAAACATACCAATTAACTAGAATACTGTAGAATACAGGGATGAATGCTTATACCCAGAAGTGCAAAATACATAAGGTCCATCTTAAACAATGATAAGTGCTATAAACAATAATTGCTAGAGTTTGTTAAGCAAAATAAACAATGCCCTACAATAAGTACTAAATTAGTCAGTCAGTATGGGAGCAGTGTCAGTTGTCCTTTCATTATTCTGCAAATAGGTGGGTCTTCAGTCTGCATTTGAAGACTGCAAGGGACTCTGCTGTCCAGACAGCAAGTGGGAGTTCATTCCACCAACTTGGGGCCAGGACAGGTCTCATCCATGAGACCTGAAGCAAGGTATTTGAAGCCGAGCCGCACTTGAGTTTTGAAGTACTCGAGGTACGGATTGGGCCTTGACCATTGACCTCATGTATGAAGGGGCTGGTCCATTTTTGGCTTTGTAGGCAAGCATCAAGGTTTTAAATCTGATGCGTGCAGCTACAGGGAGCCAATGAAGAGTGCGCAGCAGTGGAGTAACATGTGAACTTCGGAAGATTGAAGACCAGTCGTGCTGCTGCATTCTGGACAGGTTGTAAAGGTTTGATGGCTCTTAGAGGAAGACAAGAAAGTAGCGAGTTGCAGTAGTCTAGCTTTGAGATCACAAGAGACTGCGCAAGCACCTGGGTAACTTCCTGCGAAAGAAAGGGTCGAATCCTTTGTATGTTACAAAGGAGGAATCTGCAAGTCCAGGTTAGATTAGAAATAGAATTTGAGAACGACAACTGGTTGTCCAAAGTTACGCCCAGGCTACGGGCAGCTTCGGATGGTGATACTAGGGAGTTCTCAAAGGAAACAGTGAGGTCATGGTAAGGGTTGGGAGTACCTGGGATGAACAGAAGCTTGGTTTTACTGGGGTTGAGCTTCAAGTGGTGGGCTGTCATCCATGACGCGATGTCAGTGAAGCATGCCGAGATACGTCTGGAGACCTGCATGTCAGAGGGTGGAAAAGAAAGAAATAATTGAGTGTCATCAGCATAGCAGTGGTAGGAGAAATCATGAGAATATATTATATCACCAAGAGAACGAGTATACAAAGAGAAGAGAAGAGGACCCAATGCTGAGCCTTGTGGAACACCAGTGGAGAGTCTACATGGTTTGGATGTGGATCCTCTCCATGTCACCTGATAGGACCGTCCTTCTAGATAGGACTGAAATCATCTCCAAGCAGAGCCAGTTACACCAAGTCTGGAAAGAACAGAGAGAAGAATGTTGTGGTTCGCTGTGTCAAAAGCTGCTGAAAGGTATAGAAGAATCAAAACAGATGACTGTTTGGCAACTTTAGCGGCATGAAGTTTCTCAGTCACTGCTATGAGGGCCATTTTCCGGAGTAAGAGATGAGGAAGGAGGGGGAGGGGAGGATTAAGGAGAGAAGAAAGAATAGTGAAGAGCTTGCATGGATCAGATGATGATGATACGAATTTCTCTCTGTAGTAGGATGACTTTGCAGATGTTACTTCCAGTGAGAACTTGGAGAGACTTGTATGAGCTGAGGTCTGAATCTACACAAGATTTCCTCCACCACCTCTCTCCAGTCCTTAGTTCTCTCCTGTGGCAAAAAATTGTTTCTGTTAGCCAGGGGGCAGGTTGGAAGAACTTAGTGGGTCTAGAGGAGAGAGGGCACAGAAGATTCATTGATGAGGAGAGTGTAGACATGAAAGTATTTGTAACTTTATCGAAAGAGAGAGAGGATATAGTAGAAGTAAAATAGTAGAAGTAAGGGAAGAGGTAGTTATGGAGTGCAGATTACAACGGAGGAAGGAGGAACATGTTGGAGAGGACTGGATGGAAAGAGAAGGAAGGGAGAGAGAGAAGGATAGAAAGTGATGGTCCGAGAGGTAGAAGGGAGTGACTGCGATGTCCGATGTTGTGGTGGTACAGGTGAAGATCAGGTCCAGAACATTGCCCGCTTTGTGACTCAGAGGAGAGTGGCTGAGGGTGAGGTCAAATGCTGTCAACAGCGGAAGGATGCAGGAGGAATGCAGCTTGTCTGATGGAGGGTTGAATTCACCAAGGAGAATGAGTGGATATCCTTCAATGGGGAATTGACTCAGAAGGATGTTGAGGTCATCAATGACGTGATCTAGGGAACCTGGAGGGCGGTAGATGACAATGATAAGAAATTTGGTGGGGAAAAACACTGTAATGGCATGAAATTCAAAAGAGGAGATAGAAAGTGTACAGAAGGAAAGTGGAGTGAAACGCCACTCTCGAGACATTAGTAAACCTGTGCCACCACCCCTGCCAAGACGCCTCGTAGAATGGGTAAATGAAAAGGCAGAGGACAGGGCAGCCGGAGTCGCCGAGTTCTCAGGGGTGATCCATGTTTCTGTTAAAGCCAGGAAACGTAGGAAGTGGAGGGATGCTAATGTTGAGATGAAGTCAGCCTTCTGGACAGCAGATTGGCAGTTCCAGAGCCCTCCTGCCACCACGATATGTGATGGTGTGAAGCATTGTGAGTCAGTGAGGTTGCTGAGATTGCAACATCTATGATTGTGTCAAAGAGATCTGTGGAATATGTGGACAGGAATTGTGAAGCACATTTCAGATGCGTGATTTGTAGATGTATGAGATAACGATTGAGATAATATGAGAAGATACTTAGCTGAGTTTATGAAGTCCTGTAGGTGAGATGTAGATGAACTGATTGAGAACACCACCAAACCTCCTCCAGATGTTGATTACTGCTGTAGCAGTCATCCTAATTTAACTTAGTTCAATAAGTGCTGAGCCGCCCCTCAATTCACACCTAAGGTCAGGGTGAAACTACACCTGTAGTGAGTAATTACCGCTACCAAGCAACTAACAACTAGGTTTAGACAACAAGCCTTGAATTTCACAGAATCTAAGACAAAGGTAAGTGAACTCAGAGCCTACCTTAACCAACCAGATGATAATACAACGAGACAAACCAAAGCACTAAGGGGACTAAGGGGATATGTACACTTTAATGTACATCTCCCCTTAGTCATTTCTCTAGTAGATTCAGTCAGAATGTCTTGTATAAGAGAAAGGCGTATGAGATAGTAGGGAATCTTGCCCATGGCTATCAACTGAGGAACTAATTTCTCACAGCATATCAGACATTAGCATGCTTATGATTTGCGTGAGCATGATTAACTTGAAATTCTGACAAAAGAGAGCTTGCAGTCTATATGGTTTTATTCAGGGCAACACTATGGGTGATAAGCACAAAAGTGCCCCTCATGGTCTCTCCAAAAGCCTGTATCTGTGCCTATTGTGTAGCAAACTGTGCCTTGATGTCAGGAATCTCTGCCTGACACTCACTTACATCATCTGACAGCATCCACCGCAGAAGTTCCAAGACCCAGAAAAGATCCCACAGCAGCGACCATGGCTAACAGTGTTTGAACCACATGTTGTACCCACTCAATTTTGACTGTGATGGTGAACTGTTGTAGTTGTTGCAGCACGTGGGTTGTTTCAGCCTCGGCATGCTTGATGGCATCTAAGGTCCACCTGGCTCTGGTGCATGCTGTTTGATTAGATGTGATGGGAACATTTCTGTACTGCATACCTGGCCAGGGTTCAACTTGACAAGCACTTTCTGTGTGTGCAGGTGGCAGCTAGTGATCAACAGTCCAGGCTGCTCTTTCAGGACAATTCCGAAATTAGGCCCTGGTTCGATAATTTCAGAAATGACAGCAGTTGTTAAAGCTGAGGATCTGGAGCGTGATTGGTTCAAATTCAGTGGTTCAGCTTCACTGTGCCACGAGTGAGACAGATAGCAGCCGATTACATGACAAAATTTTAATCAAGTCATTAAGCACACATAAGCAGACTGAGAGAGGGAGGACTAAGAGTAAGACTCTACAATGGTATTAATTTAGGAGGTCTAGCATATCTTGTACTGGCAACCATAATATTAGGGCATGAGAGTTTATTCTTTTTGTGACCTGAATGATTCCTTAGCAATCTCACTCCTTTCCACTGAAGATTTGTGTGCTTTGAATTTATTGCGGTGGACCCACTTGAGGGATGATTCCCCTTTGTCATGGCACAGCCCTCTCCTCTTATACTCTTCCCCATGTCCATGCGATGTCTTGTTTGTGTGAGGAGTATGTGTGCGTGTCTCTCCTCATCGCTACACTCCTCCCTTGTTAAACCATCATTTGTCACGCCTGTCCTTCATCATCCTTGTTAGTGTATGTAAGGTCCTGTTCTGTGATTTGTCCTTCATCCTGGAGGGCACACTTCCTGCCAGGGCAGAGGGGGAGAGCTCCCCTTGGAAATTTTAGAGGGGCCCTGGTGGTCCAAGGTCAGACTTTGTTGGGTCTTACTTACCCACCCTGGACTGCCCGGATGGCTATGAGGACTTCGGCATGGGCGAGGACTATGACCATCTCAGCCTCAGGTCTGATGGAGGTTGAGGAGGCCCTCCATGAGGATCCTACTTCCGGGATGGAAACAGGGTCAGGGGATTCTGATAGCAATGAGCCCTTGGCGACCAAGGATCTTGGGGTTAATGTCATGGCATGGCCCCCTCCTCCTCGGCTCCTCCCATTGTCCATGTGATGTCTGTCTGTGTGTGTGTGTGTGTGTCTACATGGCCATGCCCTTCCTATGTTGGTTATGTATTACACCTTTCCCTTGTTAAAGTCGTAGGTAACATGTATATTTAAATCCTGTGTGTATCATTCTTTGTCAGTGTCGTGCATACTACTGTTCAGCTGTTCTGTTGGGAGTCTGTTCTTTCATTTTTCATATTTTTACTTAGTGTTCATGTTGTTGTTGTTCGTGTTTTGGTTTTGTTTCATTTACATGTCAAAATAAATGTCTGTGTCTGTTTAACTGAAGGGTCGACTCTAGATCCTGCTTCACCTCCCAACATCAAACAAATGTGTGTTTGCATGCATACATGTGTTTGGCCATGTATGTAAAGGGAAGAAAACAATAAAAAAAAATTCTACTATACAAAGTCCAAAGATTCATGCCCATTTTAATTTGTAAAATTTGAGAATATAACAGTTAGATTATAATTCATCATGATGTACAGTTAAATCATAATTCAGTATTGTAAAACAGATTATTATAGATCATTAGAAACAAACAGATATAAAGACAGAAACTGAGGTAGTTTTGTCTGGGACACATTCAAAACAAGAGAATTTGGTGTCACTAATAGTTGTGTGTCAGAGTAACTGTGTGTGTGTGTGTGTGTGTGTGTGTGTGGTGTGTGTGTGGTTTGTGTGGTGTGTGTGTGTTATGACATACAAAAATCTATCAAATCCACCAGTTGCATTTTAAGAGTGGATGTTTCCCTGCAAACATCAAGCGAGGTTAATCTATTTTACATATACATGCTGCTGAGGATAAAGGACTACGACTCGAAAACCCAACTCCTGCATAGAGGGGCTCGGTAAATGTGGAGTGGAAAGTGTGCAAGTGAGTCAGTGGTGCACGTGTATCAGAGGGGACATTATAAAAGGACAGCGTGCCGGCCAGCGAGTCCAGATACACTCCTACTCTGTTGAAGCTGGAGTGCGGGGCAGGTATGTCGGTGTCTTTACAATCGTGCCTAGCAATGTAACTGCCATTAGAGCAGAACAGACACCAGGAGCTTTTATTGAATCCAAACCAACTACTATGATTGTTTGGATTCCTGTGGATTCTTTTATATGCCACTGATACAGCAGCCGACACACTCCACTCAACCTCCCAGTAACAGCATCCAGACAGACTCTCTCTACACAAAACCTGTGGGCAACCAAATTTCTCTGGACGAGATGAAACTATATACTGTACAAGCTCAACCTTTGTGTCTTCCTCAGATAGATCGAGACAAATATTTGCTGTCTTTGGGTCCAGTGTGAGCTCACATGCATCTGTACAAAAAACAAAACCCAAAAAACATCTTAGAGAAGAGGACAACTCCAACACAAATTATATTTGACTGTGTGTTTGTGCATTTTCAGATTATAATGAACACAGTGAACTTGCATTTTCTTGGGCCCAATTGGAGTCGAATCATTCCTGCAGGTTCCACCCTAAAGAAGAAACATACACACACAAGCAAAGAGAAAGCATAATTATATAATAATACCAATAATAGTTATTATTGGTAATATTAATATACATATAAAATACATTTAATGTTTATGCACACTGCATTAATGACATCTGGTTGCATTGCCAGTTTGTCTGATTTTTAAGTTAAGGGTTAAGGGTTAACTGTCTTGGGAGGCTCAAGTCTGGATGCACTGCTTTCCAGTCATACAATGCTCCTTTAATCATTAATTAAAGGGGCATCATATTGCATAAATTTCTTAGAACTGTTTATTTTAAAGGTAGTTTTGGTTAACCTAGTAGTACTTAGCAGTCATTAGTGGTTTCAGGTGTAGTTTAAAGTGTGAATTGTAGGGTGGGACGAGCAATTAAAAGGCAAACTGACAAGGAATCTACTACATAATTGCACGTCTGTGGTGGTTAGGTGGACATCCTTCCATCTTTCCAGTCAACACAGAGACTGGATTACTCTCTCTTCACCAAGTACCAAATATTCTTTTCAAAATTAGATTCCTAATCTCTGAACTATCTACTTTTAGCATGTGTTTTTCAGTGCTTATCTACAACACCCACAGAACATGGAGACACCACATGTCTAAACCTTCTCTCCATTTCTCCCTGCTTCAGCTGTCGTAACTTCCCTTACATACCAGGACTCACTTTGTTCTCTCCGCCTTGGAGTCTGCTACAGTTTCCTTCCCCTCCTCACTCTCCTCTTCAGTTAACCTTCTATACCATCTGTTCTCCAGGCCATCCACTGCTTAAATTCTCCCTCCAGGATATCCAAGTGTTATAATTCACAGACTGGAATGTGAGACTATTTTCCATCCCCACTGCATGTTACTCATATATGTTTCAACTATGTTACTAATAAATGTTTCCAAACTGCTACTGGATTTTAACTTCCACCAGATGCAAGAAGTCTCCATGTATATATCAAGGACCCCCATATTATTTCTGTTTGATTATTTTATTTGCAGAGATATTAATCTGTTGCAGTTATCTGTTTTTCAGTCATAGAGCCACAGTGGCACCCAGTGACCAAAAGGAGACATGTTGTGCTTTCACGTTTCTACAAAGTAATCACTAGACGTTTGACTTTGACATCAAATTGACTGAGACATCAAATTAGGTAACAAGCCTAAGTAATGTCTTGTTAGCTTAATGCAGACTTAATTCAGTTACATTGTTTTTTACATAAAGTCAGTTGCCTTTTTTTTGTATTCCTTCATCATTACCATGTACATGTGGACCATTATTTGTTCTGTAATATTTACAGGTTGTGCATGTTACTTCATTCAGATGAGTGGCCCTTTTCATTGGGATTAAATTTAAAAGAACTTTACACATGAAAAATTGTCACTTCAATCTGACAAAGTCCACCATTTTCCCCCTGCAGGTATGGTCATAACAGATATAGGTCCCAGAGGATGTTTGACAATGTACATCAACCAGCTTCTTAAAGTGAATGTAAAACTAAGCAGTGAATGTACGGTCATACTGATAAATATGTATGTTGCTCTGAATAAGTGTTTGCCAAATGCACTGAATATAAATGTATTTTAACAAGCTTCTTAAAAGTGAATGGAGAAGAAAAAATCTACATTGAAAGTGAAATCTCGTGCATTTTTAAAACTTGGAGAATTCAAGAATTAAATTTCAAATTTGTACAATACATGAAGTAATATGAGAATCAACATCCTTAGGTATCCTGGTAGTTTAAGATTGTTTAAGGATGATCAGATCAGTTATATTGCATTGTGTCTCATCCACACAGCTCTAAAAAAATCTCACATAAAAAGCTGGATGTTGTCAATGTGGATACAACCATTAGCTCTGTTAATTTCTCCTCAGTCTTACTGACGGCATCACACATGAACCTCCTCACATTAATCAGTAGACATACGGTAGATTCACCTGATGCTACAAAACACTATTAAACATTATTCATTTACACCAGAGCCAGCCACATATAACAACATGATAAACATTATACTGTTCTAAACTCATGCACTTTCTCATGTGTTTTCCTGCTTCTAATATTAACAGATTAATCAGTCACTTCGGACAATTTGTCAACTGACTTGAAAGCAAAATTAATTGCATATAGTAGAATCAGTGTGACCTACATGTGCAACTTATGTGGAAATATATGCACACATGTATGCATGTGGCTGTTCGACATACCTCAGTTTGCAGTGTGGACCCTTCAGTATAGCAGAGAGAGTCACCCCTGAGTCTTTTGGATAGTTATAAGTCAGATCCAATTCTTTCAGGTGTGAGGGGTTTGAACTCAGAGCTGAAGCCAGAGAAGAACAGCCTTCCTCTGTGACCAAACAACCCGACAATCTGCAGACAGGAGGTAAAATAAGTCAGTGAGTGAGATGCATTCACAGAGCAGTCTGCATGGGGCAGACAGAGAGGCTCATACCTGTAGTAGGAGATCAGTTACTTCACACTGCAAATCATTTGTTTATTTATATCCTTTTTTTTTTTTTTTTTACTGGTGACATGACTGGCACAGGACAGCTAGAGAATTGAGTACCCTGTGCTAACCCTGAGCTAACCCTAACCCAAACCCAGTGAGGTCTCTTATACATTCCTCAGCTCTGAGTAACAACATTTATAGGACATTTACTGCCTTGTCCTCTATCTTAGAGCTGTAGCGTAGTCATCATCTATTCCACACTGCCAATCAGTTTAGCGTTTTTACCAGCAACAAGATTGCCCAGTGAGAGTGGAAAACAGATTAAATATAAATGACTACTGTGAGCCAAAAACATTAATGAATACTTATACTTATGTCAGGAAGTGAAGCAGTGTTCAATAATTGCAATTAACAATCACATTAAAGCCAGTCTTGAGAGACTAATTAGCTCAGGAAACTAAGGGTTCCTGACCCAGTTTCAGCTTCACAAAAGGTGTCAAACAACAGCCCCCAACTGATCTCACAATGGGGGTCAACAGCTTCATCAACCGAAGTCTAAATACTCAAGCTTTTCCATGACACTGGAGCAGTGAAATTGTTTTGATCCCATATTGTTTATTTATTTACATGCTCAATTTAATGCACCCTTCTGCTGACTTCACTATGTCTAGTGGAGTTGTTCCCATATGGCTGCTGCCTTAAAAGGAAAAAAGGAAAGGAAATCTCTGCCATTTACAGTCCCCTCCACAATTAATGGCACCCCTGGTAAAGATGACTGAAAAGGTTTATAAGAATTTTGTGTGTGTGTGTGTGTGTGAATTATCTTATTCTTACACATGCGAAAAAGCCAACCTTTAATTGAAATTAATTTATTCTGAGAAAAAGAAAGGAAAAAAAAGAAAACAATTATTTTTACTAAAACTGCATGCTCTACAGGCACCCCTGCATTTAATGCTTTGTGCGACCTCACAGTGCCAATAAAACAGCACTCAATCTTCTCCTATAACTTTTTATAAGGTTTGAGAATACTGACCAGGGAATTTCAGATGATTCCTCTTTACAGTATGTCCCCAGATTGTCCAGGGTCCTCTCTTGTGCACTCTCCTCTTTCACTCACTACACATGTTTTCTGAGGCAGACAGGTTTTAATGTACTAGTATTTCCTGGAGTTCATGATGCCATTTACATTTCTCCACACTCAACAGGGGGAATTGGCTTCTTTTCACTGCAGTCATCCTTCCTTTGATGCCAAAGCCACCTTAAGTGTTTGTTCCCAAAGTGTAGACCAAAGAAAACAATCCCAGTCAAAGTTGCAATACTGTTTAGCAAGGTTCAGGTGCTTACGTTTGTGGTTTGATGACAGGAGAGGCTTTTTCCTGGCATTCCCTGACTTATGAAGGTCACCACACTTTTGCCTTAATTGTGTGCTCTCTTGTGTTTCCCATGTTGCAGAATGACTAATGGAACGTGCTCTCTGTTTCACCTCAGATATATATCCCAGTAAAACAGGAAGTCCTGTATTGCTGCTTGAGAGTTCCTAGACATACTGATCAATTTACAGTAAAATAGAAACTACTTAAATTGAAAAAAGTGTTACATTTTGTTTCTAAGAATTTCTAGAGGTACCAATAATTGTGGATCATGTGGTTTTGCTCAAAATAATAATTTCCTGATGGGTCTTCTCAGGATAATTTATTTAAATTCAACTCTGGAATTTTCTCCTTTTTTTCCAGTGTCACATTAAGCTATTTCACCAAAAGGTGAATTTCTTCTAACCCTTTCACTCATCTTTACCAGGGATGCTAATAACTGTAAATTATTGTATGTGAAGGAATGTCTACCTGTTTAAAACACTCTTTGAACAAAGCAACATGTGCTGCTTTACTAAGTTTTGCTTTCCTTTTTGTATTGAGGCTCAGACAGAACTGTCACAGAACAGAATACACTACTTCAATTAATTCTACCTGCCTTGAATGTCTCCTTAACAGGAAACAGATTTTTCTTTCACAGCAGCATGCAAATGACTTAACTATTCAGCAAAGCAACAATGTGACTGATGATATAAATCTGTAAAACTTTAAATAAACGATCTTGTGATCAACTCCACTATTCCTCTGCCCTTTAGAATGTTATATTTCTCTACCTCTAGGTCTGGAAAATCTGTTCATGCAACAAAAATGAACTCTGTCAACACAATCTGACCATTTAATAAAATGCAATTAGTTTTCACTAGAAAAATATATTGGCTGGAAATATTTAAATAAGGGGACATGCTGGTCTTTTAACTGGTCTGGTCTTTTGTTGTCTTGGATATTTTTAGGTTTAATGCCATAGTTCTATCATTTCTTCAAAGAAGAGGACATAGTGACATTTCTAAAAATTTGTAAAGTGCTTTTACACCTTAACACTCAATAATGTATTAACAGAATGCTTACCCAAGCATATCCAGTTTACAGCATGAACTCTTCAGTCCAGCACAGAGCTGCTCCACTCCTAAATCGTTTAGTTCATTGTTATTAAGCTCCAACACTTTCAGGGAGTTTTGCTTTTGTAGAGCTGATTTGAGATATTTGCAAGACTCTACAGTGAGATCACAGGAAGTCATTCTGCAAAGTGAGAGAAAATACAGTTCAAACTTCAATCAGAGGAGAGTACACACAGAAAGAGTTTGAAAATGTAAATGAGGAAAATATTCAGTACTGTAATTAAATTTATTTAAAGATGAGGTCTTAATGACATTGGAAAAATTGCCCTGAAGTGGTTTTACACATTATTATTATTATAATTATATATATATATATATATATATATATATATATATATATATATATATATATATATATATATATAAACTATTTTTTATTTTTTTTTAATTTAATAATGAATTCACAGAAAGTTTACCTAAGTATCTCCAGTTTACAGTGTAAACTGTTCAGTCCAGCACAGAGCTGCTCCACTCCCGAGTCCTGTAGTTTATTGTTATTGAGCTCCAGCTCCTTTAAGGAGTTTTCTGTTTGTAGAACTAATGTGAGAGATTTGCAAGATTCGCCAGTGAGACCACAGCCAGATAATCTACAAAGGAGAAGTAAATGCAGTTCACATTTCAATCAGAGGAGAGTATACACAAAAAGAGTTAGAAAAGACAAATAAGGAAACTATTCAGTACTATTGTTTAATTTATGTAATGTTGAGGACATACTGACATTTGTAAAATTGTCCTGAAGTGGTTTCACATCTTAACATTTTTTATTTAAGAAGGAATTCACACAAAGTTTACCTAAGTATCTCTAGTTTACAGCATGAACTCTTCAGTCCAGCACAGAGCTGCTCCACTCCTGAATCCTGTAATTTATTGCTATTAAGCTCCAACACTTTCAAGGTGTTTTCTTTTTGTAGAACTGATGTAAGATATATGCAAGACTGCACAGTGAGATCACAGGAAGTTAATCTGCAAAGGGGAAGTAAATACATTTCACAGTTCAATCAGAGATTATACACAGAAAGAGTTTGAAAAGGTAAGTGAGGAAAATATTCAGCACTGTAATTACATTTATTTAAAGATGAGGACATGTTGATATTGATAAAATTGCCTTAAAGTGGTTTTACACATTAATATATATATATATATATTTTATTTAATAATGAATTCACAGAAAGTTTACCTAAGTATCTCCAGTTTACAGTGTAAACTGTTCAGTCCAGCACAGAGCTGCTCCACTCCCGAGTCCTGTAGTTCATTGTTATTGAGCTCCAACACCTTCAGTGAGTTTTCTTTTTGTAGAGCTGATGTGAGAGATTTGCATGACTCCACAGTGAGATCACAGCACATTAATCTGCAAAGGTAAATACAGTAAAAAATATAGTTAAATCAGAGGATGCTAAATGCATATTGTATATTGGGGGGGGGGGGGGGGTTACCTTAAGGATGCATATATATTACATATGCATTTTAAATACACCACTCTCAGTTTAGCCCTATATAAACATCTCATGTCGAAGTTGAGCTTTTATGGTTTAGCACAGATGTTGCTTATCATTAAGCAGGCTTTGTGAACCACTACATCTCCAGTAGACTTTGTACTACTACAAACAGATTCACCCAAGAACTTAAAGTCTCCTGCTTGCATAAACTCTACATGCACTGGATATTTCAGTAGTTTCCCTAACACACCAAAGAAATGCTTGTTAGTTAACAATAGCCATTCACTCCAGTAAATATGTGGATATTTACTACTAGCACATGTTAACATATGTGGGTCTTTCCTTTACTTTAACAAGAGTTTCAGATGCAGAATTTGTCCAGTTGGCACTGAGTTTCCATTTTGAACAAGTGAAGACAACAGACAAAACTGTTCAAGTGTGTTAGCAGGAGCAACAAAATACTCATTGTGGGAGTCTACAGCAATGTCTGCATTTGTCTATTGTAATTCTTGATCATCTTGTCTGTGGAGCCAGGAAGAGAATGGACCAGAAAAGTTCACCATTCTTTGTATAATCAAATTAGACCAAAAAGAGCCAATGTTCAGATTCCCTACCCTTCTCTTAAAGAGGGACCAAGATTTACATGAAACCCAGACAGAAAGTTGGCCCAACAGTGGTCAACGTCATCACTGTCACACATCGAATTTCACCAATGGAACAATGTTGGTCTGTTTGGCTGCATTTTCAAAACATTTGCTAATGGTTGTTAAGGAAAGCCACAGATTATTCTAAATAAACTCCATTTTAGACTATGGCATATTATTTAAGTTAAGGAAATCATTGTAATATATTTTATAAAGTTTACATTAATTATGCATATGTTTGTATTCTACTTTCTTTGTGTGGTGCTCACTGGTCTTTTCTCCTACATCCTCAGAGTCAATTGACTCAACTCACCATTAAGCTCTTTGGCTTCTAAAACAACTCCTAATTAATTGCCAGTTTTTTCTGTTGAGAGTTTCACATGATCAGCACTGCATGTTCTGAGCAAGACTAAATAAGTGGAATGAGTTGGGGAAGTCAAAAACGATGTTATACCAATTCAGGGGCAACAAAGGAAGGCTAAAAGACATGTCAAGAATCATATGAACTGAGGCACAAAAGCAAGAACTGCATGAAAAGTGCTAGAAAAAACCCAACAAATTACAGTGCAAGTCAACTCCCATGTTCATCTAAAAGAGGCATCTCTAACAGCTGACCCTGATCTCAGTGCTCCACACTAAAGGGCAGTAATAGGTGGTAATGCACCACAACAGGTCAGCCAACCTCCAAAAATCCCAGAAGTCGTCAATTTATTTATGAACAACACACTACTTCCAGCAATTCAGGTAAGTAAATGAGTTTGTCAATTTAAGTATAAATGCACACCTGCTATATATTATAATTAATAAAGCAAAATAGGATGAAATCATGACAACTGCCAGCAATTGCAGCAGGTCTGAACCAGCTCTGTGCATCATCTTCCCTATGACCTTCTATCTCTCTCTCTCTCTCTCACACACACCTTCCCTCCCTGCTTCCTCTTCCTGCACCGCTTCTCAATGTCTTTACAAGCACCTCATCCCTACAAATACTTTCCCTTTGCTGCTAATAATCTAGAGCTCCTCTGACTACAATTGACCCTGGTCTCTTTATTCATAGTTGATCTCTGAGCTCGTAGAGAGGACACATTGGACAGACAGGGGGATTGCTGCACTTAGGCTGAATAACTTTTGTACGTCGCTCTGGATAGGAGCATCTGCTATATGCCATGAATGTAAATGTAATATAAAATATGTTTAAGGTACTTGACTAATAATCAGAAGGTTGCTGGTTCAAATCCCACCACTGTCAAGTTGCCACTATTGGGTCCCTGAGCAAGGCCGTTAACCTTCAATTGCTCAAGTTGTATTCACTCATGATTTGATTTGAATAAAAAGTGTCAGCTACATGATGAGCTTTAACCCTTCATGGTCGATGGATGTGCCAATGTGTTTTTTTTTCTCTATGTTTTTATTAATATCTTTGCCAGTTCATCTCACCTGAGAATCTCCAGTTTACAGTGTGAACTATTCAAACCATCAGAGAGTATCATCACTCCTGAATCTTGAAGAGAAGTGCTACATAGATCCAGTTCTATTAGGGGGGAGTTTGGTAACTTCAAATCAGAGCAGAGAGTTTCACTTATGTTGTTGGTAAAATTGCAACCAGCTAGTCTGTAAAAGCAGAGAAAACAAAGTGCAAATTACAGTTAAAACACGGACTGTGGAATCAAGTCACATAGAAATGATTAATCTTGGACTAAACAATCAAGTGGTAAGAATGTTGCATATAATTCAGAAATATCTGCAGACAAAGCAAAGCAGATTTATTCACTGTTTGTCACCACAATTTGATTTGAATACAGGCTAACTAGTAAAACCAATTGCAACGGGAAAGCTGGACTCGCACGCCGACGGGATCTTGGTGCCTTATAATATAATAACATGAATATGTATGACTCAAGAGTGTGTGAACATAAATGTAAGACATATTGTTATAAAACATCAACTTACCTACACGTTTCACTGCTTTGTAGATGGTTCATTATTACCTTCATTACAGGTAGCATTCACTCAGTTACTGATATAAATTATTAATTTAATGAAATTTACTTTAGATACTCACAGAGCCCTTTTGCAGTTCTTGGTAGCTGGAATCAGTCTCCTGTAACCCTCCTCTGTTGTGTTGTATTTCTTCAGGTCCAACTCATTCAGCACCTCCTCTGACAACTGCAGCATGTAGGCTATTGCTGAGCAGTGTGCAGCAGAGAGCTGTTCTTCTGAATGTTTCTCTGAATGTAGATAATCCTGAATCTCCTTGGAGAGAGACGAGTCATTTATTTCAGTCAGGCAAAGGAACATATTTATGGATCTTTCAGCTGAGATCTCTGCATAATTGTCTTTGATTAGTTCCTTGATGTATTCTTTGGTTTCCTGGATGCTCTCCGAACTGCTGTGTATGTGTGTGAGTAGACCTTGTAGGAGTCTCTGATTGGACTCCAGTGAGATGCCCAGCAGGAATCGGAGAAAAAGATCCAGGTGTCCATTCTCACTCTCCAAGGTTTTATCCACTGCTCTCATCAGCACATCCTCCAGTTGGACCTTCTTAGACTGACCTCTGTGCTTGTGTGTTTCTGGGCACATTTTCATCTTTTTTCTGGGCACTTCCTCAACGCAGTCGTCATCATCCTCAGCGCAGTCATCGTTATCCTCAGCATAGTCGTCGTCATCCCCAGCGCAGTCGTCGTCATCCTCAGAGCAGTCGCCGTCATCCTCAGAGCAGTTGCCGTCATCCTCAGAGCAGTTAATTATCATAAAATCATCATAATGATGATCACATAAGATAGGCTGTAGCTGCCCCATTTTCTCATTCAAAAAGCAGTGCAACACATAGAATGCAGCCAGGAACTCCTGAAAGCTCAGATGCACAAAGCAGTAGATTTTCCTCTGGTAAAACCCAGATTCCTCCTTAAAGATTGCTGTACAAACCCCAGAGTACACTGAGGCCTCGGTGACATCAATGCCACACTCTTTCAGGTCCTCTTCATAGAACACGATATTTCCTTTTATTAGCTGTTTGAAAGCCAGTTCAGCCAGTTTCAGAATCATGGCCCTGTTGGATTCCAGAAGTTTTTTTGTGTCTTTCTGAGGAGTTTCATTATGTTTCTCACTCTTTGTGCTCATCTGAATAATAAGAAAGTTTGCATACATTTCTGTTAGGCTCTTTGGGGCCTTAGTGCATTGATTCATGATTTTCTGAAGCACCATGGCCGTGATCCAACAGAAAATGGGCATGCAGCACATGGTATGGAGGGTCTTTGACTGTTTAATGTGTGAGATGATTCTGCTGGCCTGATCCTGTTCACTGATTTGATTCCTGAAGTACTGTTCCTTCTGTTGGTCAGTGATGAATCCTCGTACTTCTGTCATCAGGTGGATGTCTTTCCTGTGGATTTGATCTACTGCTGCAGGTCTGGAGGTGATCCAGACAAAGGCAGATGGAAGTAGAGCTCCTTTGATGAGGTTTTTTACCAGGACATCAACACGTTCCTTCTCAGTTATATCTGTAATTTCCTTCCTTTGTAAACGCAGTTGTTTTCTCATTTCATCCAGTCCATCGAAGATGAACACACATCTACACTTATCGTCAAAAAGCCCGGTTTCTTTTAAATTTTTGAGTTTTGGGTAGAAGTGCAGAAGAAGCCCGTGCAGGTTTTGTTTTTTTTTCAGAAGATTCAGCTCTCGGAAAGGAATAAGAAAGACAAAATCTATATCTGCATTGGATTTTCCTTCAGCCCAATCTAAAACAAACTTCTGAACACACACTGTTTTCCCAATCCCAGCTATTCCTTGTGTGAGAACTTTTTTCCCATTCTTATCACTGAAAACATCATTGAACCTGAGTGGAGTGTCTGCTATATCCCAACTCAAGACTCCAGACTCTATCTGTGTGACTTCATGGTCTGTACAGATTTCTCCTCTCCGGTCCTTCTGTACATAGAGCTCTGTGTAAATCTCATTAAAGTTCACGTGACGTCCTCTTGCTGCTGTTCCCTCATATATTGTGGAATATTGGCTTCTTAAAATGGATTTGAGCAGTTTACTTTCTGATTCCTTTTGTTTACCTTTAGAATAGAGAGACAAAGTCTTATCCATTGTCAACAAATATAATGTATATCAAAAGAACACATTACAGATAACTAAAAGCTCTATTCATAGTGGACTACTTTTTGGGGTTTCTTTGGAATAGTGTATTTTTATACGCTTCTTCAGGAAAACATACATTCAGAGCAAAATAAAATCACTACAGGTGGAATGACTTTCTAGCTGGTTGTATCTTCTATGAACATAATTGTTTGTATCAACATTTTAATTGTCCCATTACTGAGCCTGCAGAATTTCAAAATTACACACTCACATATATCTGGAGGAGACTAAAATTATTACAAAAATATTCCTTTGGTTTCTGAAACTGAAATAGAGACCATATAGTACTTTTTATCTATAATGTTTCATTACATTTGCCCGGGGATATTCATTTTCAGTGTTGTACAGCAGTAAGTGAACATAGAGGAGCTCCACTTTCATAGGTACCGTTTTTCCATATTACACATGATGAAAAAGCTTAGTTGACAAGTATTATCAGACAATCATTAAAGGTTTGGTGAACAACAGGAGATATTTAGTCAGTAATTTTCTTAATACGGAAACAAGATCTTATACTTATTAGTCTTTTTATTAGTCTCTTCCTGAGGTCAAGAGAGCTAAACCATATTTAAACCTCAAATTTCCTGGTTCTGGGTATACTTGTAAATGTGTTACATGAAGGCATGAATGAATAAATGTTACATAATTAAACATTAAATATAAAAGTATTAATGCAATTGTTTGAGTTTGTCTATTTATTCATGGAGCTTTTCTTTTTTTGTGGGGTATAAGAAAATGGGTGGCATTTAATGGCCAGTAACATCCAATTAATGACACAGCATTTCAGTAGTTACATGAAAATTTAGATTACAAAAGTAAGAAGAAATGAGAGGAATAAGAAAGAGGTTTGAGAGTATACATAATCCAACCACATAACCCTGGCAGCACTTTCACCTTCAGTGAGAGCAGCATTCTTATTGCAAAGTTCAGGTGGTGCTGTGCTGGAAGCTGCCTGACGTAGGGGAGTGAGAGAGGGAGAAAAGAAGACAACAGCTTAATTATAATTACTAACCTTCCCAGTTTTTGCATTGACCAAACATCACAGTTTGTCCAGGTTTGGTTGGGGTCTGTCCTGGTTATAGGAACACAGAGATGTGGTCAAACTGTTCAGTGTGTGTGCGGGACACAGGCTTGTAGGCACCCCACGTGCTGAGGTACACTTGGTCAAGTAGGTTTCTTTCCCTTGTTACAAAGATCACATTCTGCTAGTATTGTAGCTATTTAATTTTTATTTTATGTAGTTAGGAGTTAATGATACCTTTCATCTTGTAAATTTATACTATTATGTTACCATTGTGTGTTTGTGTGTGTGTGTGAGTGAGAGAGAGAAAGAGAATGAATGCAAATGAGTCAGTGAGGATCTACAGTGATGCTTCGGTTTTACCTTCTGCTTTAGAACTATTTCCACAGGTAATATTAACTGCACCATAAAACACACTTCCTTGTAGAGTAGGTGCAATGATACTTCCTCCAGTCTGAGCTGTGATGGTCTGAACTAGACCTGCCTGGTCTGTGTTCACATGACGACAAGAGGGTATTAAATCTGATAGAAAGGAAGGGAACAAAAACATCCAGTATAAAATGTCCAACAAGCATATCACACTGTCATTTGTACATGACCTGTGTTCAGCTGCAAGTGAAAGCAACACATCACCACCCACCCCATATCCAGCCAAGCACAGAGCAGTAATGAAATCCCACATAAAATAACCTCCATTCAATTTTAAATGTAAATAGTAAATTTGGGTTAAGAAGCATTTCTTTCTTTGTGTGTTTAAATTGTGAATATGATTTCAGTAGCATTTCTCTCACTGTGTGAGAGACAAGTTACGACAGTCAAGAGTGGCTGATAAATGCGAAAATGTATTGTGATCTATAAGCTTTTTAAATCATGCTTTACCAAAATCAAATTTACACAATTTTCCATTTATTCCATATGTAGTCCATCAGGTAAGACATGTTTGGTGTCTGTCAGTTCCTGTATAGGTTTTGCACTAGAGGTATGAAGCCAATGTATAGTAAGGTTTCTGTGTAGATTTCAAGGCTTATTCATGTCCAAGAGCAAGTAAATATAACTGAGCTTGTATTTATGAAAATGGTTTGGGTGAATATCTTTCAATACTTGATACATAAAATTACCCCAATAACTTCTGTGAAAACTAACACAGAAAACATTGGGTGTCAAAATGTATTGGGGCTAATGTTTGTGGCAAGTAGATAATTATGTGAATTAGATTTTTTGCTGAACCATTTGTTTAAAATTACATGCAATCTGTATGATCGTCTCACTTTACTGTGGTCTCGCACATAAATGTGGACTGTGTATACTAGTTTACCATCTGTGCTCCCTGTGGCTTGCACCAAGAAAATAAAAGATTGTGTGTTCAATAGCACACAACACTCAGGTGTTTACATAAAATCGGGTCTTTCTGGTTTTCCCTAGCAAAACTTCGCTGCTCTTACATCACGCATGTATGCTTACACACATTACACACACCCTCTCAACTCTCACACACACACACACACACATGCCCACACACTAAATAGCAATTAGGTTTTTTTTTTCACTACTGTAAATATACTGATAGATTATTCAAAGTTTTGTGTCTATGTTGTGTTAATAAATGTATCATTTTATTTTCACCATCTTGTCTACATAAATTAAATCCTCCAGAGAGCAAAATGAACAGTATTACATTCTTTAATTAGAAATTAAGGATTATCATTTTGATGTAGTCTAAGTTATGATGGTCTGGATTTGGAAATTCTGACTGGTGGAAGCCTGATCTAAACCTGACTGGTCTGTGTTCATATGACAGCAGCACAGCAAAATAAACTAAGGAAATACTGGACACCAAACATATATGGACTGATTGACTATATTTGGGATGAGCGGATAACTTTGGGAATGTAATTTTTACTGAAACATTCATTTAGACTGTGCAAACTTTACTGTGATCTTAATCTAATCTTAATTTACTGGTCCTACACTTAAATGTGTATGGTGTAAATTCTTCCATTATCTGCTAATTTGCACATACTTTCCCAATTAAGTAAAATAATCTCTTACTCTTAGTCTTGTACAAACCAGATGGAAACACTGGTCTCAACAGTTAGGCTAATAAAATTATCTCTCTGCTTTACTGATCTGTACATGCTCATAGGCTTTGGGAATGGGAGGTGAATTCAGTTTAAAATGCTGAACCTGCTCCACAGACAGGCAGAAGATAGAAGCCAATTTAAAGTGCTAGTTAACTAACTACCCTAATTACGCAAAAGCTCTGGGACAAAGCATACGAAAATAATTGGGGGAAATTGTGTTCAATATTTCTGCCCAGCAAAAATTATGCAGGATCTGAAGAGCAAACAGTCAGTCTGTATACAGTCAGTATATATACACATGTAATTATTTTACCTCACTTCAGCTGCTTGCTAATGTTGAATTTAGTTGCAACAACAAAACTGTGATTATGTTGGACCAGTACAAAATGGTCATGCACATGTCATGACTGTTCTTTTATGTAATGACTAATGACATTATATGGCCACTAGATGGGACTGTTCAATGTTAAGGAAATCAGTGTTCTAAGTGTTGTTGAAGTCACATGATGAGGGTTAATGGTTAATATAGCCATCTTAGATGTGAGCCACATGTGTTCATGATGAAGTGAGATTTTCATCTGTCCATCCTCAATGATGAGTAGAATATTTAATCAAATTTCTTCAGTTCATAATAGCAAGTTTAGATGACTTGTGTCACATTCTGTGTGGATGTTGTATGGAAATACATATTTCTTTAAATATCAGTTTTGTATGATGTAAGCAAACTCATGTCTTTTGATTATGAACATCTATAATTGTTGGTCGCAGTTTCACAGGATTTGGTGGATAAAATAAACACTGAAGACAAACACATTTGGTTCAGCTCCTTATTGAACCCCAGGTGTTTAGCTATCTGCCAAGTTTACAGTTATAGCACTTAGCTGACACTTTTATCCAAAGCGACTTATTAGGACTGAGAACAACTTGAGCACTTCAAGGGTCTTGCTCAGGGGCCCCAACAGTAGCAGCTTGAACCGGCAATCTTACGATTACAAGTCAAGTACCTTAACCACTAAGCTACCACTGCCCAAGTTGTGTTAAGACACAAAAAATAAGGACAGAATATGCATCTTTACACTGTAACCAGATGAATGTACTATAGATATCAGACTCTCTGTTTACATGTGGGCAGAGTATTTGTGGTATCTCAGACTAATACTTCACTGACTGAGGTATAGGAGACATCATACAATGAACCATTCAGGGATGGTAAGCAGTTGTTTATGTAGTTATTGCTACATTAGGAAAACTTCTAACTATTATTTTTATTTCAATTTGTATCATACACTTACTCACTTAGTAAAGGCTGTGTTGTCATAGTGATGAGAATTTTCTGAAGAGAACAAAATGTAAAGACGATATAATGTCCAACCAGGATATCACTCTAATTTCTACATGACCTGTGTTCAGCTGCAGGTGACAGCAATGTAGCACCACCCACAATACCCAATTTGGAACAGATAGGTAAAGTAATAATCATCTCATTTTCATTTTAAATTCAAATACAGTTTGAGCAGCATTTATCTCTGTGTTTAAATAATGAATATGCTTTCAGTTGCATTTTCACTGTGTTTGCTCAGCCTTTCAGCCAGTGTTTTGAAGTGAGTTTACATAATAGATGTGATTCATTGCATTACTTACTGTTTTTGACTTTGGTCTGCAGTTCTTCAGCCAGCTGGTTATTGTTCATCTTCCTCAGGATGTCTAGTGTGATCTCCACAGCTGTAAATTGACCATATGTTTGCACCATGTTGTCCACGGTGTCTTGTCTGTTTGCGTTCTCCAGGTGAGACTTTGGGATAGGTTTATCTTCCGCACTGCTAGTCAGATGCCACTGGAACCTCTTCAGGTCCTGTGTGACCAATTCCTCTAGAGTGTCCAGCAGATGTTCTTTAATGTTGGCCATTCTGCCCTACTGAACATGAAGGAGGACAACAGACTCCAGTTTAATGGTTTGGTCTCTGAATGTTTAAAAACATGTTCAAGAGTTTTGTTCCAAAGTCACACAGTCACATCTGTACTAATGATTAATGCTTAATCAAATTTCTTCATAAATGCATCATACTTTTTTGTAAAGTGGGTTCATACATTCTGGCACCCAAGATTCAGCAAATTCATTACACTGTCATAAATCCCCATTGTAAACTTCATTGCACTGCAATACATATCCATTGTAAACGTAACTACACCGTCATGCACATGTGCACTAAAGTTCAGATGAGCTCTGTAGTCATGTGTGATGGGACCAATGATTTTTTTTGTCCAATTTTATTTAGATAAATTGTGAGGTGAAATTATTGGCCGAAAATCTCAAATTCAGCAGGAAACCCATCAGGTCCAAAAAAGTTTAAACTGAAAAGGAACTGTTCCGTGGAAGCAGAATTTAAAATATATATATATTAAAAAAAGAATAATTCCGAAAAAACATAGCTCATATATGACCATTACGAGGGCTTTAATTTTTAAATGAGTTATCACAATGTCCCGATCTTGTGTGAGTGACATTGGAAGGTGGACTTCTGTCCACATGAAGTGGAATTGTTCTGACGTGGACATTTCGGTGCCGTCTTCCCCCTGCTAACAGCTACTAGCACCTGGACTTTCTTGCGTTCGCTTTATTGTGCCTTGTTTATGTTCGTCCACGCCTCCATCAAGTGGTGTTCGTTAGCTATCAATAGCCACACCATCAATGGGTTATTACATTATGTTTAACAAATTAAAAAGGGGCGAAACTAAACATTTTTAATCCGAATCTGAATTCAGAACGAACATAGCTCAGATATAACATTTACGGGGGGGTTAATGTACGTGCTTTTCCCACTGCCAAAATAAACAATAATAATAAAAATAATAGGCATAATTTGACTAATAATAATTGGACTGTATGCAAAAGGAAAAAAAAAAAAGTCATCAATGAAAACCACAGTAGAGAGTGTGTGTGTTTTTTTTAATGTTGCGCCCTTTTGGTCCTAGAAAATCGAATTACACGATTAATTATTCATAAGAAGCGCTACAGTTTTTATCGTTCGTCCATGTTGAATCTCATTATCTCATCTGAAGATACCTTTCGAAGTTAACGGGAAAGCGTTTCAATTAAATTCAGTCTATTCAAAGTTGACTGACTTCGCTCACTGTAATTTGACGTAAAATGACGGAACAATGACGTAGTTGTTCCGGAACCAATAACTGTGTAAGTCGTGTCGAGTTAGTTCAACTCAGAGTTCAAGGTCAAGTTTAAGATTTGCTAAACTGGCTTTCTGCAATACCCTCACATGGTTTAATCAACCATGAGGATGATCTAAAAATTAGATACAACACATCCCCTTACTTTAATTTACAACCCCAATCACATTTTATCAGTTGGTAGGTAAAAACTCACCGTTAAATATTGAAACCTTTCAGACCTTCAATTGTACTTGCTACGTGTCGGTAGTAGTCGTTAGAAAATACTTTCTCGTTTTGGTGAAGACGCAACGCTGTCATGCCCGGTGACAAGATGATAGAGATGAGGAAAAACTCAGTGGGCAGATTAAAGATGAAACCTTAGAAGGAACAAGACTCAAATGTGAATCCATCCTGCTTGTGCATTATATGCAGTCTATATGATTACCAAACAGGAAGATCAGTAGCAATGCTGTAAATCGCCTTTTCCCCTCCATTATTGTGATATAAGTAACAAATTTTTACCAAAAGCGGAACGTCTTACAAAAACAAAGCGAACTAGCCAAAATGGAGTAACTTGCGTATGCGACGCGTCTCCAAAATGGAGAACGTTAGTGCGCAACAGGACCTTCTATTGTGACTACGCATGGCCCGCCCCACCTCTGTAGTGTACTATTCAAGACAAATGAGGTGTCGACGTTTTCTTCTGACGGAATACTATTTGCTGAAAGTGGTTTCAATCACTTTTGTTTCAACGGCCCATTACTATAAGCGCTTTTGATAGGCCAACCATGAACAGCGACGCAATACGGAATCTTGCCATAGGTAGAAAAACAAAGCAATCAAAGAGAATATTTATTCGATGGACGAATAACAAACACGGATTCTAAGAAAGGAGGGTACAATGCTCTATTCAGGAACAGTTTTAGGATAGTAACGTGCAGTTTGATGTAACTAAAGGTTTGCGTATTTTGTGTTAGGTTACGAAGGAGCCGAACGTGTGTTTTTGCTCTAAGAAGTGAGGAAGCTAATAAAGAGCTTTATTAGCATTCTATATACTTTTTAAACATGCCAAGGTGGTAATTGATGGTAATTGAATTTTCTATGACAAAATGTGAAGTTCTCTTATACCGGAAGAATGTTTTAAAAGGCAACTTAAAAGGGCAGGCACATGTTTGTGGAAATTTAGCCGAAAAACACGGTGTATTCAGCATGGGATTTCTGGCGAACGGATGCATGTAGACGGCTGAAAATCGGTAAGCAGGTACTTGTATTAGTCCTAAGAAGTGTTATATTGATAAATGTATTGTACTTTAAGAATATTCGATTTTAAAAAGTAATTTATTTGAGTATGCCCGTTTGGGGACGCCCGCGTGCCCGCTAGGGGGCGTGGTGCATTATGGGTGCATTATGCATGATTCGCCTCTACTGGCATCCATGCTTCCTGAATCTCCTCCTCAGCCTGGTGTTCTGGTAATCTCCTCTGGTATGTTGTGTGAGTGCAGAAATCTGCTCATAACCACTTTACACTGCAATGTGATGGTAAGAAGATCTTGGTGAGTGTGGATGCAATTCTGATGACTAAACTTAGCATTGACATTCAAAAGATGAAATGAAAACACAAAAAGAGCAACAAAAGGAAGAGCATTGAGCAGCTGCACACCACGATCTTAGACCATGTAAGACAATCTAAAAAAAACAAAACTATTTATATAAAAGCAGCAGTGCAAGGTGTTTATAACAAGACCAGTACAATATTGTATATGGTGTATATAATTAAAAAAGGATAAGATACTGAAACAGGACTGAGTCTTTAGTACCATGAATGTACTGCCTTTGTAACATTACAGTATGCCTACTGCAGCAGAGATTAAGTGAGAGATTGTGAATGAGTTTCAGTGAGGTTAATGAGAGTGAGACATGACTGGAGCACTGGGAGGATGGGTGGTGTGACCGGACTACAGTTAACTGAGGATCCTGATGGCCTGCTGGATTTGGACAGAATGCTGTGACACCACCTGCCAAAAGGTAGTCTGGTAAACAGTTCATGTGCTGGGTGGCTACAGTAAGTGGTGATTTTGATGCCCTTAGTCTACGAGTGTGGAAGATGTACACTGTGTGCACAATTAATAGGCAAGTGAGTATTTTGACCATATCATCATTTTTATGCATATTTTTCAACTCCAAGCTGAATAAACTTGAATGCTTATTGTATTTAAGCTAATCAGGTGATATGTATTTGTGTAATGAGGGAGGGTGTGGCCTAAGGAGATCGACACCCTATATCAAGGTGTGCATAATTATTAGGCACCTTCTTTTCCTCAGGCAAAAAGGCAAAAAAGAGATTTAATTGACTCTGAAAAGTCAAAAATATTTGGGTGTGATCACAGAACCATCAAATGTTTTGTTGCAAATCGTCAATAGGGTCACCAGAAACGTGTTGGGGGGGGGGGGGGAAGAAAAGATGCAAGTTAACTGCCAAAGATTTGAGAAGAATCAAATATGAAGTGACCTGGAACCCATTATCCTCCAGTGCTGTCATATTTCAGAACTGCAACCTACTTGGAGTGCCCACAAGTACAAGATGTTCAGTACTCAGAGACATGGCCAAAGTAAGGAAGGCTGAAACCTGACCACCACTGAACAAAACACATAAGGTGAAATGTCAAAACTGGGCCAAGAAATATCTGAAGACAGATTTTTCAAAGGTTTTATGGACTGATGAGACAAGAGTGACATTTGACTGTTGCAATACCTGACAGTGTTGTAAAAATTTCACTTATCATTAACTTTCTATTCTTTCATTCTCAATATGATGAGTGTTTGAGGAAAGTATTTGTGTTTTTTTTTTTTTATTTTATTTTATTATTATTTTTTTTTTTTACAAAATTATGGCCCTTTACATAAAACATTTTTACATATGCCTTTTTTCATACCCTGATAATTGTTTTACTGGTACAAAACTGCATGTATAATGACTTAAATTCACAAATGTCTTTGTTAAAATGAAGAGTAAAATCAAATTTACTTGTTAATAGTGTACCAACTCAGCCTGGGGTGGGTCATTGGCTATACCTTCTTTGGCCATTAGAGGGAGGCACAGGGCTGCTGCATAGTAATCAGGAGCAAATGGTAACACCTGTTTTGTGCCTGGGAGCTGCATGTGCCTTGGTGGAAGCATGTGACAGCCCATTTGATAGATGTAATGGGACAGAAGAATAACTAAAACAGGGCAAAAAAAACCAAAACTGTTTGGGGTAAGTTGCACTTTATTGACAGTCTCATTCAGTAATACACACCCAACTAGAGACCATTTCACTTACAGACACATTCACTAATGCATAGAGAGTACAGAGATATAAATGCTAAATGTATAAATTAAGATATATAAATTCAATAATATCCTGTAATTCAAGATATAAATGCTAAGAGATATAAATACACATTCACTAATGCACAGAGATAAATATTTATAGATATTATGAGAAGGGCGTCTTATGAGAAGGGCTCACATCTCTGACAGTGTGGAGACTCAGAAGAGCAATGAGCCATCTCACAGGACTGTTATTCCCTGAAGTGGAAAAAAACTAGGGTGTGCGGGCCAGCGTGCACACTAGCACCCAAAGTTAGAGCCTCGGGAAGGCCGGGAGTTCAGATGTTGTAAAACAGTTGCTATGATATCAAGAGACATGCACGGCAGGAAACCATAAGTATGCAGGCTGCTCAACAGAATAAAATGTTCCACAACACTCTTGTGCAGAAGGTGCTAAGAGTAGATAAATATTTTCCACTAAACCTTAAAAAAAATAAAAGAGTGTGTAGGGATGGTTTGAGGATGGAGAAAGAATGTGGTAGGCAGGGCTCACACACAGAGCTCCATTTATGACTCTACACAAATAAATAAACACACGTTCACTCTCACAGATACAGGTGCACAATTATTAATTTCATTAATTTAGTTATACATTCATTTATAATAAATCTAAATTATTTTAAAGTGTTTTGTCATTCCTGGAACCCAGCAAACCTGAACTTAAGAACTTGTGCTGAAGTCAAAGGATGTGTTTTTTTTCTCTGTGTCTCCTCCCCCTCCATCTATCGCTCCAGTTATCTCTCACGCAAACGTGATGGAAATGCACTACATAATGATGTGTTGGAGCACGCACAGCAAAAGATAAAAGATAACAAATAACTCACTGAAACATCTAAAAAAATTCTCCATTATCCACCAAGACTGCAGTCTCTGTGTATTAGTGAATGTGACTGTAGGCGAAATGGTCTGTAGTTTCTGTGTGTTAGTGAATGTGACTGTAGGTGAAATGATCTGTAATCGAATGGTGAAATGGTCTTGAATCAGACTTACATTTTACTGACTGGTGCAGCGAGACAATCAATGATGACTGAAATATGAAGTTAAACACTGTTTAATTGCAAGACATTGTGTTTTCGTGCAAAAGGTAAAGTAGTATAAGAAAACACATTCTGTTTTCAAGTTAAAACATTACAAGCAATTTAAACTTTTCTTTCAATGTATTAATAAAGTGTACAAGGATTCTAATCACCATAAACACTGTTTCATTGAAAGACTTTCTGTTTTCAACCAACAGGTAATGTCTTATATGTGTAAACAGTGTATGTATGTGAAAAGAAGTCATAAGATGTTTGGAATGTGTGCATTTTGAATAAGTGTAACTGTTCTTTTACTTCTGCACATCATGAAACAAAGTTTCCAAGTACACTAATCATCTTAAACAAGAAATTAAGGTATTTCTAAAAAATACAGAACTATGGTATTTCCTTATAAAAAAGTCAAAGCAATGTGAGAGAATAGAGAACAACGCTTTGATGCACAGAAATCTTAGAGTTGCGGACAGACAGAAATGTTTTCAAAACAAGATGGAGCCAAAGAGGTCACCCTAGTAGCCAAGGTAGAAAATGATATATGATGACATCTGTGTGAGCATTTTAGAAATGAGGCTTGATAGAACGTTGCAAGCATTGACATTAAAAGGCACATAACTGTATAATAAACTGCTTACGCATAGAAATGAGCAGTACATCCTGGGCAGTGGTAGCTCAGTGGTTAAGATACTTGACCTGGAAGGTTGCTGGTTCAAGCCCCACCGTTGTCACTGTTGGGCCCCTGAGCAAGACCCTTAACAATTGCACAATTATGTACTCAGTTATAATTGTAAGTTGCTTTGGATAAAAGTGTCAGCTAAATGCCATCAATGTACATCCTGATTTACATTCACATTTGATACTGATGAAGAGGGACTTCTACCTTCTCCCAGATCCAGCCAAAATCAACGGCAAGTTCTGTCCCAGATCCGTAAAGTGGATCTGGTTATTGGATGTGGGCCAACACTGGCCAATCGGACCAATTCTCAAAGATTTGTTTACTCATGCAGCCCAGATGTGGGCCACATCCGTCACACTCATTTTACATATGGATTAACGCTGGCCCAGAGCTGCACTGAATCTGCATCACCTGCAGCAGTTTAAGCTGCACTTTATTTTAACAATATATCAGAATGTATGAATTAGTAATTTACATTACAATACCCAGTATTTATAAAAGCTTTTTATCTTTTATCTTTCTTTATCTTCGTCAGACACAAATCAACATAAACCAAACCAAACCAAACAGGAGTATCTCTTCAGCGTGGGCTTATGCAAAAATAACAAACAAAAATGTACTAACACCAACCTGACACTTCTACAACATTTCTACTCCAACTCGCTAACAAAATTCAAACAGATGAAAAGAAATATGGCACCCACCCGTACACTCCAAAAAAAAAAACATCCCCAAAAAACAAAAAACATTCACATGACATCACATTTACACAAGAATACAAATACTGAACAAATCTTGAATCGTGGGAGGCCTTAACAAGGGCACCATTTATTTGGAGACCCAAGCTTATGGATATGGAAATGGGGGGAAGGAAAACTACACTAACACTAAGTAGTTTTGTTTTTTTTCTACACCACCAACCATGTAAAAATTTTAGTTTGGGAATGAACACTTGATTGAAAGAAAAACGTGCCTGGTAATGCAATGAAGGTGACAAATGATATCTGAAATTGACTATTATCAATTCAATTCGGTATCAGTATTCACATGTGCTTGGATTTTGTTCTTTTACTCGTTGGGGCCTATTTCGTTGGTGCACGTTGGTAGATCCCAGGTGGAGGTGTGAAGCAAAAGCACTGATTCAGCTGAACTGATACTCACAGGTCCACGAAGCACACAGAGCAGTGCAGCGGAACAGTACTCGCAAGTCCACTGGACTCATGAAGCACAAGTGCGGTGACTGGGTCCTTCGAGTCGGTCCTCGCAAGCAGTAGTATGAGCTTGAGATTTATACGGGTCTGAGCAAGTCATTACATGCAATGCGTCACAGCAGTTCAGTTACACCTCACTGCACTCTACGTCAACCTCCTTTTATGCAGTGTGCTCTTATGATGGGAAGTCGTAACAAGGAGGAATTCACATGTATCTTGAATACTTCAGCATACAAACTTTGCTGAACTGGACCTCACAAAAGTTACTGAACCTCAGAGAAAAAAATAACAAACCTACAATGGCAGGATGGCTGCACTGCCAAACTCAGACAGCTTAGCACATAAATCAAACAGAGAACATTTTTGTTTGGGGCAATATGCGGTATATATTAAGTCGCCAAACAATAACTCCATCAAAAAAATACTGTGATAAACTCTCCTGAGAAAAGAACGTACTCCCCACTCCTCATCTGTCCACAGCTTCTTTTTTTCTGTAAACCCACCCATTATCATTGCTGATAGGCTAGCAACATATCAGTCACTCTAAACTTGATAGGTTAACTCCCATAGAGGCTGACAGAGCACTACCTGAGAAATGGTGCAAAAACAAAGAAAATGATGTTGGGAAGCCAAGTATTTAACAAGTATAACAATGATAAAAAAACATAAACAATAAACAATGTGGGGTCTCCCACGTTTTTAGGGTGTGTACTTCTGTACTGTCTAAAGAACCTACAAATACATATCTATACAAACTACCCACAGCACTGTTTCTGACAATCGTTTTGCTGGCCAATCACATCATCCAAATCTGGAGAGATGTGGGACAGGAAGGAAAACCACTTCTTTCAGGCACTTCTCACAACAATCTCATGTGGATAGCCTGTAAAACAAAACAATACGACTAAAACTCATAACATCGAGGGATGTAACAGGCTTTAGGGTTTTTTTTTTCCAATCATTTGAGTTTCTTGCATCTTTTAGCCAGTCCTCAAATTTGTTCACTGCAGACATCGTGGCCAGTGGGAAACTAATCTCTTCAGGCATTTCTGCAGTTTGAATCTCTGTACCCATTGTAGTAGCAAGATTATTAACAGTAGCAGCAAGCTGAATTTGCTGTCCTTTAATGTGTTCCAGCAGTATTAGGTTGTGCACCTGAGTTGCTGGATAAAAGAAAAAGACAAGTGACAGCTCTGTTACAAAAGTAATTGTTGGTTATTTTCAGTAGTTAGATGTTTTCTTAAATCTGGTTATAACTAGACAACGTGGCAGAGGAAGGGTTGCCAATTTTCATGGTCAAGTCTGTCTTTTCTTAAGATCTTTTTACTAGGGATGCATTGATACTGATTCTGATATCCAGTATCAACCCAATACAGCGCTCATTTACTTGTACTCATGAAAATGCACTGATACCAACATCTGATACCTCCAGATTCCATGGGATGTAAGATGAGTGGCACATGTTAATAAATCCCAGACTATATGAAACAAAGATAGAAACTGAGATACTGAAACTGTACCGTTAAAGTCACTCAAAAACTGTGATACAAACTGAACCGTGGGCCTACTGTACCACTTCCCTCCCTATTGTGACCTATGAACTGTAATTCTGCATGTTCTATTTTTGTCTCATCTGGCATAGCCTGAATGTTTCCTTATGCTGAATGGTTTTGTACAATTTGATAGCTGTATGGAATAAAAGGATTTACTTCAGTGCCCGTGCTAGCAAGGAAGGGGTTCTGTGCCAGTTCTTCCAAGTCTAAAAGAGGGATTAAAGGAATGGCTCAGGCATTGCTCAGGGAAAAGTCTGGCAAACATCTGGCAGATGTACAAGGGGAGGAGAAGGAATGTGAGCAAGTAACGCAGGAGGTACATGAGGAGGAGGGATGAGAACAGATGGTGCAACTGGAGCTGAAGAAAGGTTGCTTCCACTCCTCTTGCTGATCAATGTCAGAATCTGCATAACTGAATATTTGCCAAATATAAAATGAAAAAATAGTGTAGAATTTAGTTTATGCAATGACAAAACTGTTACTGAAACCACACATGTAGACACCTATTGATATGTACAAATCCTCAGGATAAAACTGGCTAATTATCCTCTACACATTCAATGGAATTGTTCCCCATGTGCAATTGAACAATGCAGTTAACCACTATTTTAAATATCATACCTTGGCTTAATTTTCTCTTCCTACTAACTTCTAGGTTTCCTATGAGCACTGACATAAGCTGAAACGTTTGCTCTAGCTTCACTGGTTGGATTCTACTATCATGAATTCTACTTCCATTATCATACTAATGGAATAAAATCAATTAAAACTTCTGTTCTACTTTCCTGATCTTTTTGGTAGTGTGTGGGCAATGTTCTTCATTTGTATTAAACCAGTCTCAGCAGTGCCATCAGCATATAAGTTATTAGGCCAAGCACAACAGTGTCATCAGCATATTTGAAAATACAGTTGCTATAGTAACTTACAACACACTCCTAAGTGAACAAGGTATACAGTAGTGAACTTAGGACATAACCTTATGGTGATCTAGTGATAAGTGTGATGGTAGAGGAAAATAAACCACTCACCCTAACTGTTGTGTTCTAAAAAAAAAATCTAAAATCCAGTTCTTTATCGACGTATCCACACCCAGATTCCTTAACCTAGTGACCAGTTTGGTAGAGATAATTGTGTTACAAGCTGAACTATAGTCTACAAATAACATACTGACGAATGTATTACTCTTATCAAGATACTATAAAGCTGTATGGAGAAGATCATCTGAGACTGATCTATTTTGTATATAAGCAAATTGGAAAGAATCCAAGAATGTTACTGCACTTTACAAGCCATTCTAGACAGTTTATAACCACTGAACGAAGAGCTATGGGATGTGATTATATAGACTAGATGGAAAATTATTTTCAGGGGCAGGAATATTTACTCATTTTGTCCCACAACAGGTGCAATAGACATACCTGTGATGGAACACCGTCTGATCCAGACGCCTTTTTGATTTCAGTTCTACTCACATCTTCCTTTGACTGTTACAAAGTGCACAGGTGTAGTTTCTGTTTAGATATTCAAACCTGGCAAAGAAAGAATTAATTTCATAAGGAAATCCCATGTCAGCAATGATGACCCCATCTGTCCAGGATTGTAATTGATTATGGCCTGCAGACCTTGCCACATTTGTCAAATGTCTGTTCTGGTGAAACTGTTCTCCACACACTTTCCGAAGGCTCTACTTAATGATTTAATTGCTTTCTGTAGATCATATCTCGACCATTTGTACATTTAAAAATCTCCAAATTTAAAAGCAGTTGTCCAAGCTTTAATTTTCTCTCACGTCCCGATTCTCCAAAGGCTTTTGATTGGGATAGGAAAGTGCAGTCCTCATTGGAATGCATGAGTCAATGCAAAAAGTGAAATAATCTGTTACTGTTCCTGCATATTCATTAAAGTCCCGTATCCAGTTCTTACAGTGATTTGCACATATTTCTGGTTCTCCACCACCTTAAGTTCATCTACTTGTTACATGTCATTTGTTATCAGGAAAATTGATATAGATCTAATAATACTATCAAGTTAAAAAGTTTTCAGGCACGATAAAAGCAGATTTTAGTGCTACCTGGACCTGCTACTAGTTTATCTTGTTTTGTACATTTGACTTTGGTAAAATGTTTGTGCTTTCATAACACACATAACAAACTGCAGAGACAAGTGTTTGTGAGATCACTGCTGTTATCACTGCTGTTGTTAGTATCAGTAACCTCAAGATTGTGTTTAATGTTAAATAATAGTGAAATTGCTTTATTTAAAGTCTTCCTGAGTGAAATAACTGATGGGTATCAGTACCTATCATTCTTGCCTACTATCCCTTTGCTCTGAACAAAACTCTTGAACATGTTTTTAAACATTCAGAGACCAAACCATTAAACTGGAGTCTATTGTCCTCCTTCATGTTCAGTAGGGCAGAATGGCCAACATTAAAGAACATCTGCTGGACACTCTAGAGGAATTGGTCACACAGGACCTGAAGACGTTCCAGTGGCATCTGACTAACAGTGCGGAAGATAAACATATCCCAAAGTCTCGCCTGGAGAAAGCAGACAGACATGACACTGTGGACTACATTGTGCAAACATATGGTCCAAATGGAGCTGTGGAGCTCATACTGGCCATCCTGGAGAAGATGAACAACCAACTGGCTGAAGAACTGAGGACCAAAGTCAAAAACAGTAAGTAATGCAATGAATCACATTTATTATTTAAACTCACTATTTCACAAATGAACACTGGACATCCTGAAGGAGATGAACTTCAAAACACTGGCTGAAAGTTTTCCTAATGTAGCAATAATGTAGAAATAACTACATAAACAACTGCTTACCATCCCTGAATGGTTCATTGTATGATGTCTCCTATACCTCAGTCAGTGAAGTATTAGTCTGAGACACTACAGATACTCTGCCCACATGTAAACAGAGAGTCTGATATCTACAGTACATTCATCTGGTTACAGTGTAAAGATGCATATTCTGTCCTTATTTTTTGTGTCTTAACACAACTTGGGCAGTGGTAGCTTAATGGTACTTAGGTACTTTACTTGTAATCATAAGGTTGCTGGTTCAAGTTGGCACTGTTGGGCCCCTGAGCAAGGCCCCTGAATCGCTGAGAAGTTGTTCTCAGTCCTAATTGTAAGTCGCTTTGGATAAAAGCATCAGCTAAGTGCTATAAATGTAAACTTGGCAGATAGCTAAACATCTGGGGTTCAATAAGTGTTTATTTTATCCAGACCCCCAAATCCTGTGAAACTGCAACCAACAATTATAGATTTTCATAATCAAAAGACATGAGTTTGCTTACATCATACAAAACTGATATATAAAGTAATATGTATTCCCATACAACATCCACACAGAATGTGACACAAGTCATCCAATCTTGCTATTATGAACTGAAGAAATTTGATTAAATATTCTGCTCATCAGTGAGGATAGACAGATGAAAATCTCACTTCATCATGAGCACATGCAGCTCACATCTAAGATGGCTGTATTAACCTCTAACCCTCATCATGTGACTTCAACAAACATTCAGAATTAAAGAACACTGGTTTCCTTAACATTGAACAGTGCCATCTTGTGGCCATATATGTCATTAGTCATTACATAAACAGTCATGACATGTGCATGACCATTTTGTACTGGTCCAACATTAATCACAGTTTTGTTCTTACAGCTAAATTCAACATTAGCAAACAGCTGAAGTGAGGTAAAATAATTACATGTATATATACTGACTGTATACAGACTGACTGCTCTTCAGATCCTGCATAATCTTTGCTGGGCAGAAATATTGAACACAATTTCCCCCAATTATTTTCGTATGCTTTGTCCCAGAGCTTTTGCATAATTAGGGTAGTTAGTTAACCAGCACTTTAAGTTGGCTTCTTTCTTCTGCCTGTCTGTGGAGCAGGTTCAGCATTTTAAACTGAATTCACCTCCCATTCTCAAAGCCTATGAGCATGTATAGATCAGTAAAGCAGAGAGACAATTTTATTAGCCTAACTGTTGAGACCAGTGTTTCCATCTCATGTGTACAAGACTAAGAGTAAGAGATTATTTTACTTAATTGGGAAAGTATGTGCAAATCAGCAGATAATGGAAGAATTTACACCATACACATTTAAGTGTAGGACCAGTAAATTAAGATTAGATTAAGATCACAGTAAAGTTTGCACAGTCTAAATGAATGTTTCAGTAAAAATCACATTCCCAAAGTTATCTGCTCATCCCTAATATAGTCAATCAGTCCAGATATGTTTGGTGTCCAGTATTTCCTTAGTTTATTTTGCTGTGCTACTGTCATATGAACACAGACCAGTCAGGTTTAGATCAGGCTTCCACCAGTCAGAATTTCCAAGTCCAGACCATCATGACTTAGACTACAGCAGACCTAACCATCACAGCTCAGACTAGAGGAAGCATCGCTGCACAAGGAAATGGGTTTCACATCGCAGTATATATTATGTGTCACTGTAGGGGTTTTACTTTTTACTATATACAGATTTCCATTTCTTATACTAATTTAGGCTTATTAAGTCTCATTAATAGTCTCAATTTATCAGTATAACATATATTCATGTATTCCATGTATTCCAGACGCTGCCATTCATCTGGATGGATAAGTCTCAATATGTGCCGATAGAAACAATGTGCACTCCGGCAAAATACGTGGCGGAGGAGTATGCATTTATATCAATGAGTCCTGGTGTAAAAACTCTGTGCTTGTCGTTAAGTACTGCTCACCGCTGGTGGAGTTTGCTATTGTCAGATGCAGACCTTTTTATTTACCGCAGAAATTCACCTCCGTGTTTATAATCGCGCTGTACATTCCACCCAGCGCGAACACACGAGAGGCTCTCCAGGAGCTGTATGGAGCGATTAGTGAACTGCAGAACGTTCATCCAGACGGACTGTTTATTGTCGCCGGAGACTTCAACCACGCAAATCTCAAGTCGGTACTGCCTAAATTCCATCAACATGTTAACTTTGCAATGAGAGGAGCGAACGCGCTGGATCTCATTTACACAAACATCTCCGGTGCTTACCCGGCGGAGCCCCTCCCCCACCTCGAATACTCTGATCACGTGTGTGTAATGTTGATTCCTCCATATAGACCGATCGTCAGACGCTCGAAACCGCTTCTGAAGCAGGTGAGAACCTGGCCAGCAGGAGCCATCTCTGCCCTTCAGGACTGTTTTGAGCAGACGACTTGGATAACATTCAAGGAGGCTGCTACTGACGGTGGCACTGTTAACCCGGAAGAGTATACAGCATTAGTGACTGGCTACATCAGCAAGTGCATTGATGATGTTACTGTCTCCAAGACCATCACCACACGCCCCAACCAGAAGCCATGGATGCCTGCTGAGGTGCACATGCTACTGAAGACCCGTGACTCAGCCTTCAGAACAGGTAACAGAGAGGCTCTCAGGAAAACAAGAGCCAAACTGTCACGTATGATCAGGGAAGCAAAGCGTGCACACGCACAGAGGATCCATGGACACTTCAAAGACATTGGTGACACACGGCGCATGTGGGCAGGCATTCAGGCCATTACTAACTAAAGGAAAGCATCACTTTCCTGTGACAGTGATGCCACCCTGCCAGATGCACTGAATGACTTCTATGCACGATTTGAAGCACAGAACAACGTTGCAGCGGAAAAGTCCATCCCTCCGCAAAATGACCAGCTGCTGTGCCTGATGGCGGCTGATGTGAGGCGTACTCTGCGTGGAGTTAACCCACGGAAAGCTGCTGGACCAGACAACATTCCGGGTCATGTGCTCAGAGAATGTGCTGACCAGCTTGCAGATGTCCTGACAGATATCTCCAATATCTCTCTGAACTGCGCCGTGGTCCCAACATGCTTCAAGACCACCACCATCGTCCCCGTGCCTAAGAAGCCCACGGTGTCGTGTCTCAATGACTACAGTCCCGTCGAGAGACTCGTCATGAGACACATCAAGACCCAGCTTCCCCCTTCTCTGGACCCCCCTGCAGTTCGCGTACCGCCCCAACCGCTCTACAGATGATGCCATCTCTACCACACTTCATCTGGCACTCAGACATCTGGATAAAAAGGGCACCTATGTAAGAATGCTGTTCATAGACTTCAGTTCAGCATTCAACACCATTGTTCCTCAGCATCTGATTGGAAAGTTAAGCTTACTGGGCTTGAACACCTCCCTCTGCAACTGGATCCTGGATTTCTTGACTGGTAGACCTCAGTCAGTCCGGATCGGTAGCAGCACTTCCAAGAGCACCACACTGAGTACTGGTGCTCCCCAGGGCAGCGTATTTAGCCCTCTCATGTTCACACTACTGACTCATGACTGTGCAGCAATGCACAGTTCGAATCACATCATCAAGTTCACTGATGACACGACCGTGCTGGGTCTCATCAACAAACACAACGAGTCAGCATACAGAGAGGAGGTGCAAGAACTGGTGAGCTGGTGTAAGGTCAACAACCTGTATCTGAATGTTGAAAATACAAAAGAAATGGTTGTTGAATTCAGGAGAGCAAGGCGAGATCACTCCCCGCTTGCCATCAACAGCTCCTCAGTGGTGATTGTCACGAACATCAAGTTCCTTGGTGTTCACTTAGCGGAGAACCTCACCTGGACCCTGAACACCAATTCCATCACCAAGAGAGCCCAGCAACGACTTTACTTCCTTCAGCAGCTGAGGAAAGCCCATCTCCCATCACCCATCCTCATTACCTTCTATAGAGGTACTGTAGAGAGCATCCTGAGCAGCTGCATCATTACGTAGTTTGGGGACTGCACTGCCTTTGACCGCAATACCCTCCAGAGAATAGTGAGAACAGCTGAGAAGATCATTGGGGTCTCTCTTCCCTCCATCACAAACATCTACATAATACGCTGCATCCGGAAAGCCACCAACATTGTGAAAGACCCCACACACCCCTCATATGAACTGTTCACCCTTTGCCATCTGGAAGAAGGTACCACAGCATCCGGTCTCGCACCTCCAGACTGTGCAAGAGCTTCTATCCAGAAGCCATTAGACTCCTGAACTCTGGTTAACTCCAATTCAGATTCCAAAAATGGGCACTTTTATACACACACACATACACACATGCTTATGCATGCACACACACACACACACACACACACACACACACACACACACACACACACACACACACACACACACACACACACACACACACACATACACACACTCACACATTGTTTTGCATTGGACTAGTGCTGAAGTCAAACCTCACACAAATAAACTATGCACTCCTGTTGCAGTCTTGCACATTATCCTACTTGCTGTTAGAGTACTGTTCTAAACCAGAACTGTACTCTGAACTGTTCTGGCTGCTACCGGTGACTGCTATGTTCAGTGTAGCATGTCACTGACTCCTCTGCACAACTCACTTTGCATATGCCCAGTACTGTGTACTGGACTTAAATAATTGCACTGTCTACTCATTTTGTATTTGTCCTGTCCTATATTTATTATTGTTTATTTAATGTTTATGACATTTTGCACTATATTGGACTGTTTGTACTTGTGTAGCATGTTTTCTGTTGCACTGTTGTTTTGTGTTGCACCATGGTCCTGGAGGAACATTGTCTCGTTTTTGTTGTGTACTTGTATATAGCTGAAATGACAATAAAACCACTTTGAATCTTAAATCAAAATGATGACCCTTAATTTCTAATTAAAGAATGTAACACTATTGATTTGCTCTCTGGAGGATTTAATGTATGTAGACAAGTTGGTGAAAATAAAATGATACATTTATTAACACAAAACATAGACACAAAACTTTGAATAATCTATCAGTATATTTACAGTAGAGAAAAAAAGCTAATTGCTGTTTAGTGTGTGGGCATGTGTGTGTGAGTTGTGAGAGGGTGTGTGTAATGTTTGTAAGCATACATGCATGATGTAAGAACAGCGAAGTTTTGCTAGGGAAAACCAGAAAGGCCAATTTTATGTAAACACCTGAGTGTTGTGTGCTATTGAACACACAATCTTTTATTTTCTTGGTGCAATCCACAGGGAGCACAGATAGTGAACTAGTATACACAGTCCACATTTATGTGTGAGACCACAGTAAAGTAAGACGATCATACAGATTGCATGTAATTTTAAAACAAATGGTTCAGCAAACAATCTAATTCACACAATTATCTACTTGCCACAAACATTAGCCCCAATACATTTTGACACCCGATGTTTCCTGTGTTAGTTTTCACAGAAGCTATTGGGGTAATTTAGGTTTCAAGTATTGAAAGATGTTCACCCAAAGCATTTTCATAAATAGAAGCTCAGTTATATTTATTTGCTCTTAGACATGAATAAGCCTTGAAATCTACACAAAAACCTTACTATCTACATTAGCTTCATACCTCTAGTGCAAAACCAATACAGGAACTGACAGACACCAAACATGTCTTACCTGATGGACTACATATGGAATAAATGGAAAATTGTGTACATTTGATTTTGGTAAAGCATGGTTTAAAAAGCTTATAGATCACAATACATTTTTGCAATTATCAGCCACTCTTGACCAGAGCAACTTATCGTAATGAATCATATATGCGATATGTTTCTTCCCTGAGCATCAAACTCTTGACCTTGGTTTGACTTCCACCTTAGTTTACGTGCGCTACCAGGTGAGCTCCAAGTTGGCTTTTTTCAAATCAAAAGTTTGATAGCAGCACTTGTGTTGTTCAGTTACTTTTTCCTGTCAGGCCTGAATCACATGAAGGGGAATGTTTCTCCTAAAGCCTGTTCACTGTAAGTTTAAGGGGAATAGTTTAATTCTGATTTAATTATGATTCCAGAGGATTGCTTACACCTTAAATACAGTCAGACACAAATGTTCAACGAATTTATAGTGAACACTTTGTGTTCATTTGATGCTGTGTTTTTTCTGTTTGGTTGCATGTGGTAAAAGGGTAAATATTATGATCTACACTAACTTTAGTAGTAGTAGACTATGCAATATAATTAGACGGCACCCACCATGGAAGATGTCTTTGTGTGTTCCTTCCACCAACACAACTATTCATTCATTATTTTTGCCCTAACCTTCATCCTAAATGTAAAGAGCACATATATGACAATAACATACAGCAGAGATGTACTCCTGGACCTTGGGAAAGCACACCATGAACTTATCCTAAGCATTTCTGACTTTGACTTTCTTCTGTGCTCTGATTCGAGCTGACAAGGCACAAAAGCACCAGTCTCTAATGAACCGTGCATCTGACTGACAGAGCAACTGAGCAGAAGCATGACAAGAGGAAAGCTACATGCTACGCTAAATGGCAGGGCTTTGTGGCTGTTGTTACCTAGCCTGCTACTAGTAAATATGCTATATACGTAAATATAGCCTAAGGTGTATAGATCAGGGACTGCTTTGTGCTTGTTTCCACTGAAACATGTCTCTTGGACAGCACACCAGTCTCAGCCTTCCAGCTTTAAACACATCTAACAAGGAGAGCGCCCAGCTGCGTTTGGGAAGTACAAAGGTGGCAGAGCCTGAGTCTGTGTTAACCACAGGTGGTGTTCGGATGTATGGACTATCAAAAACTGTTGACTGTGAAATTTAGACCTTTTTTTCTGCAGAGCGAGTTTAGCACAGTGTTCATATTGGCTGTTTAAGTTCTACCAACATGCTAACTACACAAAGACACTTTGCAATCAATAACTAAGAAATTGCACTCCCAGACACCATATTCATTGTGGTCGGTGACTGTCCTTCGCAATTCTAGCAGAACGTGAGTTTTATAACAAGGGAGAGAAACATACTTGACCAAGTCTACCTCAGCACGTGGGGTGCCTACAAGCCTGTGTCCTGCACGCACACTGAACAGTTTGACCACATCTCTGTGTTCCTATAACTGGGACAGACCCCAACCAAACCTGGACAAACTGTGATATTTGGTCAATGCAAAAACTGAGAAGGTTTGTAATTATAATTAAGCTGTTGTCTTCTTTTCTCCCTCTCTAACTCCCCTACGTCAGGCAGCTTCCAGCACAGCACCACCTGAACTTTGCAATAAGTATGCTGCTCTCACTGAAGGTGAAAGTGCTGCCAGGGTTATGTGGTTGGATTATGTATACTCTCAAACCTCTTTCTTATTCCTCTCATTTCTTCTTACTTTGTAATCTAAATTTTCATGTAACTACTGAAATGCTGTGTCATTAATTGGATGTGACTGGCCATTAAATGCCATGCATTTTCTTATACCCCACAAAAAACGAAAAGCCCCATGAATAAATAGACAAACTCAAACACATTACATTACATTATATTACTTTACATCAAACACATTACATTACATTAATACTTTTATATTTAATGTTTAATTATGTAACATTTATTCATTCATGCCTTCATGTAACACATTTACAAGTATATCCAGAACCAGGAAATTTGAGGTTTAAATATGGTTTAGCTCTCTTGGCCTCAGGAAGAGACTAATAAAAAGACTAATAAAAGTGTAAGATCTTATTTCCTTACTAAGAAATTACTGACTAAATATCTCCTGTTGTTCACCAAACCTTTAATGATTGTCTGATAACACTTGTCAACTAAGCTTTTTCATCATGTGTAATATGGAAAAACAGTACCTATGAAAGTGGAGCTCCTCTATGTTCACTTACTGCTGCACAACACTGAAAATGAATATCCCCAGGAAAATGTAATGAAACATTATAGATAAAAAGTAGTATATGGTCTCTATTTCAGTTTCAGAAACCATATATCCTCCAGATGTGTGTGTGTGTGTGTGTGTGTGTGTGTGTGTGTGTGTGTGTGTGTGTATGTGTAATTTTGAAATTCTGCAGGCTCAGTAATGGGACAATTATAATATTGACACAAACAATTATGTTCATAGAAGATGCAACCAGCTAGAAAGTCATGCCACCTGTAGTGATTTTGTTATGCTCTGAATGTATGTTTTCCTGAAGAGGCGTATAAAAATACACTAGTCTAAAGAAACCCCAAAAAGTAGTCCACTATGAATAGAGCTTTTAGTTATCTGTAATGTGTTCTTTTTATATGCATTATATTTGATGACAATGGATAAGACTTTGTCTCTCTATTCTAAAGGTGAACAAAAGGAATCAGAAAGTAAGCTGCTCAAATCCATTTTCAGAAGCCAATATTCCACAATATATGAGGGAACAGCAGCAACACGTGAACTTTAATGAGATTTACACACAGCTCTATGTACTGAAGGACTGGAAAGGAGGAATCAGTACAGACCATGAAGTCATACAGATAGAGTCTGGAGTCTTGAGACGGGATACAGCAGACACTCCACTCAGGTTCAATGATGTTTTCAGTGATGACAATGCGGAAAAAAGTTCTCACACTAGGAAGAGCTGGGATTGGGAAAACAGTGTGTGTTCTGAGGTTTGTTTTAGATTGGACTGTAGGAAAATCCAATGCAGATATAGATTTTGTCTATCCTATTCTTTTCCGAGAGCTGAATATTCTGAAAGATGAACAATATAACCTGCACGAGCTTCTTCTGTACTCCTACCCAAAACTCAGAAATTTAAAAGAAACTGGGCTTTGTGTGTTCATCTTCGATGGACTGAATGAAATGAGAAAACTACTGCATTTCCAAGGGAAGAAATTTACAGATATAACTAAGAAGGCATATGTTGATGTCCTGGTAACAAACCTCATCACAGGAGCTCTACTTCCATCTGCCTCTGTCGGGATCGCCTCCAGACCTGCAGCAGCAGATCAAATCCACAGGAAATACATCCACCTGATGACAGAAGTACGAGGATTCATCACTGACCAACAGAAGGAACAGAACTTCAGGAATCAAATCAGTGAACAGGATCAGGCCAGCAGAATCATCTCACACATTAAACAGTCAAAGACCCTCCATATCATGTGCCACATGCCCATTTTCTGTTTGATCATGGCCATGGTGCTTCAGAAAATCATGAATCAATGCACTAAGGCCCCAAAGAGCCTAACAGAAATGTATGCAAACTTTCTTATTATTCAGATGAGCACAAAGAATAAGAAACGTAATGAAACTCCTCAGAAAGACACAAAAAAACTTCTGGAATCCAACAGGGCCATGATTCTGAAACTGGCTGAACTGGCTTTCAAACCGCTAATAAAAGGATATATCGTGTTCTATGAAGAGGACCTGAGAGAGTGTGGCATTGATGTCACCGAGGCCTCAGTGTACTCGGGGGTTTGTACAGCAATCTTTAAGGAGGAATATGGGTTTTACCAGAGGAAAATCTACTGCTTTGTGCATCTGAGCTTTCAGGAGTTCCTGGCTGCATTCTATGTATTGCACTGCTTTTTGAATGAGAAAATGGGGCAGCTACAGCCTATCTTATGTGATCATCATTATGATAATTTTATGATAATTAACTGTTCTGAAGTTGACGGCAACTGCTCTGAGGTTGATGGCGACTGCGGTGAGGATGACGACGACTGCGCTGGGGATGACGACGACTATGCTGAGGATAACGACGACTGCGCTGAGGACGAGAAGTGCCCAGAAACTGATAAGCACAGAGATCAATCTAAGAAGGTCCAACTGGAGGATGTGCTGATGAGAGCAGTGGATAAAGCCTTGAAGAGTAAGAATGGACACCTGGATCTTTTTCTCCGATTCCTGCTGGGCAACTCACTGGAGTCCAATCAGAGTCTCCTACAAGGTCTACTCACACACACACACAGCAGTTCGGAGAGCATCCAGGAAACCAAAGAATACATCAAGGAACTAACAAAGACAATTATGCAGTGGAGATTTCCGCTGAAAGATCCATAAATCTGTTCCTTTGCCTGACTGAAATAAATGACCCGTCTCTCTCCATAGAGATTCAGGAATATCTACAGTCAGAGAAACATTCAGAAGAACAGCTCTCTGCTGCAAAATGCTCAGCAATAGCCTACATGCTGCAGATGTCAGAGGAGGTGCTGAATGAGTTGGAGCTGAAGAAATACAACACAACAGAGGAGGGGTACAGCAGACTGATTCCAGCAACAAAGAACTGCAAAAGGGCTCTGTGAATATCTAAAGTAAATTTCATTAAATTAATAATTTATATCAGTAACTGAGTGAATGCTACCTGTAATGAAGGTAATAATGAACCATCTACAAAGCAGTGAAACGTGCATGTAAGTTGATGTTTTATAACAATATGTCTTACATTTATGTTCACACATACTTGACTCATACATATTCATATTATTAAATTATAAGGCACCAAGATCCTGTCGGCATGCGAGTCCAGTTTTCCCGTTGCAATTGGTTTTACTAGTTAACCTGTATGCAAATCAAATTGTGGTGACAAACAAAAAATCTGCTTTGCTTTGTCTGCAGATATTTCTGAATTATATGCAACATTCTTACCACTTGATTGTTTAGTCCCAGATTAATCATTTCTATGTGACTTGATTCCACAGTCTGTGTTTTAACTATAATTTGCACTTTGTTTTCTCTGCTTTTACAGACTAGCTGGTTGCAATTTTACCAACAACATAAGTGTAACTCTCTGCTCTGCTTTGAAGTTACCAAACTCCCCCCTAATAGAACTGGATCTATGTAGCTCTTCTCTTCACGATTCAGGAGTGATGATACTCTCTGATGGTTTGAATAGTTCACACTGTAAACTGGAGATTCTCAGGTGAGATGAACAAAGATATTAATAAAAACATAAAAAAAAAAACACACTGGCACATCCATCAGCCATGAAGGGTTAAAGCTCATCATTTAGCTGACACTTTTTATTCAAATCAAATCATGAGTGAATACAACTTGAGCAATTGAAGGTTAAAGGCCTTGCTCAGGGACCCAATAGTCGCAACTTGACAGTGGTGGGATTTGAACCAGCAACCTTCTGATTATTAGTCATGCTGAATGGCATGTGGCTACAGCAGGAATATTTTCCAAAAAACATATTTTATATTTCATTTACATTCATGGCATATGGCAGATGCTCTTATCCAGAGCGACTTAGAAAAGGTCTTTGTTATTTGCTCATAGAATACATCCTAGCCAGTAAAGAAGGATATAGTTCAAGATACCGATGAACTAGAATACTGTAGAAGTACAGGGATCAATGCTGATGCCTGGAAATGCAAAATAAATAAGCTCTATAACAGACAACAATAAGTACCAGAGTTTCAGTTATTTAACATAGGAGCAGGGACAGTGGCCTTTTAAATATTCCACAAATAGATGGGTCTTCAGTCTGAGTTTAAAACTGCAAAGGACTCCAGCGGATGTTCTTTCCACCATTATAAAACATTTCCTTATTTTCATTACTTCTTTCAAATTGCTCCTAACAACTTCCTAAACTTGTTTGCTACATGAAAGTGAATTTGAATAATGTGTGTTAGAAAAGTTTAGGAGAGTTGATGTTGAAGAAGGTTGTAAGGTTCTTTCATTGGTTGTTCAGCCTAAGTGCAGCAATCCCCCTGTCTGTCCAATGTGTCCTCTCTACGAGCTCAGAGATCAACTATGAATACAGAGACCAGGGTCAATTGTAGTCAGAGGAGCTCTAGATTATTAGCAGCAAAGGGAAAGTATTTGTAGGGATGAGGTGCTTGTAAAGAAAAGAGAAGTGGTGCAGGAAGGGGAAGAAGGGAGGGAAGGTGTGTGTGTGTGTGTGTGTGTGTGTGTGTGTGTGTGTGTGTGTGAGAGAGAGAGAGAGAGAGAGAGAGAGAGAGACTGGAGTGAATGGCTATTGTTAACTAACAAGCATTTCTTTGGTGTGTTAGGGAAACTACTGAAATATCCAGTGCATGTAGAGTTTATGCAAGCAGGAGACTTTATGTTCTTGGGTGAATCTGTTTGTAGCAACAAACACTCAAGTAACAGATGTAGTAACATCTGCAAAGTCATCCTACTACAGAGAGAAATTTGTAGCATCATCATCTGATCCATGCAAGCTCTTCACTATTTTTCTTCTCTCCTTAATCCTCCCCCTTCCCCTCCTTCCTCATCTCTTACTCCGGAAAATGGCCCTCATAGCAGTGACTGAGAAACTTCATGCCGCTAAAGCTGCCAAACAGTCATCTGTTTTGATTCTTCTATACCTTTCAGCAGCTTTTGACACAGCGAACCACAACATTCTTCTCTCTGTTCTTTCCAGACTTGGTGTAACTGGCTCTGCTCGGAGATGATTTCAGTCCTATCAGTCCTATCAGGTGACATGGAGAGGATCCACATCCAAACCATGTCAACTCTCCACTGGTGTTCCACAAGGCTCAGTATTGGGTCCTCTTCTCTTCTCTTTGTATACTCGTTCTCTTGGTGATATAATATCTTCTCATGATTTCTCCTACCACTGCTATGCTGATGACACTCAATTATTTCTTTCTGACATACAGGTCTCCAGACGTATCTCGGCATGCTTGACTGACATCGCGTCATGGATGACAGCCCACCACTTGAAGCTCAACCCCAGTAAAACCAAGCTTCTGTTCATCCCAGGTACTCCCAACCCTTACCATGACCTCACTGTTTCCTTTGCAAACTCCCTGGTATCACCATCTGAAGCTGCCCGTAGCCTGGGCGTAACTTTGGACAACCAGTTGTCGTTCTCAAATCCTGTTTCTAATCTAACCCCGTCTTGCAGATTCCTCCTTTGTAACATACAAAGGATTCGACCCTTTCTTTCGGCAAGAAGCTACCCAGGTGCTTGCACAGTCTCTTGTGATCTCAAAGCTAGACTACTGCAACTCGCTACTTTCTTGTCTTCCTCTAAGAGCCATCAAACCTCTACAACTTGTCCAGAATGCAGCAGCATGACTGGTCTTCAATCTTCCGAAGTTCACACATTACTCCACTTCTGCGCTCTCTTCATTGGCTGCACGCATCAGATTTAAAACCTTGATGCTTGCCTACAAAGCCAAAAATGGACCAGCCCCTTCATACATGAGGTCAATGGTCAAGGCCCGATCCGTACCTCAAGTACTTCGAACCTCAAGTGCAGCTCGGCTTCAAATACCTTGCTTCAGGTCTCATGGACGAGACCTGTCCTGGCCCCAAGTTGGTGGAATGAACTCCCACTTGCTGTCCGGACAGCAGAGTCCCTTGCAGTCTTCAAATGCAGACTGAAGACCCACCTATTTGCAGAATAATGAAAGGACAACTGACACTGCTCCCATATTGATTGACTAATTTAGTACTTATTGTAGGGCATTGTTTATGTTGTTTAACATACTCTAGCACTTATTGTTTATAGCACTTATCATTGTTTAAGATAGACCTTATGTATTTTGCACTTCTAGGTATAAGCATTCATACTTGTATTCTACAGTATTCCAGTTAATTGGTATGTTTAATTCTAACCTACTGTACTTGGATATATTCTATGAGTAAATGACAAAGCACTTTCGTCTGCTAAATGCCGTAAATGTAAATGTGTAAAGCACACCAGTCATAGCCTAATATGATAGCAACCCTTGTCTGTACCTTGCCCCAAATTTGAGTGAACCTGAATGTAACCAACCCCATAGTGATCATACAGATGATGAAGTAGATACGGAATCTGTCATCATAGAATTGAGAGAGTAGAAAGTGGTGTTGATGTATATATGTGAATGTTGTGTTGTCCCTGTATCCTGCTACCTACAGCCTTCTCCACATCATTGGGCTGATGCCTGTGGCCTTGACCAAATGGGTGAGATGAAGTGGAGAATGGAACTTCTCTCACTCTTGACTGCATTCTCACCCCTGAGATAACTGATAATAATAATAATAATAATAATAATAATAATAATAATTATTATTATTATTATTATTATTAGTTAGAAAGGTTTATGGCTCATGCAAGGACAAATAGCCAAACTTTATGGCCTTGGGAAATTGAAGGCCATAAAACACCCCTACCCCTCTTGAAATTTAATTCACATAATTTAAATTCAGCGTGGGATTCAGCGTGTATTCAGCGTGGGATTTCGGGCGAACAGAGGTATGTGGATGGCTGAAAATCGGTATGCAGGTATGTCTATTAGTCCTAAGAAATTTCATGTTGATAAATGTACAGTATTTTAAGAATATTCTATGTTAATAAGTGATTTATTAGTTTAGGCTGGCAGGCCTGCTAGGGGGTGTTGGTGCAACACAGGAAATCAGAAGTGTGCCGGTTTCATAATGCCAGTCTTGATACAATACAACATTTGCAAAGACGTGAAGGTGTTACAAATTTAAGGCTTAGTTAAAGGGTATGTGCATGATTTAGACTAACCTAGACTTTTTACATTTTTACATCACATTTGTGAATGTTTGGTGAAAACACTGTCTCTCTGCAACATTTTAAAGACAAGCTAAGATGTTTAAAATTCACAGACTGGCATTATGGAACTAATGTGAAATGCTGGAGAGTTTCTGAGTTTAGTTTTTAGTGATGGTATTTTGAAAGAATTAACTCCGCTGTACTGCTTTAATCGCCTGCACTGATTAACTGATAATATGATTACAGTCAGATATGCCTGTGTAGCGTACTGTTCTATATGGTATGGTATTACATTCCAGTAACTGTTACATTGAATCATATTGACTAATACAAACCAGCCTTATTGCAGGGCTTGGAATGTAAGTTGTGAAATAATGTGTGAAGTTTAGTCATGGTGGTCAGATGGGTGCTGGTGTCGTGAAAACAGTGTGTCATGTAGCAACTTATTTAAAGACATGAAGGTGTTAGAATTTTTTGCCTGGTACTTTACATCTACAAATCACACTTTGAAACAATCAAAAGAGTCAACACTTTAAAAACTTAATTCCCCACATTCCTACTGTTTCTTGGATGACACACAACCTAGCCAGCAGAATGTATATTATATTGTCCTGTCTTTTGGCTTGTGTGACTGTATCTTCATGTTTATGCTTAAATTACATTGTCTTTTTGTTTTTACTGTGTTCTGCTGTCTTCTACTGTCTACCCACACTTAGGTAGCCCTGTGTGCTATGATGATCTGCTGTTGTGTGTTGAACTATGAAACAAAAATTTAAGCCTAATGTTATAATATGGCACATGTGTGTGTGTGTATGTAAAAATTCTCAAAGGCAGCTGAATGACAACTTCATATAAACCTTGGTTCACATCTCTTCTAAAGCTGCACTGTTAACATGATGGCAGGTGTTTGTGTGTATATGTGTTTGTTTGTGTAAAACACACGTGTGACTCCAAACAGAAGTGTATTTATAGGGTGTGTTTGGAAAAGTGTAAAATTATTGTTTACTCACAGTTTCCATTTATAGTGGAATTCTAAAATTAGGAAAGTCCCAAAGGATCTAGCTATTTAATGAAGGGTATGGGTGTTTTGTAAGCTGTAAGAGAGGCTCTGGGGTCTCAGGGACCCCCAACAGAATATACGGTTTAAATGGGATAATTCCCAACTACTTTTTTTTTAAATTTACTAGAAAAAAACCCATTCTTTTCTTTTCAATAGGTGTACATTAAAACTTTGTGTTATATAAACATGGGCTAATGTCTAATCATTTTGTGAAGTTGTATTTATGCAGTTAACTAATGTAATTTTATCTTGAATTGTATTACAAGCGATGCCTGTTTTTCTTGGCAGGCAAGGGTTATATGCAGTGGGGAAGTCAAAGAAGACAGAGGCCCCAAATGTTTTATTACTCACTTAATTTTGTTTATTTATTCAAGTCCTTGATTGCAAAAAGTCAAAACAGGTAAAATCTGACTACTTTTGCATAGAATATTAAGGTGTATGAAAGAAGCTAATAAGGCTGATTATATGTAAATAATATGAATGATTAACATTGAAAGAAAGATTATTCAAAAATGTTTTTTTTTTTTCTAATTAACATTAACATCAAGTGATTCCCCGATGCACATCAGAAGCCCGTAGTAGGTACTGAGAGCGGAAACATCTCTACACCAACCTGGCTCACTGGAAACATGAAGAAGGCAGAACTGGGCTGTGGTAAATTGAAGCATTCATGATTATACAGTACAGTGCAGAGTACAGCAGAATTCTACAAGTTAAAAGCAAAAATCAAAGACTTCAAATTTATGGACTGATGATTGTATGCTTAAATGTCCTGTATTGCAGTGTGGAAAGTGTTTCTTACCAGTTGCTGCACTAGATCTTCTCCTCTATGAATTCAGTCATGACTGAGGTCCCACATTGGCACCTGTATTCCCCATACTCGACTTCACTGTGGCTACCTGTGGTGATGGTCAGCTTGACTGGGACCTTCGCATCCACCTCCTTCCTCACCACGTTCACAGTGAGCTTGGTGTGGGGAGGGACTTTGACTGGCAGGGTGACTCGGACACTCTTCTTCTCAGTTCTAGCGTTGGTGCTTCCCCTCTCCACAGTGAAAGTATTACTCAAAGAGAGGTTCTGCTCTGCCTTCACAAAGATATCTACCTCAAATTTTGATCCCAAGGTGATGTTTGTATCAATGCTGAAGCGGAAACTCTCAGTGACAGATGTGTCGTACTCTCGAATCAGCTGTGTGGAGAAGGTTTGTTCATGTTCTCCATGATTCAGACCACACAGAGACTCAATGACCACAGATTTCACTTGATCCTCCTTCTTGTCCCACTGGACCTCTGCTGATATAATGGGTCTACCTGGCTTAAGAGGGTGAAGGTGAGACAGTTTGTCATTGAACAAACCATAGTTGGGCACACAATGAGAAGCTCTTGCCACCATGAAAGATCCACCTCTATTTGCATGCTCATATAGGATCCAGGCTCCTCTCTGCACCTTATGAGAAGATGCAAGATCATTGAAAGAACCAGAGCACAGAGAGGTCTCACAGTTAACAACAATCTTCTGGCCCCCGTAGTTTACATGTTCATACAGTGTGATCTGAGGATCTGTCAGGTCTTCTGTCACTAACTCCATTGAAGAAATAGTATCATTGTGTTGCACTGCAGAGTATTCTCCCTCTTCATAGACAGCCAGGATGTCCTTGAAATTGACGTGTCTGTATACCACCCATGGGTTACCAATTATCTTCAAAGAGGAGATGCAGTCATTAAAACTGTGATCAATCAAGTTGGAGACATTAGAAGTAAACTCTCTGCTGAGACCCTGGAAGTTACAATGCTCATACACAATGATCTTGTTCATTGTGTCTGGAGGAATAAGTCTTACTGGAGGCAGTGTAGAAAGAGATGATACAGTATAAAAAAGACTTGGGTTCCCTCGTTATATAGCTGGGCTGCAGTGGGTGGGAGTGGGTGGGCCAGCACCATGAGACACTGACTGCATATGAGAGCCTGTGTACTAGCATGCTTTGATATTTAGACTGGCTATTATTCTTCACAAACATATATTGAGTGTTTTTTGATGCAGTTCCCAAAGCCCTGAAAAGTTCTACTTTTCAAATCTATTGCTCACTTTTCATTTGGGTTATATGAACACTAATAATTGTATGTTCTGAGTTGAAACTGAAGGAAGTGAATGAGCAGTCTTCACTTCCAGCTTCCACTCCATACACGCTTCCACACAGTTCAGTACACATACATTACTGTGCAAACTAAAGGGCTTTGAAAAAAATCATTACTGAATATCGCCAAAAGCAGCAATTCTGTGTTCAAGCACGTATAGTCCCATGGGCTCTTTGGACAGAAGAGTCCCACAAGGCATATGTGCCAGAACAGAACCTACTAAATGTCACACCTATTTACTAACCTACAATTCATGCATCACTCTTATTACAAGGACATTTAACCTTTGGCAAAATAGGCAATTGTGCACTGCAGATCCTCCTGAAGGCTAATTTGGCTTAACATCATATTGTTATTACATGTATCTGTGTAAATGTTTTATTGTATAAATATTGTTTGTATAAATAAGTCTAAATATTGGACAGTTGGTTTTGATATTTGACATAATTCATAATGGCAAAGTTATTCAATTCATAGATCTGAATCACATTACACAACACTCATCTGTAGTAATGTGAATTATAAGTATGTTAGATGTCTTTGTGCACTGTAGCACCCCCTAAAAATACATTTGGACCAAACTTGGCATATCCCATGAGAACCTCAATCAATGAACATGTTTGAAATTAGGAGATGATCCCTTACACGGTTTATGAATTTTTACAATTTAGGTCATATTCGGCAAGGTTGTAACAAATGTAACAAATGATATGCTAATTTAATAAAGGATTAATTTGCATATGGTGGCCATATTGTTTTGAAATTTCAGAATCCTTTTTATTATTATTACAGATCAGACCCCATTTTTTGGAGATTGGTTGAAAAACCTAGGACTAGTTAATAAAAGTAGGTTTCCCATATGCAAATGAGCAAAAAAAAAAAAATCTAAATGGATAGAGAATAATGGTTTATGAGACTTTTTTATTTGGCAATGTTTATTCGGTTTAATGTCAAGTCGTTTCATGTTTGTATTACGTGAGTGCCGCTGTCGTTTATGTTATTAAATGTTCGTGCCTGTCGAGGAAGTCTGTGCGTCTTGCCCCTCGCCCTACGGCACTCGGGCCGACACATGTTACATATGCGTTATAGTGTGAGAAAAAAATGACTGAAATGTTTAAAACTTCACTGATTCTGGGCCAAAGCACTTTCTCAAATCTGATGTGACACACCATGAAAACAGAATTCATCCAACATGGACACATGACAATATGGCTTTGGCCACTATTTTATTAAAAGGTTAGGTGGCAATAATGTGTTGGAAATTTCAATGAAGTGCTTGCACACTTAAGCAGAATGCATTCCTTTATTTCCATCAAGAGTTTACAGCAGGGCTGTCAAACATGCAGAATTAGTGCAAGCCTTGTAATTACTGTTCAAATTCAAATGATCAAATTATCAACCAGACACATACCAACCAGAATAAGTGGAGGGCTTCAAGAGGTTGTTATAAAGAAACAGGTGAAGTTTTGTTTCGATTGAACTAAGCACTGTAATTTTGTATAGTGTTTTCAAAATAGTGCCAGTTTAATGAAAACAGTCTGACACATAACATTTGTAAAGACATTTGTGTTACAAACTTAAGACTGAGTGAAAGGGTATGTGCATGTGAAGTCTGGTTTAGACTGAACTAGGCTTTTTACATTTTTACATCACATTTGGTGACAGCATTGTCTCTTTGCTCATTGTAAAGACAATCCAGTGTTAGATTCTGTACAGAATCCCACTAGAGATTGTTAGACACTGGAGCCTTTCTGTCTTCAGGCACTCAATGCAAGGTCTCTGCTTATCAGCCATGACATGGCGGCTTGACCGTGAGCTGGTCACCCGAGGTCATCCGCTCCCTCTTCCTGTCTCCTATACCTCTTGCTTTGCCTTTCTCTCTGTCACTGCTCTCTCTAAGCACAGGAGTGGCTCATGGTGGGCACGGGAACAGCTCGTGGCCCGTTCATGCAGAGAACATCTAATCTTTACTAACCTTGTCTCTTCCTTTCTATGTAGACCCTTAGAACATGCCTCGTTTTTCCCCGTCATCCTGTAGATTTAGATAGAAGATATAGGACACATATGTACTCTGTGCTTTCCTTGATAAAGTGGAACTCTCTTGATATGACTTGGTGTCAGTGCCTCTTGACTTTCCTGGATTGATCCAGCTACAGAGGATGGAGGGCAGAGGGTAACTTGGAGTAGATTGAAGCTGAAGGACTGGTCACTTTGAACCAGTTTCTAACAGCCAGGTGTTTAAAATGCACACACTGGCATGTTGGAACTAATGCAAAAATGCTGGTGAGTTTCTGAGTTTAGTTTTTGGTGATGGCATAAAATGAACTCTGCTGTAATGCTGTAATAGGCTGCATTGATTACCTGATAATATGATTACAAGTACAGTTAGTTATGTCTGTGTACTGTACTCTCTATATGGTAAGGTATTAAACTCCAGTAACTGTTACGTTGCATGACGGGCAGTGGTAGCTGCGTGGTTAAGCTACTTGACTCCTTATTTTAAGGTTGCTGGTTCAAGCCCCACCACTGCCAAATTGCCATTGGTGGGCCCCTGAGCAAGACCCTTAACTCTCCATTGCTTTGTTCTCTTCATACATAATTATAAGTTGCTTTGGCTAAACGTGTCATGTAAATGAATTTTGTTGACTTATACAAACCAGCCTTAGAGCAGGGCTTCAAACTTAAGTTGTGAAGTTTAGTCATGGCAGTCTGATGGGTGTTGGTTTCATGAAAACAGTCTGTCACATAGCAACATATTTGTACATAGCAACTGTGTACTATGTTTATCTACTATTGTGTGTTGCAATATGACAAAAAGTCCAAGCCTAATGTTATAATATGGCACAAATGTGTGTGCGTGTATTTCAAAATTCTTAGAGGCAGCTGAATGAGAGCTATATGTAAATCTTGGTTTGCATCAAAAGCAATCAAAAATCAAAATGTATTTACATAGCACTTTTTACAACAGATGTTTTCAGAAAGCAGCTTTACAAATGTCCAAGTCCAAGCCCCGAGTGAGCAAGCCAAAGGTGACAGTGGCAAGGAAAAACTCCCTAGACCATGAGAAAGAAACCTTGCCTCAAGGGAGGGGGGGGGGGGCATCCTCCTTTGGCCGACAATGGTCACAACAATAACAATTTTAAGAGAAAAATAAATAAAAGATGAAAAAATTAATGTTAATTAATGTCTAGTCCAACTTTCTAGAGGTCCTAGTCTTGTCCCGATGCTGTGCATGTGTCCAAGACCCATCCCGAAAAAGCATATCCATTAAGGGTATCAGAAAAGTAGTTGGCTAGGGTGGAAGTGTGGTGAGCTACAGGAGGGGGCATCAGGGGTTGGTAGGAGCAGCCATGGCAGCTGAGAAGGATTGAGGCTCAGTAACATCGTGACATTAGGTGTAGGTGTACCTTGGCAGAAAGAGAGACTAGATTAGGCCTGTCCAGGTATGAGGGTATGTAAATAAGGGAACTATAATGTGCAATGATGTACTCCGGGAGCTCTAGCTATAGAGCCAGAAGGCACCCTGGAACATCAGCACTCTGCCACTTTTAGTCAACAAACTTGAGTGACAAGAGAGAGATGAAGTGACAGCATGATAACATCTCAGTTTACCATAGGTCTCAATGCCCATGGACCCTGAGACCTACACCTTTACCTAAGATGGTAAGTAGTTAATAAAGTGCCTGACTGTACAGAGAGGTTTTTAGCCTAGCCTTAAATATTGAGACTGTGTCTGAGTCTTAAAACATTAACAGGAAGGTTATTCCATAGTGTGGGAGGTACTAGTAAAGAACCTGCACCTTTTGATCTAAGCTTTGTAGGTTATTATAAGTATTTTAGAATCAATACATATATAACAAAATTTTAATGGGAGCTAATGTAAAGTAGCTAGGATAGGAGTCATGTGACATTTTCTAGTTCTAGTAAAAACTCTGCCTGCTTCATGTCGAACTAGCTGGATCTTGTTTAGGCAATTAATGGTACAGCCAGATAGTAAGACATAACAGTAGTCAAATCTTGAAATAATAAATGCACGGACAAGGTTTTCTGCATCATGTGAGGAGAGCATTTTCTTAATCTTTAAAATGTTCCTGAAGTGGAGAAAGGTGGACAAATGTTCCTGGGGTCCTAGGAACTTACATAAACTTACATAAACATTACTTACATAAACTTCGAATGAGAGAATGGGCTCCATAATAACTCGAAGATCTTTAACTGTTAGAGAAGATCTCATTGGGAGACAATTGAGGCTCATTGAGTAAACAGACAGTGAGGACCTCACTGTATCTGGGCCTAATAGAAACACCTCTGTTTTGTCATGATTAAGTGAGAGGAAGATGTTCAACAACCAGTGTCTGACATCCTTTATGCATTCATCACTAATACTAAGCTGATATATGTCGTCTGGTTTGGCTGAGAGATATAGCTGAGTATCATCAGTGTAGCAGTGGAAACTAGCACAGTGATTATGTATAATGTCACCTAGACGTAGCATATATAAAGAAAAAAGCAAATCCCTAGAACAGACACTATAACTAACCTTTTTGTATGCTGAGAAGTCTCCATTTATGTTAACAAACTGGTAGATAAGCTGTAAACCAACAATATTTTTGAGTCTGGTAGAGTACCCTTACCCCCTTCCCCTAGTCCCTGCAGCACTCGAACAGCTGAGGGGAGCCCAGTGGTTCACTAAGCTGGATCTTCATACTGCATACAACCTAATTAGGATTAGAGAAGGCCATGAGTGGAAAACCACCTTCAGCACGTCATCCAGACACTACAAGTATTTGGTCCTACCCTATGGTGTAGTCACAGCCCCTTCTGTCTTCCAGGCCTACATCAATGAGGTCCTATGGGAGTTCTTGGGTATATCTGTTGTCCCTTATATTGATGACATCCTGATATACTCCCCCTCCTGGGACCAACATGTGCATGACATAAGGGCTGTCCTTGGCACCCTCCTGCAGAACCACCTCTACTACAAACTGGAAAAGTGTGAGTTCCACCGCAGAGAGGTGAGCTTCCTAGGCTATGTTATCTGCGAGGGCAGCGTACGCATGCAACCAGGCAAGGTGGAGGCAGTGACGAGCTGGCCTAGACCCCAAAATCGTAGGGAGTTACAATGTTTCCTATTCTACTAGAGTGAATAGATTAGAAAGGAAATCTGCAAATTGCTTAATAAATTCTGAGTAGGGTCCTGGTGGCCTGTAGATGCCAAATAGTGGAAGAAGCTGGGTGGGCTTTTTATTGCTGTATGCATCATTTATGATAGTAAAAATAATTTCAAAGGACTAAAAATCATAACAAGCTCTATGGTTTATGCCTAATGTGTCACTATAAATAACTGCAATGCCACCTCCATGGCCAGTTAGACAAGGGCATTGTAAATAGCTGTAGGCAGAAGCACATGCATAATTTAAAAATATGTAGTCATTTGGCTTGATCCAGGTTTCTGTTAAGCAAAGTAAATTAAATCTATGATCTGTTAGGATTTCAGTTCATGAGTGCTTTAGATGTTAGGGATCTAACATTTAGTAATCCCATCTTTAGATAAAAGGTGCAGGCAGTGTTCTGTGAATCAGTTACTTTAATACTAATTATGTTATAAAAACATGTTATTCTTTGTTTTTTGTTTTTCTGTTTAGCTTAGGGAACAGACACAATGTCAATATGATGAACCTCAGGTGATGTTACGAAGCGACCAGCAGATGGTTCATTTAGCCTCTTTGTCTGCTGGCCTCTGCTTTGGATTGTCATAGATGAATGAGGCATGTCATGAAACTGTGGCTTATATTACAGGGAAGGAGAGCAGTGCCCTCCCTACTAGGATGGATACCATCCTGCCCTAAAATGCCAGGCTTGCCCTCAAATGTGTTCCAATTATCTATAAACCCTGCATTATTTTGTGAGCACCTCTTGGACATAAGAGCAAGGCTTCAAATTTAAGTTGTGAAGTAGTATGTGAAGTTTAGTCATGGTGGTCAGATGGGTGCCGGTGTCGTGAAAACAGTGTGTCATGTAGCAACATATTTAAAGGCATGGTGTTATCATATTTTGCCTGGTACTTTCCATCTACAAATCATACTTAGCCTTTCGCAACAGACTAAAGAGTCGACATTTTAAAGACTTGATTCCTCACATATTATTATTATTATTAGTATTATTATTATTATAATTATTATTATATTATAATATTATATCAAAAAAATGAACTCCGCTGTACTGATTTAATAGCCTACATTGATTACCTGATAATATGATTACACGTACAGTCAGATATGTGTAGTGTACTGTTCTATATGGTATGGTATTACATTCCAGTAACTGTTACATTGAATCATATTGACTAATACAAACCAGCCTTATTGCAGGGCTTGGAATGTAAGTTGTGAAATAATGTGTGAAGTTTAGTCATGGTGGTCAGATGGGTGCTGGTGTCATGAAAACAGTGTGTCATGTAGCAACTTATTTAAAGACATGAAGGTGTTAGAATTTTTTGCCTGGTACTTTACATCTACAAATCAAACTTTGCAATAGTCAAAAGAGTCAACACTTTAAAGACGTAATTCCCCACATTCCTACTGTTTCTTGGATGACACACAACCTAGCCAAAAGAATGCACATTATGTTGTCCTGTCTTTTGTCTTTTGTGACTGTATCACCATGTTTATACCTAAATTACATTTTTGTATTTTTGTATTTACTGTGTCCTGCCATTTTCTACTTTCTACATAGACTTAGGTAGCCCTGTGTACTATGTTGATCTACTGTTGTGTTGAACTATGACACAAACATTCAAGCCTAATGTTATAATATGGCATTAAATTCCACTGACTGTTACACTGATTCATATTGTCTCATACCAGGCAGACTTAGTTGAGGACTTTAAACTGATATGGTGGACAAATGTGTAAAGTTTAATTTTGACTGGATTAAGGGAGTAAATGGGTAGTAGAAAAGTAACATGTGACTATATTTATCAAGTAACTTCTGTGATGTATTATCATGTATTATCTTGTGGACTTTTATGCTCTTGGAGACAATGGTTAGTATGCTTCTATAGATACTGCTGCGCTGCTCCTTCAGCTACTGGGAAATCCCTGCCCTCAGACTGTTCATGAAAGGTTTCAAAATGTGTACACTTGCACTTTTCATCTAATGTGAAATGATGCATCTAATGTGAAAAATAAGAAAGGTTCTTTGATGCACTATTGTTGCGTGTTGCTCCATGTTGCAAATACTGCATGCCTTGAAATAGTGTTAACATATTGCATTAAATTCCAGTAATTGTTACAACTGTTTAGTTATGAGGGAACTGGGCGAGAGGTTATATTCCAGTAATTCTGGTTTAGTGTGAAGTTTAGTCATGGTGGTCAGATGGGTGCTGGTGTCATGAAAACAGTGTGTCATGTAGCAACTTATTTAAAGACATGAAGGTGTTAGAATTTTTTGCCTGGTACTTTACATCTACAAATCAAACTTTGCAATAGTCAAAAGAGTCAACACTTTAAAGACTTAATTCCCCACATTCCTACTGTTTCTTGGATGACACACAACCTAGCCAACAGAATGCACATTATGTTGTCCTGTCTTTTGTCTTGTGTGACTGTATCATGTTTGTACTTGAATCACTGTACATTGCCTTTATCTCCTACTGTTGTGCTTGCCTATGTACCTACCTAAACTTAGGTAGTCCTGTGTACTGTGATGCTCTGGTGTTGTGTTGCACTATGACACAAACAAAAAGTTCAAGGCTAATGTTATAGTATGTCATTAATTTCCAGTAACATTTACAGCCCTTGTGATGGGACTGAATGCAAAGGCATGTGCATGTGAACTCTGGTTTAGACTGAATTAGGATTTTTAAATTTTTACATCACATTTGCGAATGCTTAGTGAAAACACTGTCAATTTGAAACATTTTAAAGACAAGTCACATGTTTAAAATGTAGAAACTGGCATGATGGATCTAATGTGAACTGCTGTTGTGTTTCTGATTTAAATTTTTGGTGATGGTGTAAAAAGATAAGCACTGTACTGTGCTGTTCTAATAGCCTGCATTAATTATATAATAATCACATGATAATTATATGATAAGATAATATGATAAGTATAGTTAGGTAGACCTGTGTGCTGTGCTGTTTTATATGGTATAGACTTAAATTTCCTGAACTGCTACATTGTTTCATAATGAATCATTCAAGCCAGACTTGGAGGGCTACAGCAAGTTTCTGTGAACAAGCATTTTAAGTCTGGTGTAATTTGAGCTATGCACTTAAAATTTATAATGCTGTTTTCAAAAAAGAAAAAAAAAACATATGTATATAACTCAGTAACTCAGTAAAAATTAACAGATGTGATATAAATGTGACATAGTTATTATCTGTGTGATGTAAAGAGAGACTGGATGCTCATCATTACTGAGAAGCGCAACATTTATTATGGGTAAATCCAGTTACAGAGAAATTAATAACAGAACTGAGGACCAGGAGTCAGAACACATGCATAGTGTGATGACCAGCGACAAGAACCAGAAATGCAAGGGTTAAATACACTAAGGAATTAAAAGACACCGAGGAACAGCTGGGTTCAATCAAGCCAGGGTGACATGGTGAAATCAAAAACAGAATCAAGAAATATGCCAAAACATAAAGGCCATGAGGAGTTCCTCACCACAGGAACTATGACGACAGGGAATCATGACAAGTGCTTATGTACTGCTGGCTAGGTGCTAAAATATCAGTCTGTTTTGATTGATTCATGTCCATAGTATTAGCTTGTGGACTGTTATGCTCTTGGAGACAATGGTTAACGCATAGACACATGCTTATACACATTCATGCACACACACACACACACACACACACACACACACACACACACACACACACACACACACACACACACACACATACATTGTTTTTATATCGGGCAAATTGTTCAAGTCAAACTTCACATATAATATGCAATCCTTTTGCCCTCTTGCACATTGTTCCTACCTGCTGCTAGAATACTGTACTAAATCAGTACTGTATTCTGAACTGTTTGTGGCTCCTACTGGTGACTGCTATGTTCAATACAGTATGTCACTGATGCCTATGCACAAACCCGCGTTGCATATTCCCAGTACTGTACTGGTTAAAAATAATGTTCATTGTGTATTGGTCCTGTCCTGTATTTATTGTATAGTATTATTGCACTGCACTGTATTGTTGCACTCGTGTAGTGTGTTGTCTGTTGCACTTGTTTTGTGTCGCACCATGGTCCTGGAAGAACAATGTTTCGTTTTGCTGGGTACTTGTATAAAGCTGAAGTGACAATAAAGCCTTTTGAACTTGCCAGCTACTGGGAAGTCCCTGCCTTCAGTCCAGTCATTAAAGGTTTTAAAATGTGTACAATTGCACTTTGCAGCTAATGTGAAAAGCTGGTGAGTTTGAAATATTGATGATGTTGCAAACATCTTAATGTACAGTGCTGCACCATGTTGCAAATAGTGCATGCTTTGCAATTATTGTTAATGTAATAAATTCCAGTAATTGTTGCAAGTGTTTATTTGTGAAGGGATCAGTAGGAATGGGTGATGACAACTGAAGCTTCAGTGCTGATTATTTTATTGGTTTTTGATTATTGATTATTTTTATTGTTATATGCCACAAATATAAATGTATATAAATGTATATATAGCACATCTTGAGTGGTTGCAGGCTACAGTAGCACAATTATCTGAATGTTCATATATAAATATAAATCTCAAAATGTCCATAGAAAACATTAGAAGTTTAGTTGATATTAAATTTATTCCATCAGCATTAGATCAATATTGATATTAAATGATCAATTAATGTGCTACATAATTACATGGAAACAGCATGTTTATTCTAAGCAGAGCATGTCAGCTACTTATTAGTAACCTTATTACTTATTAGTAAATTCTCAACCTGTTTGAAACAGTTGGAGGAAGGACAGTGGGGTGGTCAGTAACTTTAGCAGGGTGTCCACGGCTATGCCGTGGAGGTGCCCTTTACCCCAGAAGATGTAATTCACTGCTTAGATTGTGGGGGGAATTCCAATATCTGATACGTGTTTCTTATACCTGTTTAAAACTCTGTGTTCGCATGCAGCTGGATTTTAAGTTCCACCAGATAAAATAACTCTTCATGTATGTTATAAGGATACCAGAGCCATTTTCTATGATTTCACCTCGCTGAGAATCTTTTTCTAATTATACAACCAAATGTTGTGTATCCTCAGAGCCCTCTAGTGACTTATATGAGGAGTCTTCTCCTGCCACCATGCATTCCATAATAAACCATTCTTGGGGGATAATTATAAACGCTGAAATAATTGATTCTGTGCTCATGACAACTTCAAATTGTGTCTTAAGCTCAAATGTCTCGTTTACTCGACTCAAAGTAACGTTTGAGTCACTGTGTTTGTTTTTTTCTCTTTTGGCTTTGTGGCAAAGTGGACTTGGACACAGGGATAGGATCGTAGTGCAGGAGTTTTACTGAGTACAATGGAGTAGGGTCAGAGGCAAAACTCAGAAACAAGACAGGCAGCAGTCAAAAACCAGTAAACAAAGATTCAAAGGTACAGGTAAGGGATAAAGCAACAAATCAAAACCCAAATATGCAGTGACAATAAAAGGCTTGTTATGCTGACAAGGAAATGCTGGCAATACTTCATAACTACTGGGAGTCACTAGAAGCAATATAGAGGGTGATGATTAGGCTGATAGGTCAAAGTTGAGTGTGATGAGTCACCATGGAGACCAGTAGTACACAGAGAAAATGCTATGGTAGTCTAGTATGTTAAAGGGTTAATGGAGTGTAGTATCCAAGTACATATTTATTAACACTCAGAATACAAATAAGCAGACAAAATCGAAAAGGATAAATCCAAAAACAAACATAGGGAAATAACTGAAATTAGGATCGAAAATGACAGAGAAAACAAAATACACTCTGAACTGGAACGACTCAGAAATGAAGGAAGACTAAGAAGACCTCTTACAGATAGCACAGGTGATGAGCTATGAGCTCACCCAGAAGACAGTTCCGGTCTGCTCCATCACAGTAGTAACTGTTTGAGGTACCTGAATTGGTTGTGGGGATCTTAGAGACTGCAGGGTAATGGACAGCCCTGTCATATTTTCCACCACCAACTACAGCTGTTTCTGCTGGTTGTGTTGTTACTGGCTCAGAGCAGAGACAGATTAATAAATACTCCAAATATTAGTTGGTGTTGTTCCGGTAATCTCTCTTGGTTTCCTCTCGATAGCGGAGGAAAAGGCATACACATCTGCCGTCTGCAATGGGGCAAAGTCTTTCTTGAACCAGTACAGAGACAGACGATTGCAGATGTGAGTAAATGAGTTAGTTTTATTTACAAAAGGATAATCTGCGTTCAGAGTACTGCAACAGAATCAGACAGAATTTAAAGGGTAGACAATAGAGTAATCCAGACAACAGTCAACAGTGCACAAAAGTAGAGAGCAGTCCAACAAGGCAAATTACTAGGTAGGGACAAGACAGAGATGATAATCCAGAACCAGTTCAAAAAAAAAACAAAACAAAAAAAAAAACAGACAGAGATAACACTCAGTACACATGTGATTGCAATTGTTCAAAGAGAATATGTGGAAATGAATGGACAGGGAAGTAATGAGGAACAGGTGAAAACAATCAGTAGTCCGTGGCTGCAAATCTGGTGAGGGTGTGATGATTGGAGGAACCGGTCTGAGTGACAGGGAAACTGGCGACAGGTGAATGCTGGGAGATGAAGTTCAGGCTAGAGAGCATGACACAGAAGGAAGTAGCTCTCCATTGATGAGGATTGACATCAGCACACCTACTGAAGATATCATGATTATGTAGCAGTTTTACCAGTTTAGTAAATTGTCAATCACAGTTGATAAGGTTAATTGGGGTAAACACAGGCAAACATTGCTTGAACATCAGCAATCCGCCATCAGTCAACAAACCTGAGTGACAAAAGAGAGGTGACAGCTTCATAACAGCCCTGTTTACCACAAATCTCAAGGCCCATGGACCCCACAGATCTACACCTTTACCTAAGATGGGACGTAGTAGACAAAATCCCTGACTGTATAGATTTCAGCCTAACTTTAAATATTAAGAATTTGTCTGAGTCTTGAACATTTATAAGATGGTTAGTCCATAGTGTGTGAGCTTTAAAGTTCACACATTTGTTTAGGCAGTTAATGGCACAGATTATAGATTATGTTTTATTTTAATAAAAGACAATGCATTTAAGGAAAAGATAATACATTAATAACAGTTATTAAATTGGAATCATGTCACGGTACGGCTCCTACCCCATCAAGTCTGTGTCCACGCGTCTGTGTGTCTGTATTGCCACGCCCTCTTGTGTTGTTCACCTGATCCCTCTTGTGTGTAATTGTCGTGTGTATAAGTCTCGTTTCGTATCATCAAAGTTGTCGGTGTTTGATCCAAGTAGTCTGTGTTAAGACGTGTATGTTTCATGTGTAAATAAAACGTATGTTTATGTTCGACGTGCCTCGTCCCCGAATCCTGCTTAACCCTCGTCCATCACAGAAACACCGACCTACCAAGGATGCCTGGGAAAGGCAAAAAGAAGAAGGGAAAGAAGGGAAGTCAACGTCCTCCCACAGCACGCGCAGCGAGGTCTCCCATGGTCTTGGGCACCCTCCTGACTCCAGGTGCAGGTCCAGGTGCAGAAGCAGGAGAGGCGTACGGAACCCGGGTGGGCGACCTGGACTGGTACAACAACTTCCAGTACTCGGAGTCGGACTCTGTGGACTCATAGTGTCCAGTGGAGAGGCCTTCCCTTATCCTGGCCTCGCTCCAAGGAACTACCGGGAGGGAGGAACCCGCTGAACAATTTTGGGGTGGCCCTGTGTATGGCCCGGGATCGGACACTGCAGAGTGCTGCGGGGAACAGCCGGACCAAGAGGACCAGTACTCGGAGATGGTTTCTGCTGGGTCCTACGACCCATGCCTGGACATTCATAGGGGCTACATGGATTACGGAGAGACAGAGGAGTGCAGCGACGTATGTCTGTTGTCGGAAAGGGGATCCGATCGTGAGGAGGAAGCTCCAATGGAGGTAGAAGAGGACCCTCATAGGGATCTTCCCTCCCACAGTGATGCCAAAAGCTCACAGACCAAGGAGCCTCCAGCACCTAAGGCACCGCCCAGGGCACGCCGCCCAGGAGCGAGCAGGCTAACCCGGTTGGCTAGCAGGATGTGGTCGTCGTCGGTGAGGACACTCCCTCCCCTTAAGGCGAAGAGCCCCAGAGTGCATGCGCCTATGCCGAAGCCTCGTGAAGGCAAAAAGGCAGCGGCACCAATACCTGCACCAGAACCGGGAGACACAGCTGGTGCGCATCCCGACACACATGTGCCGAAACCAGGACAGTCACCGCTACCTAAGCTGGCGAGGGACACTCCCCGCCAGGCTGGTCGGTCTCCGACCCAGCCGATGACTGGGGGACTGGCTGGAGTTCCTTCCCCCTTCCCCGGACTAGTGAATGTGTGTGGTGGTGTTCATGTGCCTGTCCCTGTCACCGTGTCTGTCCCGATTACACTAAATGTATCGGTCACTTTGTTCCCCTTTCTGTCTGTGCCTGTGCCCGTTAGTGTATGCGTCCCTGTGTCTGTCATCGTCTTGGTCCCTGTCCTTCCCCCACTACCCTGTATGCACTGGCCCGTGGCAAGTTGTCTGGTCCTCCAACGTCACCTTTTGGTGTTGGTCTCGGGGCCGCAGACTGGTAGGTTGGCGCGCCGGAAGTTGCGCCCTTGAGGGGGGGCTCTGTCACGGTATGACCCCTCCCCCCTCAAGTCTGTGTGTGCGGGTCTGTGTGTGTTCGCGTCTGTGTGTCTGTATTGCCACACCCTCTTGTGTCATTCACCTGATCCCTGTTGTGTGTAATTGTTATGTGTGTGTATAAGTCTCATTTCGTATTGTCAAAGTTGTTTGATCCAAGTAGTCTGTGCTAAGATGTGTATGTTTCATGTGTAAATAAAACATATGTTTGTTTGACGTGCCTTGTCCCCGTATCCTGCTTAACCCTCGTCCATCACAAATCAGCTATAAGCCCAGCAGATGCATGAAAAATTATTACATCAAACTTACTGCACCACTGTAAATTAAGAGGAAAACCATTATAAATATTCTGTTAAATGCAATGTATTATTTTTGGATTATTCTGCACATTTAAAGCAGTATGTCAGTTTGTGTGCATGGGTATTGCAGATGTACTTTTGGCATTTGCAGCACACAGTGTTTGTTTCATAGTCCTACCTAAGGGGAAAGCTTTGGCATTTCTTCCGTTTACCTGCCCTGGCTAAATCCTCAGGTGGCTCATGGTAGATTCAGCCCTCTGAATACCTCTCATGATTGTTGCAGAGGCTGCTGTGTGGGGGAGGTGCTCCCTTCTTTGAATATAGGGGGTTACTCGTGCCTTTCCCAGCTGCTCCAGGAACACCCTCCTCTTGTTAATCTTACCAGGCATCCATTTCGGGTTGTTCTTATTCCAGAAAACTAATGCATTGTAAGCAGACACATCGATGATGTTATAAAGATTACCAGCAGCCAGCACGCAGTCCTCCTCCTGCAACTTTATGTTCAGGTTCTCTACAGCTTTGTTTTTGCCGTATTCCAGGATAATAACCAGCTTCCTGTCTTCACAATGGCTGATCTTAGCATCCTTGTGCAATGTACTCATGAGGAAAACATTTTTGTTTCTCTTTGGGCAACAAGAAGCAAGCATGGTAGTGGGGGTAAAGGCAAACTTGGAAGAAAAGATGTCTCTGCTTTGTTGTAAGGAGTGTAGCAGGGAGTTCAGGCTTGTTCTTTTTAACTGTGTTCCTACCATGGATATCATCATCTTCAGTAGCTGCTGGCCAAGTTCATATGACATAACAAAATTGCCACACATAACAGTGTGCCCCCTCAGACCTTGAGGAACAACATGCATCCCTTGATTCTTCTCTGGGACTCCACCCTTCAGCTTCCCTGTGTACACTTGCATTTTCCAAGCATAGCTGGATTGTACATCACAGGCAGCCAACATCTTGTTTCCATACTTCAGTGGCTTGCAAGGCATGTACTGGCTGAAAGGACAGTGACCTTCTGACAGACACAAAGAGAGACAGATCTCAATATCAGGGTCACAAAAAATATAGAAATTGTGTCAAATCAGTAAAAATACAACTAATAGTAAAATATAAATGTATTACAAATAAAAAGTTACATCTGAATGAAATCTGTTGCTGATCTATTGTGACTTCATGCCATGGATTGTAAAGACAGGGTAGACGCTCCACCCACTTTTCCTACACATCCCGGAGTGCTTATCTGGTTTATCTGAGACAAGTTGTACAGGTCTCAAGTCACGGTTGTGAAATCTGAGAATTCTTGAAAAAGTGTGAAACACCTTCAGAGGCATTGTGGCACAAAAAATTGCCCTTCCACTTTCAGCATCCCAAAGACTGGATGTGGCTTCCCTTCAGGATCTGTATACACCACCCAAGAATAGCAGACCTACATAGGCATGCGGGTCAATGGCATCCATCTTCTTCCAGTCTTCTCCATACTTGTGGAAACCCTGCATATTTGTCATTTCAAGGATGATCTTTTCAATGTCTGGTGTAATAAAGAGGCAGAAGGTTGAGGCAAAGTCCTTGGCATTGGACATAACTAATCTTGTAGGCCCTGGACTCATTTGCATTATATTGCGTGCTGCCAGCCTGCCCTGATCAACAAAGGGTGATGAGGACCAGAACAAAGCCTGTTCTTTGACAAAAATGCCTCTCTCAGCTTGATGGTCTTCATGGAGTTCTTCCTCATTATCAATATTATATTCCTCATCATCATGTTCTTCAGATATCTCTTCTTCCTCTCTTCCATTATGAATTTGTTCCTCCTGTATATCTGAAATCAGCAGGTCATGGACCTGTTGGACATTGAATCATTTGCTCTTTGTTTCAGCAAGAAGAGAAACTGGGGTCCTGACATGAGCAGTGCCATTTATAGAAATATGATATAATTCTATAATTATCCATTTCATGTGAAAAAACGATGATAATGAGTAATGAGCTACTTTGAAACATTGATAGTGCATGAGATTTTTTTTTTTCTTTCTCAATTTGTGTGTGTGAGCATTACAAGTTTAAAAGCTCAAAAGGTATGCCTTTCTCATGGGAAAAATGTGTTCCCACAAGGATCAGGGTCAGTTGTGAAGATGGGGGATGGATAAAACTGTAAATTCACAGGAAAGTTTATCCTTGAAGCATCTTTTATTTTCTCTTCTGTCCCTTTGTGTATGAAAATATATTTGAAATAAAATAAACAGGATATTTTATATTTATACTATTTTTATGATTTTTTAGTTGTTATCAATAATTTAGTAATGGTTCAATTTGCCTATAGATCATTTAGTAACTGCCAGGTCAGAAATGAGCCAAAGAACCATTTTTGAGCCATCTTTGTAATCTAAACATGTTCAGCTTTCATGAAATATTTTAGAAAGCTTTTTTAAACTTTATATGAAAGGCACGATCATTTCAGGAAAAGTCAATTTCATGCATCAAACAATTATTCCGTGTTTTTTCCACAGTTAAGTCAGAACGGGTCATTTTTGACCCGCACCACAACGAAGACAGACAGAATAAGATAACATAATAAGATTACCAAACAACCGGGGAAACCAAACATACGGAATAGAACTAACTAAAGATATAAACAAACGAATATAACCAACTGGCCAATGGAAAGGGGATGAAGACAGCTAGGCAGCTAATGAAACTAAACAAAAAAACAAACAAAAAGAATAATTAACAGAAGAGTACACGCGATGCATAAACCTAAGAGAAGCGAACATGACTAACGAACACGACAAAATACAAAGGAAGGGGGATACGCATAACCGCGATTCTTAGCTAAAAAAAGTGATAAACTAGACTAAACCAGAATACATTCATAACAAGAACATGACTAAAGGGAAAACCGTACAATACTTGCGTATAACAATGAGAGCGTAACCTAGGCCTAGCAAAGCGAGAAAGCACAACAGACGACGGAACATGAGACGGGGGAAACAAGGCTTAAATAGAAGAACAAACAAAGAGAGGAGGAGACAGGGAACCAGTTATACAGACGAGAACAGGAAAACAATGAACTAAGTCAAGTAGCATGGAAACGGGGAACGCTCCTGTATGCGAGCGGGACATTATGAATTAACAACTGTCAAGATGGAGTTTTCCGCGCTGTTCTGAATAAAACAGGCCGTGGATTACAAGGCAACCAGTCAAAGGATTATAGACTCTTGCCACCACCTGGTTCTCCTCTACGGCTTCAAAAAAGGAAGAGATTAACTTTGCTGGTGCGGTGCCGCTTCGCAACCTATTTAAACATGCGCCAAAGAACCTGGTAAGAATTGTGTGTCTATTCAAAAGAGAACGATCCTTATATTTTAAAGTTTGTTTTATAAATCATAAGTAACCGCTTTAATTACACACAGTACAACACACTGGCTGGTTGTTTGGCGTTATTTAGCACGTTTAATCAGACCCAAGGAAAACATATGCGCTACAATCAATCAAATACTCAAACCTTTTCATACCCTTTTTGCCCCTGTATCTAAGATAATAACAGAGCAATATGTTGTATTTTGTGTTGTTTTTGAGAGGTCCCTTTATCTTTAGTTTCACAGACTATCCAGATATACAAACCCAATGTATCATTTGCGTTTGGCCAATGTGAACTGTTTTTCAACACAGACCCACCCCCTGCGGTTTCACCTGTGCATAATATTCGCGGAAAAACCAGGTTCTTGTAAATAGACTAGTCTGGACGGCAGTAATGAATACATGCAAAAAGACATAAGCGTCAGTAGATAGGTAAGTAAAAACCTAATGGTAGTTGTATTATTATTATTTTTTTGCCAAATAATAAGGCACAAAAAGTGCAATCAACACCGTGACTTCAGTTGATTAGGTATGCATACAATATAGCTGTACATAACGAGTTGCCTTACATTTTACAGAGAATTATATCAAGCCAGCTAATTAGATTTTTAATTAGATTTTTTCGCTGGCTTGAAACACAGCTGGTGTCGCTATTATACTCTAAACTCAACTGACTGTACCAGAGTCCTGTAAACTGTGTATATTGCGTATTAGTCTTCATTAATAATCTGGATTTGACCAAGTTCAACCAAGGACAGACTCGGTGCGGTCAACCTAACTTTATACTTGTCACGAATCTGACTTCCCCACTCATCATATGAATGTAATTAGCGAGCAACGAACAAACTAACGAATAATGCGAGAATACGAACGAGTTCTGCAAGTTTGTCTTCATAGTCATTTGTCTTAATGAATGGGTATAAAGTACTTCTTAGTTTAGTGCGCCCGTGAACCAGATGGGACAGAGCAACTACGCGAAAACTGATCCATTTCACAGTTTTTCGCTATCTTGAAACACTCTCTTCAGGAGCAACGTTCCTCGGCAGTACTATCCGATTAACTGCAGTGCCTGTCGCATATCCCATTTATATAATGTATTTTTGCAAAGGTGGACAATACCTGTGTGGGTGTATTTAGGTACTATATTTAAGTATAATTTTGGTCAATCTGCAGTTTACTCAGGCATTATTAATACTAAATACTTAATTATGCTAAAAAGTGGTTGCGTACATTTTCATTTAGGCCTTCAGTGTACAAAATTACAATAATGCATGTATTTACTTAAAAAGCACATTGCAATTCATATTTATTCATTTTAAATATAAAAGCTGAAAATTGTCGATTAACTTTATCTGAAATCGATTGCCGAGGCTGTTAAAATATTGCTTGAAAACCTGGTTTGAAAAAAGAGGACAGAGAAACCTTAACTGACCCCGACATGCAAGTTGCAAAACGCAGAGAAAATAAATAAGGGAGACGCTGTAAACAGCATCATTGTCATTATTATTGGGGTCCAGTCACCGTACGTGCTTATTGTGTATATATATTGTATATATTTTTATTGTTATTCAGACACGAAATTTGATCAATAGGTAGTAGTCCCTCCACAACGCCAGACCGATTATATGATATAATATGGAATATAATGCACATTAACGTATTCCACTATGTCGTATTTTATTTTATTTTTTTTCAGTATTACAAGTACTACTTATATTTTAATGGTTAGTATTTGCTTAGCTTTAAATAACAGCATTTCAACAAGACTGCTTATCTCTTGAAACATATTTGTCCCTATTGTTTTTACAGGTTTTTTTTTTGTTTGTTTGTTTTGGGTTGTTGGTTTTTTTTTTTGTTTTTTTGTTTTTTTTTTGGGGGGGGGGGGTTGGTCACTCGTTTTGCCATCATAGTGACACATCCTCTGAATGTTTCTTGGGCAGAGAGATTAAAACCTGTTTGTTAAGTGTTTCTGCTGGCTATACAAAAAACTAAAAGGAGAGCAATATCATCCTTTTTTATGTAAACATTTTCCATTCACATGGAGCAAAGATATGATAAAAATGTTCACCCCTATGAAAGTCTGTGCAGTGCTGCACTGAATCTATATTTAATCTTAAGACCCTCTTGATGACTGTCCCACACTAAGGGGCTATAATATGAAAATAATGTTTTATTTACAAACAATATTTGTAAACTCATGATATATTTCTTATGGACTATTTGCATGTGGGAAATTAGAAAATTTCATATCATAAAACAACCATATGTGAATATATGTTCTAGTTATTAGCATATTCAGAAAGTAAAATCACCATCTGTGAATGTTCTATTTATTAGTGTATTCAGAAAATTAACAGGAACTGCTTGTACTGATACAATTATAATATTTTGTTTCCATCTGCAGGTCTTTTTCTAGATTGTGGATTAAGATGCGGAAAAAACAGTTCCATATTTTTGTTTTGCTTTTAGTTTCTGTGTTTTTAGGGGTCATCCTTATTCAAATATTTACCGGACATACATTTATGGACATATTGCCAGCTATGCACAGTAGTTCTGAAACAAACAAATACAGTTTGTTTTCTATAACTCCCATTAGACACTCAAAACATTTAATGGTGTCTGCATTTATTGATCATAGAATCAATAAGGCCATTCGAGTTATCAGTATAATCCAAAGGGACAGTCTACTGCCGCTTTACTGCATCTACTGTAATGATGACCATACCTGCCAGACTGCTGAGGCTGAAGTCCAGATACATAGTGACCATTTCGGCTTTCCATATGCAGCTTCAGATGTTCTGTGTCGTGGTGCACACACTCAAGATGCAGCATTTGTATCCATTTCAACCAGTAGAAACATCTCAGACATTTATTCTGAAGATCTCTTGCCAATAAAGAACACGGTGACCAGAGAAACATTTAGCTTCAACTATACCGTATGTATCTCAAACCTCTTTGGAAGCTATAATAATGTTCTGCAGTTTGCCCAAACCATGGAAATGTACAAGCTTCTGGGTATACAACATGTAGTGATCTACAACACCAGCTGTGGTCCTGACCTGGAGAAACTCTTACAGCATTACAAGAAAGAAGGAATACTAGAGATTGTTCCATGGCCTATCGACCATTTCCTTAACCCATCTAAAGGATGGAACTTTGTGGAGCATGGTGGAGACCTCCACTATTATGGCCAGTTGGTAACCCTCAATGAGTGTATCTATAGAAACATGTATCAGTCCAAATATGTTCTTCTGAATGACATTGATGAGATCATTATGCCTTATAAGCATGCTAACCTTCCATTACTGATGGAGGATCTTCAACAGGAGCACAGAGATGTGGGGGTATTTCTTATTGAGAACCACATTTTCCCCAAGACACAATTTGAGGAAACTGGTAGATTTGATCGGTCTGAATGGAGAGGTATACCTGGCATCAATATTATGGAACACATTTATAGAGAACCAGACAAAAAAGGCATCTCCAACCCCAGAAAACTGATCATCAACCCAAGGAGTGTGATAAAAACATCAGTGCATTCCACCCTGCAACAATATGGGGATGTTTATTATGTACCTTTTGATGTAAGTCATATTGTTCATGTGAGAGTACCACTACAGGGGCATCTTATCAAAGAACAACTGGCTGTTGACACAAGGGTGTGGGACTTTAAGCAAGAACTGATATCAAATGTTGATAAGACTCTACAGGCATCTGATTTGCTGAAGATTACAGATTGACATGATATTAATTTTAGTGCTTTTTTTTGCTTCTCAGGTATTTGTCAAATTTGTATGTAAATGTATTTAAAAAAACATTTAAGATTGTGTATTTAACACCAGTTACATATAACCTGTTTCCAAACACTAATTGACTGTGGTTTTATACTCACGTACTCAAGTCAGACATACAAAGATATGAGGAGAACATAGAGAGGCGTAAAACGGATCACGTTGGAAAACCGATGAAGGACACGTTGGTATTGCCTCCAGATTCTTAGAGATCAGAGATGAAATCTACTATGGCATGTCTGGGACAGGTAGAGGGAGCAGTTTACCAGCCGGATGCAAAATGGCCGTCTTTCTCTGAGCGCAGGTGGAGCAGGAGAAGATCTACTTCCTTCTGCATCTAGAGCCACCAGTAGCATGTGGAATCTCGAAAAGAAAAGGGACAGCACACATACTGTCATACTGAAATATATAACTTTTATGTTTTCTCAATCACCATTGCTCCCATTGTACTGTACTACACAAGGAGATAATCACCACTCCCACTGTCCTTCAGTAAGGATGCCTGGACTACACCAGGGTCTACATAATATCAGGATATGTATTGTAGTGGTGTGTGTGAATTTATTAATTCTTTCTGTTTATTTCTAAATCTTTGCCTTTTCTTTTATATCATTGTATAATAAAAAAAGGAGGTGTTTTTCTTGGTTTACTTCTATTTACCTGTAGAAAGTTCAAAGTGTATAATGACAGAGCATGCACAACTCATTTGATGGATTTGTGACACCAGATGTTTTGTGTGTTTCCTGAGAGAACTCCTTATCTTGATGATTCTTATGCTCTGTGTGACTCAAAGTAAGTTTAATAAGACCAGGTGCTTTGTACCTCTCCTGGGGGAACTGGGTGACTTTAGGTAGGGGCACAGTCCTTGTAACCTTGTAATCAAATTGCTTTTTATCATAAAATGACCCATTTTATGTTCCACAGAGTGGGTGCCCCACATGGAGGCAGCCATGTTTAAAATAGATTTAGTGCAGAATCTCCTAAACATCCAGGGTAGAGTGCCTGTAAATTGTCTGTTTTACTGAATTATTGTTCTTTTAACACTTGGATTTACCAATTCACAGAAACATCACCTGAGTATTTCCAGTTTAATGTGTGAATGCTTCAGCCCAGCACAGAGCTGCTCCACTCTTGAGTCCTTTATGCAGATGTTATTCATTTCCAGCTATTTTAGGGAGTAGTTTTCTGTGTGTAGAGCTGATGTGAGTGATTCGAAAGACTCCTCAGTAAGATTACAGGAAGTTAATCTGCAAAGATGGAATAAATACAGCACGAATCACAGATAAAATAATTCCCAATCAGACAGTTTTTTTTTTATTAATCTGTCTATGTTAAGCATGTTATACAACACTCTAACATGATGATATTGATTATTGATACACTGATCAAAGCACAGGCCTGTCACACTTCCAGTCTGTCTCAGTGCCTACAGCTAATAAAAATGCCTTTTCACATTTTGAAATATTAAGTTGAAATATTTATTTCAAATTGAAATGGATTGTTTAATCAGGTTTAAAAAAGGTCTTCCCATCTGGGCAAGTGCTCTATGCTATTGAATAAGAGTGCTTGGGTAAAACCCCTAATAATAATCTCATGAACATGTGTAACATGACTAAAAATGATAAGTTCCTCTGGATAAGAGCATAAGGTAAATGTAGTCAGTTCAGTTCTATAATACAGTTTAGTAACACTCATACAAACTTTATATACAGCACAGTATGTGTCTAAATAAACTGCTTTGTCAGTGGAATTCATGATACTTCAATTGCACAATGCTTAGATGTTAAAAATGGACATTAGGTTTTGATGTTCAGCATAGATGCTGCTATTTTTTGAGATGTTATTATCCATTGTCTCTCCATTCACAAACCTGATTGGTGAAGGCTTTATAACCTCCTGCCTCTCCACCCACAAACCTTTTTAATACTTGTAAAACTGCCTCCCAATTAATTGAGGGCTCTGAGACACACCAACATGGTTTAGAATCGCAAAGTGGTTAGAAAAAGTGTTCAGAGGCCAATGGACACAGGACCTTAAACGCAAATAAAATAAATCAGGTTATATATGCTGATAATAAAAAAAGGAATGTATTTAAACCAATATATTCCATAATCCAGAATAATCCATTTGACTCATGCAGGTGTTTTATCCAGTCATCAGTAGTAAATTAATATAAGCAGCAACCAAATATCATACCAAAGTTGTGCAAGATAGTCACTGACACTCATTCAGGAGGAGTTATCATAAATATCACCTTTCATCTTTCCCCTCAGCCAACAAGACTAACTAGTTATACACTCACAGTCTGTCATATGGTACATGTGTAAAATGCACATAGCCTACTATATGTTCTGTATAGTAAACTGGGTTCCTGTGTTCTGGGCTTTTTTTTTTTTTTTTTTTTTAAATTTAAAGGTTGGTATTGGCTAGACCTAAGGACGCATAGGATGTGTAATTGTAATAATGTTACTCATTGCATAGTGGAGTGGGGACATCATGTTCTGCCCTTCCTTCTTCAATTTTAGGAAATACAACTTCACACATTTGTTTCTCTAACATTACTGGCCCAAGTGCCACAGGGCGCGGTGCAGGACGCACAGACTTCCTCTTTCGTGCAGAACATTTATTGACATTACACATTTAAGACAAAGGTGGCGTTTATGTATTACATTCACAATGAACATAACTAAACACTTAACATTAAACGATAAACACCTGAACTTTAACATGGGACAAACTAACATTATGGCTACAATGTTATGGAACACATGTAGCAACAATGACCAACAATGGGAGCACACACAGACAGGGGTTTAAATAGACACAAGACATTTAACATTAAGCCCTGTGCACGTGTGTCCAATTCCGGGGGGGGGCGTGGTTACACCACAAACATCGTACATGTGGATCCCCCTGTACACGGTGGGCTGTACCACATGATTTATGGGGGAGGAGCATTCCATGATAGTTTGCCTGGAACCTTCTGAATAAAAGAGATTACCCAAGCTTATAGCCATCATGTTTTCCTATCATAAGTGGATGATTAGTGCACATATAGATAGCAAATATCCCGGTTTAAATAGAAGGTACATTTGACATTTGTATAAATTTTTGGTAGCCACTCGAACCAGTATGAGTTGGTGCTATTGTGTTGTGCTTTCTGTTGTGTTTGGTTAGAGAGGGTGAGAGGGTAAGTTTTGTTTATATTATTGTGCCATTACCTTCCCTGAGGTAATGTTGTATTTATGACAATCAAACCTCCAGCTCTTTCAAACAAGCTGTTCCAATTGTAAAGTTGACTTTCAGTTTCAGAATTTCAATTGAGTGTTTGCCAAGTGTACATATAGTAAGTCTACAGATAATGATTAAATAGAACAGATCTTACACTATGACCAATGAATAGGGTGATTTATTATAATAATAAAATGTCTTTATGTTTTGTGCATTCTTGTATTCCTGCTGTTTAAAATAAGCAAGAGAATTCTACAATTAAGTGGAAAATAATTTATAAGTAATAATATATAAGTAATTCTGACCTGAGTATTTCCAGTTTACATTGTGAACTCTTCAGTCCAGAAGAGAGCAGCTCTACCCCTCAACTTGATATTTTATTGATCCTGAGGTGCAGGTGTTTCAAAGATGAAACTTCTGATTTGTAGAGCTGAACCCAATGTTTCAATGGACTGCACAGAGAGATTGCAGCCAGTTAATCTAATAAAATATCTGCAAACTTAGTGTGCATTTGGAAAAATCCAGACAAAATAATGGAAAACTTCAGGGGACTTGTCTTAATAATTTTCAGCCATGGAGTACACTGGCATCATTTCATGAAAATGGCCAACGACATTTATGCCTTGTCCACATGTACCTATTGAGCAATAACCAGCCGGCAAACAGCCAAATATTTTTAGTTTCTTTTCTCTATTTATTCCTACATGTCCCTGTCCACAGCCCTTCGCTTATAAATAAGGCTTTGGGCAAGACTGTGCCACATCATTCTGATGTTCATCATTCTCATCTTACTTGCAAGGCCAAAGCTGTGAGGTAATAAAATGATATTGTAAGCAGAAAATAGGGATGGTCCAGAATAAACTGGTTTCATGCAAGAAAGGCATCTGTAGGCTTCAGCCTAAATCCTCAGGAGACCTCTTTGACAGGCCTATAGGGGCCTCAGTCAAAGGGAGAGCCTTGGTTCAAGGACGGGACAGCTGGCCAAGCACCAGAAGAAATAATATGGACATCACCGAAAGAACCAATAGGGGTAGCTGGTGAAATAGATTATGATCGCCTTTTTAAAAAATAGAAGTAGTCCAGGATGAACTTAATGGTACCAAGAACTGGTTGGTGTAAGTATTAAATCAATTTGCATACATTGAATAATGTATGGTTTGGAGAACATTAGTGGAACCTGGCCAAGTGTTTTCTGAAAAAAATGAAAATGGTTATGCAGAAAATGTATAAAAGGTGTGTCCACCTGAGACTGTTAGACATTTTCTGGACAATGCCTCATTTGTAACATTGAGCTCAGAATAAAGATGAGACCAGTTCTTCTCTTCAATTAATTACAGAGTCTGCATCTTTATTTCTATTTAGTGTGTATTGAATAAACAGACTTGAATTTCGGAAGATACAGGAACAACAGCTGCATCCAGGATTGCATAATTACCTGTTAGGTTATTTGTCCTACTCAAGAACTTCTTTGATTTGCAGCTCACTCTGCGAATCTGCTTTGTGTTTCCTGTTTAAATAAACTGGCTGCTCCACTTGCACCTAGCTCGCTGACTCCAGCACCGTGTCACAAGCAAGGAACTACTGAGTTACAAATCAGACTGACCAGCTTTCCCAAAAAGTAAATGAAAACAATCTCCCCAAAAACACAGTTTTTATAGACTGTAGTGGTACATACTTGATGTGGCCTTCATAGTTCCAGCAAAAATCAACAGTGTCACACAGGTCAGTTTTATCCCTGAAAAACAGCTTGAACATTTTTTATAACATATTTTTCATTCTTTTATACAAACCATGATGTTACGCTTAATTCATGGAACACCTTTTCTGAATTGTTGCTTCCTTCACATGCTGAAAGTGAGAGTTGCTTGAAGATATCTTGAAACCTATATTACAGCAAGGAGGAAAAATAATTCAGATTTAAAAACTGTTGGTGTCATATAATCTGAAATATTCCAACCTCATGGAGTTGATAGACAATCACACAGAATTTAAAAACAAAAAACAAACGAAAAAAACAAGCAGATAAAATCACAAAAGAACCAAATGCTACAACCATCAAAACCCAGCAATGACAGACATCAATACACATGTTTAAATAGATGAATTAAGAAGTTAATAAATAAATGCAAGCGTGGAGAAAATGGAACGTTAGACAAGGCGGACAGAGTAACAAAACTAAAAGAACAGAACCATGTCACATGGGCACCATGGGAACCGCAAACCTAGAGGGGAATGATAACATCCATTCATCCATCCATCCATTCATCCATCTATTTGTTGCAGCTATATAGTTAACACTTATTTAGAAACATTAAATACGTGGTGTTGTGTCTTTCCTTTCTAAGGAGATAGCTGAAACTACTAAAATCGGGTTAAGAACTGTCCAACGCCTTATTAAAAAGTGGAAGGACAATGGGGAAACATCATCTTCGAGGAAGGAATGTGGTCGGAAAAAAATCTTGAATGATCGTGATCGGCAATCACTTAAACATGTGGTGAAATCAAATCGTAGAAAACAACAGTAGAACTCGGGGTTATGTTTAATAGTGAAAGTAAGAGCATTTCCACATGAACAATGTGAAGGGAACTCAAGGGCTTGGGGCTAAACAGCTGTGTAGCCTTAAGAAAACCACTTCTCAGTGAGGCTAACCAGCAAAAATGGCTTCAATTTGCTAGGGAGCATAAAGATTGGACTCTGGAGCAATGGAATAAGGTCATGTGGTCTGATGAGTCCAGATGTACAAATGTAAGACTGAGTGAAAGAGTATGTGCATGTGAAGTCTCTTTGCAACATGTTAAAGACAAGTCAAGGTGTTTAAAAAGCACAGACTGGCACATTGGAACTAATGTGAAATGCTGGTGAGTTTCTGAGTTCAGTTTTTGGTGATGGTATAAAATGAACTGTACTGTACTACAGTTCTACTGCTGTAATAGCCTGCATTGATTACCTGATAGTATGATTACAAGTACAGTTAGGTATGTATGTGTACTGTACTCTCTATATGGTAAGGTATTCAATTCCAGTACTGTTACACTGTATTTACTTTGTTCTGCCATCGTCTACTGTTGTACTTGTCTGCCTACAATGAGGAATGAGCAAGCAAAGGGTGACAATGGCAAGGAAAAACTCCCGAGAGCATGAGAAAGGAACCTTGAGCGGAACCAAGACTCACTGTCTAGTCCAACTCTCTAGAGGTCCTAGTCTTATCCTGATGTGTACATGTGTCCAAGACCCATCCCGAAAGAGAATGTCCATTAAGGGCAATGGAGAAGTAGTTGGCTAGACTGGAGGTGTGGTCAGCTACAGGACAGGACATCAGGGGGTGGTGGGAGTAGCCAATGGCAGCTGAGATGGGTTGAGGCTCAGTAACATCATGACATCAGTGGTAGATGTACCTCAGCAGAAAGAGAGACTAGATTATTAGGCATGTCCAGGTACGAGGGTGCATACATTTGGGAACTATAATGTGCAATGATGGATTCTGGCAGATCTAGCTATGGCCGCACAGCTAAAAGAATAGAACCGGAAGGAAACACAGGCATGAGGACAACCTGGAATATCAGCACACTGCCACTCTCAGTCAACAAACTTGTACATATATTATGTTTTATATATCCAGTGGTAATTATGTAGTATATACAATATGTGTTCTATATACACTGCCTGTCCAAAAAAAGATCACCACCTGGATTTAACTAAGCAAATAGGTAAGAGTCTCCTACTGGATAATTACTGCATGTTTAATTATGTTTCAGCTGGCAACAAGTTATTTAACCCTAACTGATGTAGTGATTAGCTTCTCATTTGTTAAACAGCCATGTCTAAAGATATCCTTTGGTCATGGAAAAGATGTTAATCTGTTTCAGAAGGGTCAAATTACTGGCATGCATCAAGCAGAGAAAACATCCAAGGAGATAGCTGAAACTACTAAAATCGGGTTAAGAACTGTCCAACGCATTATTAAAAAGTGGAAGGACGGTGGGGAAACATCATCTTCGAGGAAGGAATGTTGTTGGAAAAAAGTCTTGAATGATTATGATCGGCAATCACTTAAACGTGTGGTAACAGTAGAACAGCAGGGATATGTTTAATAGTGAAAGTAAGAGCATTTCCACATGCACAATACGAAGGGAAAGGATTGGGACTAAACAACTGTGTAGCCTTAAGAAAACCACTTGTCAGTAAGGCTAACCAGCAAAAACGGCTTCAATTTGCTATGGAGCATAAAGATTGGACTCTGGAGCAATGGAAGAAGGTCATGTGGTCTGGTGAGTCCAGATTTACCCTGTTCCAGAGTGATGTTGGCGCATCAGGGTAAGAAGAGAGGCGGCTGAAGTGATGCACCCATCATGCCTAGTGCCTACCGTATAAGCCTGTGGGGGCAGTACTATGATCTGGGGTTGCTGCAGTTGGTCAGGTCTAGGTTCAGCAACCTTATGTGCCCAAAGAATGAGGTCAGCTGACTACCTGAATATACTGAACGACCATCAATGGATTTTTTCTTCCCTGACGGCATGGGCATATTCTAAGATGCCAATGCCAGGATTCATTGGGCTCTAATTGTGAAAGAGTGGTTCAAGGAGCATGAGACATCATTTTCACAGATGGACTGGCCACCACAAAGTCCAGACCTGAACCCCATTGAGAATCTTTGGGATGTGCTGGAGAAGACTTTGCGCAGTGGTCCAAATCTCCCATCATCAATACAAGGCCTTGGGGGAAAAAAAAATTAATGAAACTCTGGACAGAAATAAATGTTGTGACATTGCAGAAGCTTGTGGAAATGATGCCACAGCGAATCAAAGCTAAAGGCGGTCAGATGAAATATTAGAGTTTGACCTTTTTTTGGCCAGGAAGCGTATATCCAGTAGTAATGATACTTGCTCTATCAGATTTGATGCTGGACCTTGAAAGGACTGAAAGGACTATGGCAGCATGTCTGAGTGAAGCGACTGATGGACATGACCTGTACGGATTACCCAGGACCAAGCAGAGGCACTCTGTGGCACCTGCTTCACCAGCCCTGAAAAGGGTCAACAAAGACACCAAACCAGCTTTGGAGGCAAAGCAGTCAGCCATCTTCCCTCTAGGGCAAAAAGAACACGAGGGGCTTGTGAAGTGTGCAGCAGGACAGTGGGATTACATCTGCCAGTTTCTGCTCCAGGACATCAAGCTGGCAGAGAAGAGAAGCTTCATTTCTGGCTTCAACTCACTTCACTGGGCTGCTAAACAAGGAAACAGCAAAATGGTGCACAAGATCTTTCTTCTTTCACGGCAAGGTGGGCCAGGGGTTGACGTTAACGCCAAGAGCTATGACCACTACACCCCACTACACCTTGCTTCTATTCACAACCACGAATCAGTCGTGAGTGTTCTGGTGCGCGATTATGGTGCCAACTGCAACATACGTGACAACAGTGGCAAAAAGCCCTATCACTACTTACACAAGGACACTTCACTCAAGGTGAGAGAGATGTTCAGAGACCCCTCACACTGGGGATTACAAGCCCTCAGACCATGATCAGCACTTTGAGTAAACTATTTGAGTCCAAGTACAGAAAAACACTCAGATGTAGACCAAGATTCCACTCCGTCTTGAAGCAGCTTGACCAGCCTTGACTAAGATGAGGACCGGACAGACTATACATTCACTTCCAGAATGTTCCCCTACAATTAACATCCCAAATGAAATAGCATATCCTAAAATAGTCATTTTCTCTAACTTGACTTTCACTGCTGATTTTGATTCTGCAATCAGAACCTTAAGCTGTGAAATAACTAATTTGCACATATGTTTAAAATACTGAGTAGTCATACCTGCTGTCTGTTTACCTTGAATATTCTTTAATATTTTGTCTTTGAGTAATGAATGTTTTTTGTATCTGTTTTAATTTGATGGTGAATATAGTGAATATTAGATTTACTATGAGAACAGCTAATTCTTCTAAGTTGTTTAGTGAACAACTTGAAGCTCAATCTGTCATGTTTGTAAATTCTATTGCTTATGTGAGAATTTATTTTAGACAGCTGTAGTTCATGTAACAGTTAATAAAGCTCATACACTGACTTATTAAAACAGAGTTGTCTTTCCCATTTGTTTAGCACAAACACTATTTTTCACTTTTTTTCAGGAATAACAAATTTCTGTTCTACTTCCACCCTTGGCTCTGGCTGTATGTGAATTCAAGAGCATGAGTGTGTGTATATAGTGAACAAAATAGACATTTAAGAGGATTTTGCCATCCCATTACTCCACATTCCTACAGTAAAAATACTTGAAACTTGTACAATGGGTACATAAGTAAGTGTATTTAAACTTTATAGTGGAGTGGTCTGATAACACTTTGATTTGTGTATTTTATAGAGCTTCAAATATTGTATATATGGAACCAAATAGACATTTAAGAGATTTTTCCATCCCATTACTCCATTCCTCCAGTAAAAATGACTGCAAATCAGAAGAATAAGTGTACTTCCATAATCTGCTGAAGTGATCTGATAACAATTTGATTTGTGTATTTTATAGAGCTTCGAGTAGTGATATATAGTGAACCAAACAAACAAGGAAGTGTGCAATTTTTTTTTCCTCTCACGCGCCAGATCCGCTATCATTATGCTGAAGCTAAGAGCTAACCCAGATAGCAATTTTCCTACACCCATGATGTGGGCCACATAAGCAGCTGAGCTCTGACCAACATGATAAAGTGAATGACGCCCAAATCGGGCCCATATCTGAACAGCCAGATCTGTACCGTAAGACAGCCAAACGTCCGACAGGAGTGAGCCAAGTGCAAATGCACCTTTCTGTGCCTCACACAGTGATGTAGTCTATGTGACACACAGGTATATTCCCTACACCCACTAAGAAAACTTCAGGATTTCTGTATTCCCACTTAACACTGCATGAGGATGCATACTTTAGTTTTGGGACAGAACTCTCACTTCACTGATTTTGTTTTGCAAATGCTGAGTAGAATATAACTGCAATAAAATACTTTCTGCAGTGGAAAGCATGACCTCCATTTACTTCCATTTCCAAAATTCACCCTGTGTGCTCTTTGTGTGTTAGCAAATTTGGAATGTTGTGGCTTCCCATATAAGAAGGGCTTTGAGTTCTGCATATGTATAATGTTATCTATCTACTAGTTAGTGAAGCCAGGTGCTCATTGATTATGTTGAGCTTTAGGAAATGAAGGATATTCACACTTTGTCTTGGATTCATGTGACAGCATAATACGGGTTTTCAAAACTGCTTAACAGCTGCACACAAATTCATTCTTCTCCCATTTTCAGCTGTCCATTTTAATTTGCACTTATGTAACCTTTACATCACAGCCAAAATTGGGCATTTATTCTTTCTTCCAGTGTAGAGAAGAAAGAGCAACATTTTACACAGGTTGTGGCACCTGGAGCTGCCCAGTTTCTCATAACATCAAGATACAATCAAACTCTATGTCTAAGGTGATGAGGTCTGAAAGAGACAGATGAAATTTGACGTTTGAAGTTTGAAAATTCAAGGAAGTAAAAAGAACATCTTCAAAAACACCACATGATATTTAGCTGCTGTATCCACATCTATAGTGCACTCTGAAAGGACTGAAATCAAGCTTTGGTTTCCTGAATTTGTTTGTACAGCATTTCTAATTACTGTGAACACTGGCAAATCACCCCGGACACAACGGCTCAAGACACTGCATGCGGATGGATTTAGTTTCTTGTGTGCATGCAGCATCGTGTATTTTTTAATTTTTAATTTTAATTTTTTTTTGTGCTTCAATGAGCTGAGATCATTGATGTCCAGGACTGTACCTGACCTCAAGGGGTGCCTGGGACACTGCTCTGAACCAAAGAGTGTGGGTGTCTCAACCAAGCCAGCCTCTATGATAGTGGCCTTGGGATATTTATTCACTTCTTTATTTGTTCTTATTCCATCTCTGGATCAAATCCTGTGAGGACTAACCAGTACTGGATCAGTGATCAGTGTGGATCTCTGAGCTTTCTACCCATCAGGTGATGTCTTCTCAGTTGGGTGGATCATAGAACACATTCTCATCTTAAATGACATGTAATGGTTTCGTCAAAGCACAAGTGTAAGGGATGGTGCCAGGTCGTGGCCACCAGAGGGAAGCCTGAGTCAGGCATGCCACTAATCAGGTTTAACACCCAACAGCTGGGCTAGACCTTATATAAGCCCAGCGAGCCAGTCATTCAGTGCTGGGTCTTTGTCAAAGTTCTGAGCCAAGCTATTAGCTGGTAACTTCAGGTAATGAGGGCTGTGAGCCCTCCTGCCTCACCTCACCTCACCTCACTTCTTGTCTGTGAGGGTGTTTATGTTTTTACACGTCCCCTCCCCTCTCCAGTTTTCCCTGAGGCTTCCTTTAGCCATTAAAGTTCCTCCCTGTTTTCTGGTTTTGTTTGGGAAGTTTTAGCTTGGTTCATCAGGTTTGCCAATTCTTCCCGTGGTGTCCTTTGTTCTCCCTTTTTCCACACTCGGTGTGGTATTTAGTTTTTTTTTTTCTTTTTGTTTTACCTGATCCAAGATTTAACTGTTCTGCACATGGGCCCATTGATGTTAGAGCATGGTTGCTCACCCAGTAGGTTGTTGGTGTCATCACCTACCTGACCTGGGTTTAAGCTCACCTTACAACAAGCCCCTGCTAATAATGGAATTAGGGGATATGTTACAGATTACAGTGTGTGACAATCATTCTTCCTCCAAAATATATTCACCTATCTTATTGACATAGTGGAGATTAAAGAAACCTATGTTTGCTTATGCACATTAGTTGGCTGATCACACAAGTGTTCATGAGGAAAATACTGAAATCAATCAAATGCGATTACTGGATGTAAAGCATGTTAGTCTGTAATGAACTAATGATGATTATAAGAAACACTGAAGGTAAACACACAAGACAATATGATTCCCTTGCAATTAAAAAATGACTTTACTTATAGATATTTTTAAAGCTGTAATAAATACAATTGTCAAAACATGACAAGGTCGAGTGCAGGGGTGATAAACGCGCCATAATGGCTGAGTCTGTAGTGATAACAGTGATGTCGACCACTCCATGGCTTGTGATTGTGTTCAGCTTTCCTTACAGTTGAAAACTCTTCGATGATCGTGATGACACAAATAATCCTGACGATCAATTCATGGTGGTGATCAGTCCTCTGATTGGCCTTGTCATTTTAGTTTGGTGTAGATCACAAAGGCTCTAAGTATCCTGATGCACTTGTCAAGGCTTATTATTCTGGCCTGCTCCAAAAACGGAAGTTGTCTTCTTGTCCTGGTGAGTTTCTCAGTGAACTTCAGGTTGCACAGTTGTCTGTAATACAGAAAAAAAGCCTGCACTGGAGACCTGCATGATGGACAGTAAGAGAAAAGCAGGAAAAAGACCCACCATACACAGTCAGATGTTTTACTGAGAAATCTGGGAGATGTTAGGGTTACACAAACCTAATTAAACAGGTGTAGGGGGGTTGAGGGAAAAGAGGAGGAAAAAAAGGTACATATCTAAAATGCTACAGTTGGGTGATCAGGCCACATGATGCTCAGCTTCAATGCTCCAACATGTCAACATCTAGGACTCAAGTGGTTAATTAAAAACTGACTTAATCTGAAAAGCACATGCATACAAGAATGTTAAAATAGGTGAGTAAATAAAAGTGCATGATGCATAGTGAGCACATAATAAATCATAAATGTGTATAATATCAAAGTGATGTTCGGGTGATTAAAATCCTGGAGGTGGACTTGGAGGGGGTCCTCTTGTTGGTTTTGACCTGGGTCTGGGTATGACTGGACTCAGATGAACTGAAACGGCCATCTGAATCGATGGAAACACCCTTAAATGTCCTGGACACTTCGGTTTGCTGCAGAATACACACAGAGTAAAAATGCCCCAAGATATTATTTTTCTAAAATTGCTCACATCTCAAAAAGTCCAAATGCAATCAGGCAGGAGGAAGCACTGACCAGAAAAAATATTCTGCATTGATGATTTTGTCGATTTGGTGCGCAGGTAGAACGTCACCTCAGCAATGCTGATGAATGGGAATACAAATGGGACGAGCGGGTTAATGCTTTTAGTAGAGCTTGTTAGTTTCCTTGATGCAGGCCACAGCATTAAAGTTGGCAAAGTTCTGGAGATAAGCTACAAATGCAATGAAAAGGTTAGGTTAGGAATAGTGTCATGTTCATTCTCACCAAAATTGTGAATCTGTTCCCATGACTTGGCCTCACCTCTGCACACATGTGGTAAAATTCATTGCTGATCACCCACCAGTGTTCACTCCAGATGGATTTGTGCTGGAGCTTCACCTCCACCACCTACAGTCATGCAGAATTTTACCACAGCAGGGGACAAAGCCAGTGAGGTCTCTTTGCTAACAAAATGTTTCTCTGTGCAAAAAAAAAAAAAAAAGAAAAAAAAAAGACTATTATAAACAGATTAATAACTCTAGGGAGCACCTTTGCATCTGTAGAAAACACCTGTGAGAATGTGCAAGCAAACATCCCTGTTTGCTTTGTGCAAAGCTTGTTGTGGCTGATATACGGTCAGGGAAAAGAGAAAATATACTGTTTAGGCAAGATTGGGCTATTAGCAATGACATCTAGGTTTTATCTAAGTTTCACAATATCAGAACATCGCAATAATCAATTATTTGTTTAGTTAATTAATTAATTAATTAAACAAACAGTCATAGCTAGCAGTTCTGCACAGACATTTCCTGCAGCAATGATAATAGCAAAACATGAACATAAACAGAATTAAGATGGTAAACTAGAGTTCTCGTGTGGGCAGTTAGCAAGCTATATAGGTAGCTACCTTTGGGATCAGGGCACAGGGCATTTGAAAGATATCCTGCTCCAATGGAACAGGCTCCAGATCCTCCAGTCCTGAGAAAGTTGTTTAAATAACCAGTGGCATATTTAACAAAAGCATGTAGCTAGCTACAAAGTAGCTTATGATTATCCATTAAATTTAGCTGGTGCTAGATAGCTAACCTTGCTGACTTTTTGCTTGTGTTTCTGTGTTCCAATGGGTGTTTTTTTGGTTTGTTTTTTTGGAAGTGTAATAATTTGGTTTGCTCTGATTGTTTGTATTTCAGACTGGTCCTGATGTTAGTGTTAGTGTTTGTTAATGAACTAAGTGTCGGGACCAGCTGTGTGAGGGGACTCTTTTCTCATCTCAGGGCTTTGTAGTGGTGGGAGTGGAGTTTACCATTTTTTGGGTGTGGCCAATATTTAATAGTCCTTTTTTGAGTTATGAGTAACAGTGGCACTTGGCCTAATTCAGCTCTACATGCATTATTTTTTGTTTTCCTGTGCACTTTCAGGATATTTTCTACAGAATTTAGAGTGCTGTGTGTTTGTTCCATTGTTCAAAATTTTGATTTAAGAGTGGCCCCCATACTTTACAACCATTCATCAGAATTGGTTGATTTTATAATCCAAATCTGTTATCATATAATCCACTGTGCTATTGCCAAGAGGTGAACAAAAAATGTATCTCCCCAAAGAGTCCCCTCGTAACCTACCATTGACAATGTACAGACCCAGACATTGACAGAGCTGAAGGAGGATCAAAGTCTGTGTCTAAAGCCAGAAGAGCAATACAAAAACCAGGTAGTAAATCCAAAAGGGGGTCAGGCAAAATCAGCAATGAGAGACAACATAAGGTTACAGTACACTGGAAGCTAGTCAAAGAAAATAACACTCAGTATGCTTAGAAATCCTAGAGGCAATACTTCACAATGAATGAGTGCTTGAAACATTCTTATATACAACAATTTCTCTGAACACACAGGTGAGTTCCATACTCCGGTGATGACGATCTTATTGAACATCGCTGATTGGCTGAGTTGTTGGCTGGGTGATAAAGGCTGCTGGGTAGTGTAGTGTGGTAGAGTCGAGCGGTATGACAGTTACCTTGTTCTGTGTTGGAGTCAAGTAGAGATCCAGTACACTGAGAGCGCCACAGATCAGCACACTTCCCTGGGCCTGGAAGCCACCGATCTGATCATGGAGACTGGGAAAAATGTCTTCATTATAATAAGGGGATTCACTGGGAGGAATGTAGATTGTACAAAGAAATATATTTGAGTGTTTGTTTATCATTTTTTTGTTGATTTTAAGACAAATATGTAATTTTTCTAATTTCAGAGGAATTATGAATTTAGACAATTCTGATTTATACCAGATAGTAATTCCATCTGAATATCTCCCTCTTTTAATGTCAGGGTGCTTAACAGCAGAGAGGATGATTTCCTTGTATCTTACAGGACAGTGAGTCACCCAATCAGATTAACACCAGGTTTCCTGGAAAATTATGATGTCGTTATCTTTTGTTATTTGTGAATTCAATGTTTATACTTTTGTACCCAAACAGGGATGACTTTATGCCTTGAATGTTCCGTAGAGAGATTTCATTATTTAAATTATGTATTAAAGGAAAAATACAAATAGGTTTAAAGTGAGATAAACCTGTAAAAATGAAGGATTGTTATTAGATGTACATTCATGTATATAAACAGTGATATTTATTTATTTGTTTGTTTGTCTATTTATTTATTTATTTTTAAATTGCAGAATTCTACAGACGACTGGACAAACTGATTTACTCGGACTCATTAGAAATAATTAATGATCAAATTAATTTACTCCAAACAGGCTAAATACCTAAGGGGAAATGGCACACCAAGGCCAAGACGGTTTTACCTTCTTCAAAAAATACACAAACCTCTATACACACACACACACACACACAGGACTTCAAACAAAAGGTCAGGAACACGACCTTAGAACAGAAAACCCTACTATTCTCTATGATTTTTATACCAACATAGAGACAAACATGGACTGCAATCTCACAGACATTGCTTTAACCAAAACACAGATGAAAACAGACCAGATGAGGTGTTAAATCAAGTTCAAGTTTGGTTTATTAATCTACTAGAACTAGAACAAGAACTAGAACTAGAAATAGAACTAGTCTTTAACTTTCTTTATGTTTCAGTGTTTGTTTTCTTCAGTTTTTTTGTTTTTTTTTTAACCTTTAAAGCCCATTCTGTTACAAAGCTTTTTATGGCTGAACTACTGCTTTACAACCTTTGATTTTTTGTGTCTCTGTATCATGTTAAATTTCCACGGAACCCTGATTGTTATATTTAAATGGCTTTGAAATTTCTTGCTCTTTTTCACCCCACTAGCAGGACTTTTCTAACTGATATCTCCAGTTAGGTCTTCTGCTCTAACACACTGTTCTTTGTTTGTGGTCTTCTCCATCTGTGTGCTGTTTTCAGCTCCAGTAGTTTAACCTACCCTCCCAAATTTGACAATCTCTTGAGAAAACTTTAGGAAAGATCTCTGAAATAAACAAAATACATCTGAGGATAGTTTTTCATTCTTTGTTGTGCTTCTGTTTCTTAGTGTCCTTTTTGTAGTTCTCCTTTTGTAATGTCATTTCATTTTTATAACAGTGCTGCTGCATAAATAACCTAATACATCTGCTAAATGTACAACTGTATAACACAAGTGAATCAGAACACTGGATAAAGCTTAGATATATTTGTGTAATTAATTTTAACCAGTTTGCCCAGAGATTACATACATGCCCAAAAAGTCACCAGAGTTGGTGCATGCAGCCAAGGATCTTTATTTGACAACTGAAAATATCTGCACAAAGCTTCAGAAACTCTGTTTCTATGTCCATGATTTGTACAAAAAAGACTGCTGGAACTGAGGTAATAGAGGAAAATTGTCCTTCCCCCACGAATATGAATTGTGGATATTAAAGAAATTTATTTCATGTTTTAATTACAAACTACAATTACATTACAAAGTCTCATTATTTACTAGCCATAACTTTTTTTTTTTTTTTTTTTTTTTTACATTTCAGGAATATGTACCCATATTAGGAGACTATTAGGTCTTAATGTCTTCCATGTCTTAAAAAAAAACAACCAAAAATAAATAAATAAATTATATATATATATATATATATATATATATATATATATATATATATATATATATAATACCATATGCTTTTAAAATGTTCTATTGGAAGCCATTGTAGAAATTCATGTAAATTGTAGGAGGAATGTTAGCCATTCACACAGGAAAAATGGTGTTTCATGCGGTGTCACCTGTCTCTTGTGTAAGGCAGCATTTGAGAACATTTCACGATGTCACAAACAAGTCTGAGTTATACCTACTGCTGATTAGACTCAAACTTTTGTTAAGAACCTAGGTGACAATGTCTTTTGTTAAAAGCACTATATAACTAAATTAATTCAGTTCTGGACAAACATCTACAAAATGTTCACCATGATCTTCAGGTTAGTGTTTTTTGACTGTGCAAACAGATTGTGACTGCATGATAATAGTGTTGTCATAAGAACAATGCTGTCAAAACCAAAAGAACTGCTAGCAAAAGAGGAAAAAACAAATGTCTGCAAAATCCAATGCAACAACTGTGACAAAAACTACATGGGTCAAGCAGGGAGAAAATTATCAACGAGACTGCATGAACATCAATTGGCCACTAGAAGACATGATCCACTTTCCCTAATCTCAGTACACGAGGACCAAGAAGGACACAAGTTCAACTGGGATACAGCAAAAATCATAACGGGAGCAAGGACAAGGAAAGAAATAATTCCTTGAAGCTTGTTCTCCACCAAAAAGTCAATAAACAAACATATTAGTATCGAGCCAATCTACCAACCTCTTAGACTCAGAGAAATGTAAAAAGCCTTGGTAAAACCCTAAGAAACCACATATCAATCGATTTCGCCTACGCTGCTCGGTTACTAAATTTAGTAACCTGAACGTGGACCAATTGAAATTCAGGAAACCAGACCACAGTGCAGCACATTCTTTTGAACCATTCCTGACTGGCTATTTCTGACCACGACACCATAACTTAAAAATTGAACCAATCAACTGTCGAATCATAACATCCAACACCACCAATACCCTATATAAATGCAAGTGGTCAAAAGAAACAACACCTCTAAGTGCACTGATGTCTACTCAATTGGTGATGAAACATTTGCAATCCAATTGCTAAGGTCGATGAACAACCCAGAATCAACCAAACCAACTGGGCTACCAATATTCCAAATTATTAGCGTATTGTTACATACTGTCTTTCCAGAAATCACAACAAAAACTTGTGCTGAAGAAGGCTTAAAAAAAGAGCTCGGATGCACATATCCAGAACCTCCAATGGTGAGCACATTGGACTTAGATCAGCAGAAAGCAGTTCAAGTAAAGAGGGAATAAGGAACAGTAATATTAACAAAGTCCGTCAGGAAACCAGGTGTGGTGGAAATTCAGCAAACAAGGAGTCAGATGTGGATAAGAAGATTTTATTGAGTTATTAGTTTCAAAAAATGAGCGTGCCTATTTGCTTCGCTCCCCTTTGGGTGATTTCCCTCCCCTTATATAATAGCCGTAGCGTTCGAGAGAACGAGGGAGGGTTTGCTTCTGCTGAGACCAGATAACTCCTTGGAAGGAGTGTATTTCTTCAAGGACGTTCTCTAGGGAACGTCCTGTTCTTCTAATCTTATGCTAAGCTTTCTCACGCTTTACAATGATAGAGAAAGAAACACAACAATATTTCCTTCACACTTCCCCCCTTTGATTCTTTGTCAATCATCAACATCATCTAGACTTTAATTTTCAATGAATAGTGCCTGGAGGTCATTAAATTCCTCAGAATCCTCATCCACCCCCTTTGGCAGTTCTTGCAACAGTTGATACTGTACACGAGTAAGATTAGTCACCCAGGTGACACAACAATTCATAATACATGGCAGGAAACACAACCATCAATACGACAATGAGCACAGGAAAAAGCACCGTCATTGCCCAGTGTCCCCACGGGCCCAGGGCCGAGGTGAACCATGAGAACCATGAATTGTCTGCTGGGGACGGCTCCTGGATGTCCTGTTTCATATGTGTAATCAGGTCTGTTATATTATCATAATAATCTGGGATGTGAAAACAACATGATACATTTATCTTCTTACACACCCCACCTTCCTCGGCTAGGAGCAAATCTAAGGCCATTCTATTCTGCAGGACTACTTGGCGAATCTGGTGCAATTCTTGGTTTAGGAGTGTAAAAATCGTCTCAGTCCTATTGGCCAGAGTTAGGACTTGCCACGCTAAACCGTTAATCTTATTCAAGGCTGCAGTGGTTGCCGTCACCAATGCCATTGCACAAGCGATATTGCCTTTGCATCTTTCCTCTGGCAGGAGTTCTCGTCCCGCGATCGGGGCGAGAGTAGTGATTAGGATAGTGACAAACAGAGAATTCATCATGAGTCCTCAGGTCGTTCTGGCGCCTTCTTGCAATGAGTGTGGTGTATCCACGTTGCTCGTCCGTCGGTTTTGACGGCGGTGTTAGTCGTCAGCAGCACTTGGAATGGTCCTCTCCACCTGGGCTGGTTCCACCGCTTCCTTCTGAAGTCCTTTATCAGCACCCAATCACCTGGTTGGTGGGTGTGGAGTGGAGTATCCGTCACCTCGGGAAGAACTGCCTTCACCTGCTTAGACACATGGGAGAGAGATTTGTGCAGAGACACACAGTACTGCAAAAGTGATTCATTGATCAGGTGAGTATCCCAGTCCGGCGGACCCACCCCCGTGTTGGGAGGCCGTCCAAACACTATTTCAAAGGCTGATAACCCTGTTCGTGCCTGTGGTCTGGTTTGACATTGCCACAGGACGAGGGGAAGGCATTTTACCCAATTCATGCCTGTTTCCTGCGTTACTTTAGCTAGACCTCCTTTAATGGTGCCGTTTGTCCGTTCTACTGCCCCTGCACTAGCAGGGTGGTAACTGCAGTGTTTTCTCATATCTACCCCTAGGTATTTAGTCAAAGCTTTTAGTCCTTCATGTACGAAGGGTGTCCCATTGTCACTGGACACTCGTTGTGGTAACCCCCACCGGGGAATAATTTCTCTCAATAGCGCTTTTGCTACTGCCTCACTATCTTGTTTTCCCGTTGGGAAGGCCTCCACCCACTTACTAAACATGCACACACACACATGTACCTCTTCCTTTTGGCTGGTGTTAGTTCTACAAAATCTATTTGCCAATGTTGAAATGGCTCACTAGGCGGCGGGTGTCCGGCGGGTGCGTGTTTGGTATGATTGTCTCCGTGTGGTGTGTTTTGTGCACATACCAAGCATCGGGAACAAAATTTACTGGTGTGTGTGTTTATTCCTGGTGCATACCAATATTTTGTTATGCTCTCCACTATCCCCCCTTTGCTCATGTGACTTCTCCCATGAGCAATCTCAATTGGTCCTTTCATATAAGAAGTGGGGAGACATGGTTTGTTCAAATGATTTATTGGGATCTGGAATGCCTAAAGCAGGCATGACCTGTAATAACTGCTTCAGTGCTGTAAAGGCCGCTTCAGCTTCTGGCGCCCATTCTAACTGAGAGGAATTCGATCCCTTGGTCCGTATTATATTTCTGAGTGGCCCCTCATGCTCTGCATAAGATGGTATGAATGTCCTACAATAGGAACACATTCCTAAAAAGGACAGCAGTTGTTTTTTCGTCGTGGGTCTTGGTATAGTCAAGATGGCATTCACTCGGTCTTTAGTCAGCATGCGCGTTTGTTCAGTGATGTCATGTCCTAAAAAATGCACTTGCTGCTTACAAAACTGTAATTTGGATTTGGATGCCTTGTGGCCTTCCTCTGCTAAATGATGTAGCAGTGCCACCGTGGCTTGTTTACACGCTTCTCGTGTTCTCCCACAAATTAAAAGATCATCAACATATTGCAGCAAGGCTGTTCCTTCGAGGAGCTCTAAAGCTTCTAGGCTTCAGTGTAAGGCGGCATTGTAAATGGTTGGTGATTCACAATACCCCTGACACAGTCTTGTAAATATGTATGGCTTTCCTTCAAAAGTGAAAGCAAACCAAAATTGACTATCCTTGTGCACAGGTACACTAAAGAAAGCATTGGCCAAATCAACTACACTGAACCACTTACTGTCTGGTGGGATCTGAGAGAGAATGGTGTGCGGGTTTGGAACTTCTGGGGCTCTAGGGTGTACTGCCGTGTTGACAGCCTGCAAATCCTGCACAAATCTCCATTCATCTCTCCCTGGCTTTTTAACTGGGAAAATTGGAGTACGTACTGGTGAGACTGGGCATGGTACGATAACTCCTGCTTGTTTTAATGATTGGAACACAGGCCTGATGCCCTCCACTGCCGCTGGTTTTAGAGGGTATTGGTGCTGGCGTGGTCTGTAATCAGATTTTGGGGTGATGTGGACAGGCTCACATCCTTTTATTAAGCCCACATAATTTTTTCCCTGTGCCCATAACCCTGCAGGAACTGTTTTCAATTCCTCCTCCTCTTCCTCTGAGAGGGTAACAGAGGCTGCCATAATTACTATATTAGGACTTACAAGCTCAACCCCCCTTTTACAATTTAGCCTATACGGGGTTGGCATTTTCCACACATCTATGCTTGGGCTGTACATGACTTTACACTGGGCTTCTTTTATCCAATCAGTTGTGCTCAACATGCGTTTTGTCCACAACCCTACTCTCTGCCAGTCTGGGTCAACATGTGCGCTAGCCAGCGACACATGAGGTGCTGCATGTGAGATTGAATATAAAGATTTCTGTTTATCTGAGAGCTGCACCACTCCGGCAGCCCACTCGCAGTCCCACGCTATAGCTGTGATAATCAGACTGTCACTGCCCCCTAAGTCAAATTTTTGTTCAAAATCAACATCAGATCCCTCATGGACCTTCATTGTACAGTGAATAGAATCACTTTGTTTAACTGTCAGCTCACCAGGTAGCGTGTTAGTAACTTCAGTCATAAAATGTGTTAGTACTTCCCCAGCAGTGCACTGCAATTCATACACGTACAAAGGGACTCCTGCCTCTAGCTGGACTCCCTGTGTAGGTGTTTCCCACATAACAAATAACCCCTCTGGGTTGCTGCTAATTGTGCACCCAAGTTTACACATTAAATCTCTAGCTAACAAATTAATTGGACAGGTTTCTGACACCAAAAAGCTGTGTTTGAATTGGCTGTTTCCTAAACTACATTGGAGAGGCTTGGACATCCTTTCATCAATGGGATGACCTCCCACTCCAATTACTGTTATCCCATATCCTGTTCTCATTTTACATTCTATTAATCCTTCTTTTAACACTGAGTGGGTGGCACCACTGTCAACCAAAAACCCAACATTTTTTCCCTCTACTTTCACAGTTACTTCGGGGAGGCCTCTTGGCCCTTTACTAATCTGCTGTAATAGTTGGTAATTTAAATTTGTCACTTCCCTTTTGCCGTCTTCACTCAGTGGTCCGCTGCTGTCCTGCCTCTCCACCGCCCGTCATTCGTGGATAGTGGGATCCAGGTCTGTGCCCCCGTCATATGAGTTATCCTCCTCCGGACAGTTTCTGGCAAAATGTCCAAGCTTTCCACAGTTGTAGCATTCCTGCTCTTTCATCCACTCGTTTTTTTCCTCCTTTTCCTCTTCCTCTGCCTCTTCCGCATCATCAACAACCGTCTCAGTTCAGCCTGTGTTGGTCTGCAGGACTGCACGAATGCCATCAGTTCTTGTCCGAAGCGTCGTCCGCCGATGTCACCTGGCTTGCTCAGGCCGTCGGCCGCTTTCATGATGTCGTCTGTAGTCCAGTGACGGTGGACCATAATCACTCCCTCAGGTCCTGACACTTCCACCATCGGGAACTGTGGGGCATAGCCTCTGTCAGGCCCTGCGGATGGCTTTATAGTGGCGTGACTTCGAGTGTGATGAGCCACTGGTGAGGTTATTGCCTCCAATTGCCGTCTTGGTTCGTCATATGGAGACGGCTTTGATGTTAGCGATGAAGTCCCTGGTTCGGGATAAGGAGGTGGGTTTCCTGATGCTTGTGGTTGTTGAATCAGCTGGGGGCTCTCGGCGGGGCGGCATCGAGGTCAGGATCAGCTAAGGAAACACACTGAGACACTTCATTATTACATTTCTTTTGCCCTTCCTGTTTCTTCTGCCTTTTCTCAGCTTCTTCTAACCACATTTTTGCCTTTTCTAGCATATCCTCACTGTTTTTGTCAAAATATTTCCGTGCTTTCTTATCAGCTTCTCTAGGTTTGACCTCGACTCTCTTAATTAATTTTAACAGGTATGCAACACTCAGCGTCCCTGAGGTATTAAACCCATAATGTTTAATCCAAAACGGGACATGTTTGTTTACATGTTCCCCATAATCTTTACTCATTTGAAAGAATAGGCTACTGGAGAGCTTGTCCTTACCGAACTCATACTCCTTACTATTGCCCGCACCCATTTTTTTTTTTTTTTTTTTTACTTTTGGATTCAGGCAACAAACGAACAAAGGAAACTTACCTACTCTCTACAATTTTCCTATTTTTATCTTATTATCCACACCATCTACCCCCGATATGGATTAGTTCCGCTCCAGCAAATCGTGCTAGTATACTGAGTCCACTCCTTTCCCTGCGGGGTGTTCTGTCGGCCCGGGCCTATTTCTTACACTAGTACGTCTACTCAGTGTGCCTATTCTCTTAGGCTGGCGAAGTCCCAGACTCCGGAGTCCTCTAGACCCTATTTTTAAGCCCTAGTATCTCATATACTATGCTACTTTACAGACCCACCCCAGGGTAGACTCAGGCGGATCACTATGTCACTTTCTTCTAGGATTAAATTACTGAACTTCACCACTTACTTTCTGTTCGTTAGATCAGGCGGAGCACACCACCGGAGTCAAGTGGGACGTCACTCCCTGGTTAGGTACTTTCCCGTATTCTTGTGGGTTTCCCTCTTTCTCCAGCTCAGTTCTCTCTCTGAGGAGCGTCCTCGAAGTTTAGTCACCGCTGCCCCGCATGGTGCCTCTCGCTGATCCTGCCGACAACGCCAAATTCTGTGGTGGAAATTCAGCAAACAAGGAGTCAGATGTGGATAAGAAGATTTTATTGAGTTATTAGTTTCAAAAAATGAGCGTGCCTATTTGCTTCGCTCCCCTTTGGGTGATTTCCCTCCCCTTATATAATAGCCGTAGCGTTCGAGAGAACGAGGGAGGGTTTGCTTCTGCTGAGACCAGATAACTCCTTGGAAGGAGTGTATTTCTTCAAGGACGTTCTCTAGGGAACGTCCTGTTCTTCTAATCTTATGCTAAGCTTTCTCACGCTTTACAATGATAGAGAAAGAAACACAACAATATTTCCTTCACACCAGGCATGACAATCTGTGCCCAGCAGTGTCACCAGTGCATAGATCTGCGACGAAGTATCCGGAAACAATGCTTTTCTTATTTTCAGTTTGATATATTTTCAAATTAGAATTTTTTTTTTTTGCTGATTTTTGTAACCTTTCCAAAGAAGCTCTAGGGATAAATTAATTCCAACAAAAGTGATCTGATCATTCTTTTTTATTTTAATTATTTTTATACCTGGAAATTTGAGAATTTTTATTTTTATATGAAGTGGAATGGAAAGAAAAGTATAATAATTGCAACATATAAAATATGTTTTAAGGTGTGGGAATAATAAAATGCATTTTTAAAGTATTATTTTTATTCATTTATTTTATTGATAAATTATCATGTTTTAAACAATGGTTACATTACCCTCCCACGAGGAGAACATACAAACTCCACAAAGAGAGGATTCAGGTCATCCTGGGAATGCCTGGGAATCAAACCTGTTATTCAAGTCCAACACCTCCTTGCAATTTGTTTGCCTTAACCAAACCCTTTTGCCTTTCTAATTTCTACCAAAATTCAACTGGGTTTTTGCTCCCAAAACAACATATCTGAGTTCCATAGCGCCAAGTGGCCAGGAACTCCAAGTAACCTTGAGGAGCATTTAGAAAGCCTCGAATACCTTAACTGAGATTTGTGTTCTTTTTCAAAGAATTTCTAAATTTGGTGGTTATCAAGTGGTAAATTCACCAATAGCTGTGCTCAGTCCTGGACTGCTCTGAGGATGGCTTTGAGGTGGTGGTAGAAAGGAGAGCTCTTAAACTCACAACTATTCTGAATAACACCTCACACCCCCTCCATGACCTACTGCTCAGTGAAGCACTTTCAGCAACAGACTTATTCAGCTCCACTGTAGCAAAGAATAGTAAAAGAGATCATTTCTTCCAGAGGCAATCGCACTTGTACTCAACTTAAAAAATTAGCACCATTTCTTTGTGTTGTAAAATGCAATGTTTGTTTCTTCTTGATCCATTTTCAGGAAACCTCGTGAGGTGGCGGTCCTCTGGTCCTATTATTATCCCTAGGCCTGGCTAGCCAATGCTTTTTTTAGGTAGACTTAAAGCCTGAAAAACCAGCCTCAAAGAAGGCTCACACCTGTCTGACCTCTGGTAGTGAGTCCTGAGTTCACTCCCATCATGACTACAAGGTTCAAATCCTCATCTTCAAGATTTGTCCAGCACGGCTGGCATCAAGTGGCATGTCTAGCAGCTTTGAGTAGAAAAGAACACAAATATCAAAATCAGATGTGAGGCTAAGTTCATTTGAGAAGAGCAAAGTAAATGAGTGAGCACAGTGAGAGGAGACGTCCAGACCTAAGATCCAGCATCAAGATGGCGGACCAGAGGACCGAAGAGGAGGATGGACATGAAGATCTTCACGGTCATCCTGCTTGGGCAGGAGTGGCACCTCAACCTGGGTGCTCCGTTATCCGTGACTGCTGCGTCCTCAGGAGGGTTACGAGGTGCAGCTGAAAGGGACGTGACACATTCTGACCCTATTCCACACCAAAGCGTGTTGGTTGGTCATGAATTGTTTCTATCACTAGACTGAAAGCAATATCTCATATTGTAGGAACAACTGCGCATTTGTGTCGAACTTGATGGCTAACAGATGTACAGGGGGGTAGTGGTGTTATAGCAACTGCTCACTTCAGACTTTTGTTATAGTTAAAACTGAATGAAAGGGCAAGGGGTTATGTAACAACCTCAAGAGGGATGCCAAAACAATGAATATGGATAACAGCACTATTGGTTTTGAAGTATCCCTGTTTTGTACACTTTTGTTCTTGCTCCAAGACTAGCACTGGGCAGCTAGGATCCCCATCTCCTAAAGTTTCAAGAACTGCCTGGTCACTTGGTTATTTATTCAAGCTTGAGCTATGTCTGTCTTCAAATGTGAGCTACTCAGTATTTTCATCTTAGAAGATGAGTAATAAATAACAAAATAATATATTTTTAAAAGGAAAAATACATTGTAATCTATATGACAATCATCATTTAAAATTAAATTAGTGGTACAGGCCTTGTGATGTTTGTTGAGAGAATCTATATAAAAATGTCCTTAACTCATTCATTCTAGTTTGGCTTGTCTGCTCTTTTTCTGAGTTATAAACACTTACACTTTTTTTAAAAGCATGTTTATACTTGCTGCCTATAAAATGAATACCTATGATATGAAACTGATAAAAAATAAAAATAAAAAAAAAAGCAATTTATGTGAATTTATTTCCCCTAGAAATAGTGCCATTAGTTAATGTCTGGGTATTTACCTCCTTTTATTTGAATCTTGACAAAAGTCTGAAGTTAGCCATCGCCATAACACTAAAGCACAGGCCCGTTCCTCTTACAGCTACACTAACAAATCCAGTTAGCTGGCTCCTACTTATCATGTTTGATGCAAACGTTATTTATGTATTTGTTTCTGCAATATGAGGAACTTGTTTTCATTAATTTATCGCTAGAAATATGTCACGTCCGGCCAAATAACCATAGCTAGCTGGCTACCTTTGGGTGAGCTTTGTTTTACAGCCAATTATCAGTTAGTTGTCTCTGTATAGTGCTTTACCAGTTTATCGGACTCGGCGATTAACTCGTTTAAAATGGCCCTAACCTCATTAAGGACTGAAGTACATCAGCTCCAGGATTGTGAGTTAATAGTAGTCGAGTGCAGCTATCATTCGTCGTGTCCGTCGACAACGCAAAATGAAGTTCCTCTTTACCTACAGCTGGAAGATGGCAATGGTGCTAACTCACTAACTAAACTTCTAGGTAGCGAGCGAACCTACTTGGCTAACCTAGTTAGCCAATTGCCTGCTTAAAGTCCTTGTCCATTTAAAGTATGAAGTCCGAAGTACCTAACCATTGTCTCTATGTTAGGCGTCATAAACTGATAACTAGCTAGCTATCAAGTGCATGAAGTAATACATAAATTATTGAGCAAATTAACAAATATATGAATCCTAAAAAAATAAATAAACTTGAGCACTGGTTTATCAGCCGATAAGACCTGTAGTTATCTGGTCTGGTCTGACCTTGTTCGTGAGCGACTGGGTGAAGAAAGTGCAAGACTATGTTGACCATCAAACCCTGTAGGTGGAGCTCATTATCTTTCTATAAAGCGGCGCTTTCAACGCTGTTCCTGGGAGGCAAAAGCGGCATAAAAGTAAACTTACCAGCAATACGGGACGGATGACCTAAAAACTGCATTGTTCTGAGGGCTGACATTTCCAAAAGCGCACATTTGGAAGGTAAGCAGACGCCTTTTAAAAGTTCTGCATAGTTGGAAATTTCAGACCTTTGTTCACCGAGTTGTGTGGTGCTTGAGGCAGGCTGAGTGTTGGTGAGTGAGAATAGACTGTTAAACGTTAGAAACATTAAAAAATAAGTAATGGCTATGTGTGTGTTTCGTTTCCAGTTCCAGATTCCATTACAGAGTTTAATGTTTGCAAGAAATCAGGAGATGAGACTCTGCCTACCCCGAGGAGTAATAAAAGGAGGAAGAAGCTAGGGAGAGAAAGACTGATTCATTTGAGATGTTTGTTAACCCTCCTATTATCTTTGGGGTCAATTTGATCCCATTCAATGTTTCATGTCTTTAAATAAATGATTGACAATTTTTTAGCTTCGTATTTTATGACTTTTCCTAATTTAATGGAGACAATTGGGTAAACATAAAATTAACATGTTTTCATTATCCTGTACACATGTTGTACGCATGGGTGTTCTTTGGGGTCAATTTGACCCCAGGCTGTTTTAGCTGACTTTAGGGCCCTAGGACTTTAGAGCCCTAGCCTAACATAACCATATCTGTAGTAGTGTGAGAACCACTGATAGTTTACACCACATGGGGAGGGGAAAACATTATTCTCGCGAGAACTTTGATATTCCCCATGCTGTGGGGGTGGGAAAATATTTTTCCTGCAAAGATATTGATAGTTCACACAACATAGGTGTGGAGCAAACATATAAAAGGTTTGCACAGCACCCTTATAAGTCATTTCTGTTGGCGCTCTGTGTGCTCTTTCTTTCTGCTCTCTTTCAACCAAAAATGACTTCTAAGGAAAGGTTTTCTGTCAATGAGGTTTTGTCACAGACCCTGATTATGAGGCATCCTCAGTGTTGACCCTCCTTTTGTCTCCCAACCACCAGCAAATACACTACCTTCTAAAAATGGAAAGTTATTATTGTCCCTCTCCCCACTTGAACAACATGGTAGACTGAAAGCTGCTAATATCGTCAAAATGATTCCAGGCCCCACCAGATACGCTGTCAGCTATGTCCAAGACAAAATCAGCTTTTGAGCTTTTCATAACACCATCAGTTGAAAAGGATATACATGAGATGACAAATTTAGAGGGGAGGCACGTGTATGGGGACAGTTGGAAAGACTTGCATACCTACATTGGGTTGCTCCTTTTGGCAGGAGTGTGCACTGCTCACAGTGACTGATATTAAACACAGAACCACGCTGACAAAGTACAGACTCAGTGAACACCGATATATGAAATCATGGCTTCCCAGAGAGCAGAGACTCTGCCAGCATTGCAACAAAGACACTGGCGAGACAGAGGTGCACTTTCTAACAATGTGAAACAATGAAATTTGTCAAAATTACTTCATAAAATTTGAGATGATCCACACCAACTTTGTCACCAACACTGACCAACTGCCCATCCTAGTGGGAGAAAATAACACTTTAGGTGGGTGATACATATCTGTCTGCCATAACAGAAGGGACAGCGAGTAGCCCACCCAAACACACACACACACACACACACACACAATTGCCCAGTTTATAAACACCTTTATGTACTTATCTGGCATTTGCCAGACTCAACAAGGCACCAGTTGAGAAGCCTGTTAAAAGAGCTCTGGATATAGAGGACTGTTTTGTGATGCGTGAAATGAGCTAGGCCTTAGGGAGACCAGCAGCAGTAGTTAGCTGTATACCAGGGGGCAGAGCACCAGACATTGCAGGTAATCTCAAGGTTTTAGGCAAGCAGAGGTTTTCCAAGATGGGTATTCACATAACGGCAATATACACCTTTGCCAATCAGATTACAAACAGTAATATTGAAAAGTTGTGATGGTTCGCAAAGGCGATATGCGATGCTTTGGTCCCATCCTACTGTGGTGTGGCAAATTAATATACAGCCAGTTATCTTTGCTGATAATTTGCGACTAGGATACCCCCAAACCACACGGAACTTGATCATATAACTGAACTCTTAGAATCAATAGTCTGCTGCACATTCAATGATGCTGCTCCACTTAAGAATAAAAAAAAAAAAAAAAAACCTGGGTATAATGATCACATTCACAATTTAAAACAAAACACTCAAAAAATAGAACATAAATGGTGCCACACTAACATTGTAGTCTTCCAGCTTGTACTGTACTTCTCGAGTATAGAAAAGCAATTATTACCACTCGAACCGCTTCTCTCTCACCACTAATAGAAAAAAAATCCTAGATTTATTTTTAGTACAATCCAACTAGAAATAAAACTGATACCAATGCTCAGATTACATCATACAGTAGTAATGAGTTTATGAATTTCTTGAATGAGAAAATTAACCACATTAAAGATAACATTAAGAGTCTTAACACGACATAAGGCAGCTACTTAGAGATCAGAACAAGCCAAAAATGACTATTATCCAAGAGCCAGAAATTGCATCTCTGATCACGTGCTCCAAAATCCTCCACTTGCTTTCTATATTCACTGCCCACACAATTTCTTAAGAAAATCCTACCTGAAGTAATTGAATCTTTATTAAGTTGAATAGGCTATGTTCCTAAATAATTCTCAGTGTTTTGCTGGTCATTGTTGTTTGATATCTGGTTCTGTTCTATTGTTTCTGCCTAACTTGCATTTTTCCTGCCTGATTATCATTTTGTGTTTCTCGCCTTGTTCTGTTTCTTTGCTCAACCTGTTTTATTTTTCTGCATCCTTACTCTGCTGCCTTCCAAAAATGCCATAGTTTCTGTGTACTGCATGCATACAAGTGGATGATTACAGGAAGTTTAAAAAGAAATACATATATTTTCAACTGATGTGCCTGGTTTCCTTACTCTCAGATATGCATGTAAAAGGATGACCCACTAGGGCCTCGATATTCACAGGCCCCAACATATAACTTAACAACAGTAGATATAATAATATTTTGTATTTGTGTAAAGACTCAGACATTCAAGTATCATTTAATAATAATGGTTATAATAAAAATAGTTATTTATGCACATTTCATACTGCCCCTATACTATCTGAATTCTACCCACCACCATACACAACTGGAATTTGATAAAAAATATTCAAAAATAAACAAACATTGTCCCCCAATGTGTTAAAGAGGACACAGGAAAACTTTCTTCATGTCGTACCCAATATAGCTAGTTAGCAGATGTTGCTAGTTGTCTTAGCTAACTTTGTTAGGTGGTGTGTTGGCAAATGTTAACAGCAGAGACACTGTTAGCTAACTTGTTAGTTCGAGCTAGCAAATGAAACACGTTACCACACGCCTTTAGCTAGCTAGCTTGATGTGGGATCTGAGAACAATGGTAGTTGAAGTTACTCGTCTCAGTTAGCTAGCTAGCCGAATTACTCAATCTTCCCAGAAATTAGGTTGGTAGAATGAAAGGCCAGATTAAGGACTAACCTACCGAACTATAAACTGCCACTTTATCATCCAAAACACACAGGATTTTATGCTGACAAGCAGCCCAAGCTAAAACTTAGCTAGTGAGCTAATTAATGCAGATAAAAGGAAAACGTAACATGAAGTTATCTGTGAGCACAAGACCCTTTGGGAGAAACTGCTCAGAAGACCCAGCAGTCTGCAACCAGAGAGAAGATCATGTACTTCAAAGACATCCTGGACATGGCCGTCAATGTTAGCGATGAGTATGATCATTACCTGATGTTCAAGTCTATATTATTCATTTTGTTATTGTAAATGAGAACGTAATTTAAGCATATATGTGCTAAACATGGGCAACATGTTTCCAGAGAATGATGTCTTTGAAGAAGGATATGCCAAATACGACAACCAGACAGAAGTTTGGGATTTTGTGTGCGACCATTGTGATCTCTGTCACAAAATCTGTATCATAACAGCTCTTATTGGTGCACTTGGGATAGAAGCAGCTCTCAATGCAGAAGAAAAGCTGAAGAAGGAAACGGAAGCAGCTTCAAAGGGTTCAACTGCCATGTCTAAGAATGCACAGCACAAAAGGGTTTCTTATCCGCTCCTCCTCAGTATTTAGAGCAATACAGAAGAAGGTTTTGGGGTTTTGGGTAGTTCTTAGGCCAGTCTTGATATCTTGCTGGCCCATTTTTGCTTGGGGAAGAGACACTGCTTAATTATTATGCACACCTTGTTATAGGGTATTAATCTCTTTAGGCCACCCCCTCCCTCATTACACAAATACACATTGCATGATATGCTTGAATCTAATAAGCATTCAAGTTTATACAGCTTGGAGTTGGAAAATATGCACAAAAATGATGATATGGTCAAAATACTCTCTTGCCTAATAATTGTGCACACAGTATAGACATGTAAGTATTTTATTTAGATTTTTAGATCACACACAATGCTCATTCTGAATTGATTAGCCATGTTTTCAAGGCAGTGAGTATTTCTGTAAGATGTTTGAATGTTGGAGTTTGTTGGGAATTTATTTTAGTTGAGTAGGTAGGTTTTTTATTTGATTTCCAATTGCTAAACAGATCAGTGGGCATTTTATGTTGAACACCTAATTTTTAGATCCTGGCCAATGCTAATCCTGAAGTGATTAGCCATGTTTTCAAGATGGCTAGTTTTACAGTAAAATGAATAGCATGGAGTCTATTTTCAATTTGATTAAACAGGTGTTTATCTTTAGCTTCCATTAGTAATTAGACAGGTAAGAATTTTATTTAGAACTCCTGATTTTTAGATCACACGTATTTCTCATTATTGTAGGGAAATGACAGCAGTTACGGAGCGACTAATCGGGCTATAACCCTGGAACAACAGGACAGCACACATGGAGCAACACACAAGAGCAATAATACCACACAGATAACAGGGAGGAAAATTTGGAGTAACAGCTGGCCCCATGGGTCTCACTGCTGCTGAAGTTGAGATACCCAAGATTCTACTTCTGGAGGGGGAGGTATACCGTCCTTCATGGCTGTAATTAAATCGGTTAAGTTGTGGTGAGCATCTGGAATATAAAAACAACAACACCTTGCACACTCCCCCTTCCTTTGCTAGAACAAACCTGTGTTGAAGGACAGCAGTGTGAATGGAGAACAACTCCCTGTCTATTGTTCCTAAAGCCACTTCAAGTTTGTTTTCTAAAATTTGTCTGCCTTGCCATCCTATTTATTTTTTGCAATTTAGCAGCGATGCTGCCGCCAGGTAGTAGGGCCCAACCCATTGTTGTCCCCGGGGTCGTCCAGGGATCCCACATATGATATCCATGCCAGGCATGGTCGCTTCTTGTTTTGTCTTACTTGAGCTTTTGTCCTGAACTGTCTCTGATGGAATGAGGACTGACTGGGGGAGCTACTAGTCTCTGGGCCCATCAGCGCCAATAACGCGAACGCTCCACTCTCACTGTCACGTGGTACAGCCCGCTGCATACAGTGGGAGTTTCTACTTTGATTGTAAACATGCCTACATGTCTGCACACACCTGCACCTAGTTAGCGTTGTTCTGTGTTTATGGATTTAAACCTCTTGTTGGTATGTGCATCAATGTCGGCCATTGCCTTTGTTCACACTGCCTTTGTTCGTGTCCGTTTTCACAATGTCAATGCCCTTGTTTGTGTTCATCGTTTACCTTGTAAACCCTGCGACACTTGGGCCATTACACTACAGTTATAGATGTCACAGAAAACTAGTTTTATGATGGTAACTTTAGGCCAGAGGCTAATGATTAAAATGTAAATCTTGGGTTTGAGATATGTGTTTACAATGCCATCAAATGAATCTTCAAAATGTTCATTAGGTTATCCATGATACAATTGTTACCAATATTAAATATCTCCATTTATCAAAATAGTATGGTCTGCAATTTCCTACATTGGACCACTTCAGTTTAATCCACACTGAGGATGAACAAATATACATGACCGTTGATAAATATCTTTTAAACCCAAAGTGTTCCTGTATATTGACAAGGCAAGAGGCAGGTTGCAGGTTCGAAGAGGGAACTTTAATAAATAAAAGCAAATACAAACAAAACCAAAGAATGTAAACCAAACATGAGGCAATATGAAACACTTGGAAAATAGACTATAAAACCTAAGCATATACATAAATAAGAGTCGGGTGAATAAATAACATACAAACATCAATGAAGAGCACAAACTGCATAAGAAACCAAACGTGCAAAATAACCGACAACTTGGGTGACAGAACGCAGGGCTTAAATACACTAACTAATAACGTAACAACAAGACACAGGAGAAACAGATAACAGGCAGAGAACTAAATAGGGGACAGAGAAAAAAATGAAACCAAAACAAAGAAGCACATGTAACAAAGACCAGGCAGAAAACAAAATAGAACTCATAGCGGTGAAAATCGCAACGCCAGGGAGAGGGGGCAATCATCACAGTTCCATTGAAGTTTCTTATTGCTATGGTAACTGTTGGTAATGTTGTCACGGAACGCTCGCCTCCCGCGAGTCACGTGGGTTGGCCCGCCACGAGCAGTGGGAGGGTCGTTGTTTGTGACCACACCTGCACCTTGTTTTGTTTATGCATTTAACCCTCATTGTAGTGTGCAGGATTGTTGGTTATTGTGGATGTAACGTTTTGATGTAGTGTTCCTTATGTTATTGCTAAACGTATGCATGTTTATTGTGCTTGTTTCTTGTTAACCGTTTTATGTTCATGTTAATGTTTGTAACGCTTGTGAGTACCAATATCGTTTTGTGTTTATGTAAATAAATGTACGTCCCAGTCGCTGGATTCTGTGCGTCCTGCCCCTCGCCCTGCGGCACTCGGGCCACCACGCGTTATAAATGTATATGTCTCTGCATGTATTTCCAAATAGTATGTCTCTCACTAAGATGCTAATTTAAAATTAGCTGCTTTCAGCTAGGTAGCTAATTAGCTAACTTGTTTATAAATGCAAAACAATTAGCTACAGTGGTGGGAAAAAGTGTCTGAAAAAAAAACACTTTTCACACCACTCTAGGTGGCTACCTAGCAAGATAACTTATCCAAATTAACGTGCGTTTCAAATAGATTTCTTACTAATATATTAATAATTTATTCTCTTTGTAAATTACTTTATTTTTCCTAAAAATAATTTAAAAGGAATCTAAGATACACATTTACACACCCATTCTCCTGCCACCGTCGCGAATTAACTCGTGTTCTTGTCTGGCTTTTTTTTCCCAGACCTGAGTAGCTCCCTTTCTGTTTCGCATTGCATTGTGGGTTGTTGTTGTCCACCCAAACCATACTCAAAAACCAACCAGTTCTATGTATGCTTTGTGGATTTTTGAGTTTACCCCACATTGACACTATTAACTCTACTGCATACTACATATTCAAATACTAGTTATCATCGGTAATTAGTACACAATTGGGATGCATCCTAACTTAAAAGCAGGGTAATGGAATGGCACAGAAAAACAAGCAAATCAGTTATATAGATAATATGCAGCAGTGTGTGTGTGTGTGTGTGTGTGTGTGAAGGGGCCCCTTCATCCCTTTACACTGTGTGCTCAGGAGAGGGGCGCCTGAACACAGTTGTTGAGCTGCATGGCTGCAGCTGCTCAATGCTTCTCTCTGCCCTGGTCCAAGGGCCTGCAAGCTGAACAGAGCCCCCAGTGCCTCTGTGCCAGTGGGAGGCTGGGAACTCCTAGGTGACCCCACCCTGCTTCACCCACCAAGTCCCCATCAGCACAGAATAGAAGCAGGAGGAGCATGTTGGATTTCCAGTAGGAGTGGGTGGGGTTTGTGTAGGACAGAGTGTGCTTCATTCATATTCATATTTCCTCAGGTCACTCATGTGTTCTACAGTGGTTCTAAAACAAATAAAACTACAGTCATTCCTCCTGATCTGCTGCTAACAACTAGGTGTTGCTTATGGTGAGGACAGTCTGTGTGTGTGTGCATTTGTGGTACTCAGTGTATGAGTGTTGCCTATAGTGTTATAGGTGGTATCTATGGTCTTCTGTGTGTGTATGGTACCTACATTGTACACTGTTTCTGTGCAGAAGTGTATTGTGGTGGTGGGTTGGGGTGTAAATGTATTACATTTGGCAGAGAATAGTCAGGTGACTACTGATCCTCAGATTCTCAATGTTTATTTATTTATCTTCAGATCAATTTTTTTAGCATTAGTATGGGACAGCTAGTCTACTAGTTTAATAAGTGAGCAATAAAGGTGCTTTTATTTCTTTAAATCTTCTAGGTCTATCACAATTGGCTTATGTTACGCTTCCGACAGGAACAAGGCAAGAGGTAGAATGCAAAATGCAGGAGGTGGTTTATTAAATGAGGAAACATGAATGGTAAAACAAACAGAGGCTAAGGGGTGCTGGGGGTAATCTAACACACGGCTGGAGTGCACAGAAAAGCAATGATGATGATGACAACTATATGCTCCAATCACTTTGTCCAGGTTGTCTACACTTTTGTTTTTGCTGTAGTCCAGGATCATAACCAGCTTCCTGTCTTCACAATGTCGGATCTTAGCATCCTTGTGCAATGTACTCATGAGGATGATGTTTTTGTTTGTCTTTGGGCAATAAGAAACAAGCATGGTATTGGGGTGAAGGCAAACTTGGAAGAAAATATGTCTCTCTGCTTTGTTGTAAGGAGTGCAGCAGGGAGTTCAGGCTTGTTCTTTCTAACTGTGCCTACCATGCTTATCTTCTTCTTCATTAAGTACTTGTCAAGTTCATATGATGTAAAAAAAAAATGTCACACGTAACAGATGTCAGACCTTCAGTCTTATCAAGAACAACACAAATCCCTTGATTCATCTCGGGGGCTCCACCCCTTGGCTTCCCTGTGTACACTTGCATTTTCTAAGTGTAGCGGCATTGTGTATCACAGGGAAGCCCAGATCTTGTTTCCATACTTTGCTGGCTTGCTAGGCATGTACTGTCTGAAAGGACAATGACCTTTTGACAAAAAGAGACAGATTTCAATATCAGGGTCACAAAAAATGCAGAAAATTGCCCTTCCACTCTCAGCATCCTAAAGACGGGATGTGGCCTCCCCTCAGGATTTGTATACACCACCCAAGAATAGTACACCTATGTAGGCATCCATCTTCTTCCAGTTTTCTCCATACTTGCGGAAACCCTACATATTTGTCATTTCAAGGATGATCTTTTCAATGTCTGGTGTAGTAAAGAGGCAGAAGGTTGAGGCAAAGTCCTTGGCATTGGACATAGCTAATCTTGTAAGCCCTTGAGTCATCTGCATTAGATTGTGTGCTGCCAGCCTGCCCTGATCAACAAAGAGTGATGTGGACCACAACAAAGCCTGTTCTTTGACAAAAATGTCTCTCCCAGCTTGATGGTCTTCAGGGAGTTCTTCCTCACATGAAGCTGAATCATCATGATCAGTTATATTCATCATCATCATCATCATCATCATCAGAATTCACTTCTTTATCTCATACATTATGACTTTGTTCTTCCTGTACATCTTATTAGGTCAGCAGGTCAAGGTCCTGTTGGCCATTGTATCATGTGCTCTTGGTTTCAGCAGAGAAAGAAACTGGGGTCCTGACATGAGCCTTTTATAGGAATATGACCACCGCACCTATTACCTATTTCGTGCTAGAAAACGATGCTCTCCCAATGAGTACTGCTCTTACTTTGATACTTTGTATGATAGTGTATGAGACAGGTGTGGGGGTCAGGTGTGAAGTTGGGCAATGCATAACACTATATATTCACTGGAAAGTTTATTCTTGAAGCATGTATAATTATATTTATTTTCTCTTATATCCCTGTGTGTATTAAAATTTATTTGAAATAATAAATAAATTTTATATTTTATTTATATGTTTATATTTATACTGTTTTTATCTTTTTAGTTGTTATAAATAATTTAGTAATGGTTCAATTTGCCTACAGATCATTGTAACGGCTGCCCGAGTGCCGCAAGGGCAGGACGCACAGACTCCCTCGACTTGATGAAACATTTATTAACAATTAGCATAAAAGACAATGGTGGCATTCATTCAATATCAACGTTAAACACGAACACACTTCACACGTTTAAACAGACCCTGTATCTAAGATAATAACAGAGGAATAGGTTGTCTTTTGTCTTGTTTTTGAGAGGTCCCTTATCCTTAGTTCACAGACTATTCAGATATGCAGATCTATGAATCATTTGCGTTTGGCTAATAAGAACTGTTTTTCAACACAGACCCACCCCCTGCGGTTTCACCTGTGGATTAAATTCGCGGAAAAACCAGGTTCTTGTAAATAGACTAGTCTGTACGGGAGTAAAGAATACATGCAAAAAGACATACGCGTCAGTGATAAGTAAGTAAAAACTTAAAGGTAGTTCCATTATTATTATTATTATTATTATTATTATTATTATTATTACAAAATAATAAGGTACAATATGTACACTCAAACAACACAATGACTTCAGTTTATTTGTTATGCACAGACTATAACTGTACATAATGAGCTGCCTTACATTTTACAGTGAATAGTAAGTTATTTCAAGGCAACTAATTAGATTTTTAATTAGATTTTTTTTTTTTCTGTGGCTTGAAACACAGCTGGTGCCGCTATTATACTCTAAACTCATCTGACTGTACCAGAGTCCTGTAAACTGTTTGTATTGTGTATTAGTCTTCATTAATAATCTGGTCTTGACCAAGTTCAAACCAAGACTCGTTGCATTCAGACTACCCTTATACTTCAACATACCTTTATATTTGTCACTAATCCCCACTAACCAAATGAGAAAAGAATAAACTAACGAATGGCGTGAGAAAACGAACGAGTTCTGCAAGTTTCTCACTGGTCTTCGTAGTCCGAAATTTAATAAATGGGTATAAAGTACTTCTTAGTTTACTGCACCCGTGGACCAGATGGGAACGAGCAACTAGACGAAAACTAATCCATTTCACAGATTTTCGCTGGCTTGAAACACTCTCTTCAGGAGCTACTCTCCGCGGCAGTACTATCCGATTAACGGCAGTTCCTTTTGAATATCCCGTTTCTATAATGTATTTTTGCAAAGGTGGACAATAGCTGTATGGCTGTATTTAGGTACTGTATTTAAATATAATTTTGGGCAATTTGCAGTTTACTCAGGCATTATTAATGCTGAATAGGTAATCAGCATTTCAACACTACTTGGATTCCACATGCCAATCAAAAACAGGTTGAGTGTGCATTGCATATCTTGTATATCTGGTCCCAACCCAGCACTGATAGACACTTTGGTACAGCTATTGAGTACGTGTATCTATGAAATGGCAACTCAGTGCACATACTTTACCCATAAATGGGTAAGTATAATGTCATTTATAGTAGAACGTTTGTTACAAGTACAACCTGTTTAGATTTTAGTGGTTAGTTCATGCTGAGCTTCTAATTCTAGGACAATAACAAGCCTGCTCACATCGCAGAACATTTTTTAGTCCTTGTTATTTTTTAATTCTTTAATTTTTTTGGTCACTAATTTTCCCATTATAGTGGAACATGTGTATACACGTGTATTCCGAAAATAAACAGAAACTGCTTGTAGTGGTTGTATTAATGCAATTATTTTGTTTCAATCTGCAGGTGTTTTTTTCTGGATAGTGGATTAAGATGGAAAAAAAGCAAGTCCCTCTTTTTGTTTTGATTGTAGTTTCTGTGTTATTAGGGGTCATCCTTACTCAAATGTTTACTGGATATACATTTATGGACATATTGCCATCTAGATTCAATGGTTCTGAAACAAACAAATTCAATTTGTTTTCCATAACCCCCATTAAACACTCAAAACATTTAATGGTGTCTGCATTCATCGATCACAGAATCAATAAGGCCATTCGAGTTATCAGCATAATCAGAAGGGACAGTCTGCAGCCTCTTTACTGCATCTACTGTAACAATGACCATAACTGCCAGACTGCTGAGGCTGAAGTCCAGATACACGTTGACCATTTTGGCTTTCCATTTGGAGCCTCAGATGTCCTGTGTCATGGCGCACACACTCAGAGTGCAACACGTGTAGCCATTTCAACCACTGCAAACATCTCAGAGATTCATAATGAAGATTTCTTGCCCATCAAGAATGAAAAGACCCATGAATCATTTATGTTCAATTTCACTGTCTGTATCTCCAGCCTTTTTGATAGCTACAATAATGTTTTGCAATTTGCCCAAACAGTGGAGATATACAAACTTCTAGGTGTTCAACATATAGTTATCTACAATACGAGCTGTGGACCTGACCTGGAGAAACTCTTACAGCATTATAAGAGGGAAGGAATTTTAGAGATTGTTCCATGGCCTATTGACCATTTCCTTAACCCATCTAAAGGATGGAACTTTGTGGAGCATGGTGGAGACCTCCACTATTATGGTCAGTTGGTAACCCTCAATGAGTGTATTTATAGAAACATGTATCAGTCCAAATATGTTCTTCTGAATGACATTGATGAAATCATTATGCCTTATAAGCATGCTAACCTTCCATTACTGATGGAGGATCTTCAACAGCAGCACAAAGACATGGGTGTGTTTTTCATTGAGAGTCACTTTTTCCCCAAGACACAATTTGAAGAGAGTGATCGATTCAGTCGGCCAGAATGGAGAAATATACCCGGTGTTAATATTATGGAACATATTTATAGAGAACCAGATAGAAAAGACTTAGACAACCCCAGAAAAATGATTATCAATCCAAGGACTGTAGTGCAAACATCAGTGCACTACGTACCCCAAAAATATGGAGATGTCTTTTTTGTGCCTTTTGATGTATGTCGAATTGTTCATGTAAGATCACCACGACAAGGGACTCTTACCAAAGATCAACTGGTTGTTGATAAAAGGGTGTGGGACTTTGCCTCAGAACTCATACCAAACATTGATAAGACTCTACAGGCATCTGGTTTGATGGAAATTACAGATTGATATGATATTCATTTTAGTGTTTCTTTTTTTTTTTCTGTGGCATTGCCTATGTCATAAATATATGTAAATGTCTAGAATAAAAAAAAAATATGTATAATTGTGTTACCAACATTTATATATGGCCTATATTGTAAATGTTATTTGACTGTCCTTTTACACTTTATTATCAACTTTCTTAATGCCACAAGTAGATACTCCAACCTTAGAAGGCTGCTCCCCGACTTTGAATATATATTACACATTTTTTTTCAAAGGCTTTTGTGTAGTCATTGCTGTCTCCTGCATGTATTAGCAAAATTGTTACATCAGCAAAAATTCCTTATGTATCCAAAGCCAGACAATAATTTCATGCAGTTTCTTCAATACATTAGATTGAAACAGAGTACATTTCAGAGGTCTTTTGTTGTTCTTGTATTCAGAAAATAATGCATTCATATAGCTCCCATACATTATGATTACATTTATATCTTACCTTATTTAACATTTGGATTTCAATTTACATTTTGGACCACTTTATTTCAAAAAGGGGACATTACAACCATGTGTAACTTGTTCATTACTCCAAAGTTTCATTGTGTTTATTTCTAAAAAGGTTTGCCAACACTCATTTGTTGAGGGGTATGCAAAATCAAGATTATCTAAATTTCAGTATTTCAAGAGAATCACAGGGATTGCTATATATGTACAAAAGGCCAAGAATAGCTTATTTGAAGTTCAGATTAATAACTATTTTAATCATTAAGTTACATTTTGTGGCTATGCACTAGTATTTAGCAACAATACAATACATTTAGGCATCTGTTTGACCAGTTGACCAGGCCAATTTGTGTTCAGCTCGGATCACTGCCAATTGGTCCAAACTGTCATTGTTCACATTTGACTGAAGGTGTGTTTTGATACATTTTAGCTCCTGAATGATCTTTGAAAAGATGCAACTAGCAATGGCATTGTCATTGTCATGTATAACTGACTTTTTGTGTATATCTGTGTGCTCATACTGAATTGTGATGGTGGCCTGTTACTGTTTTGAAATATCAAGTATGCAGTCAAGATTTTGCTAACGATGTACAGTCATGTCCAAAAGTTGAGACTAGCACAAATTTAGCTTTTCACAAAGTTTGCTGGCTCAGTTTCAATGGTGGCAATTTGCATTATCTCTAGAGTGTGAAGAGTGATCAGATGAATTGCAATTAACTGAAAAGTCAGTCATTCTTGGCCATGAAAATCAACTTCATCACAAAAATTACTCCATTCCAGCCACTGCATTTCAGCCCTTTTGCTGAATGCTTGCTCAAATGTTTGCTTAAGAACACTGCCATGAACAAGGAATGGTATCAAAACATCCTCCAAGAGCAACTTCTCCCAATGATCCAGGAGCAATTTGGTGATGAACAATTTTTTATTTTTTATTTTTTTTCCAGTATGACGGAGCACCATGTCTCAGATCTCAATCCCCAGATCTCAATCCCATTGAGAACCTGTGGTAAATCCTCAAAAAGAGGGTGGGCAAACAAAAACACAGAAACTGCTATCAACTCCAAGCAATGATTAGGAAAGAATTAATTGCCATCAGTAAAGATTTTACCCAGAAGCTGATATCCAGCATGCCAAGGTGAATTGCAGAAGTCTTAAAAAAAGAAGGGTCAACACTGTAAATATTAAGTCTTTGCTTAAACTAGATGTATTTGTCAATACAATTTTTTTTATAAAAAAAACTTATCTATATCATATAAATATCGGACAAAACAACTGAGGCAGTAAACTTTGTGAAAACCAAAAGGGTGTGTGTGTGTGTGTGTGTGTGTGTGTGTGTGTGTGTGTGCGCTTTTGTCCTGAACTGTCTCTGATGGAATGAGGACTGACTGGGGGAGCTACTAGTCTCTGGGCCCATCAACGCCAATAACACGAACGCTCCACTCTCACTGTCACGTGGTACAGCCCGCTGCATACAGTGGGAGTTTCTACTTTGATTGTAAACATGCCTACATGTCTGCACACACCTGCACCTAGTTAGTGTTGTTCTGAGTTTATGGATTTAAACCTCTTGTTGGTGTGTGCATCAATGTCGGCCATTGCCTTTGTTCACACTGCCTTTGTTCGTGTCCGTTTTCACAATGTCAATGCCCTTGTTTGTGTTCATCGTTTACCTTGTAAACCCTGCGACACTTGGGCCATTACACTACAGTTATAGATGTCACAGAAAACTAGTTTTATGATGGTAACTTTAGGCCAGAGGCTAATGATTAAAATGTAAATCTTGGGTTTGAGATATTTGTTTACAATGCCATCAAATGAATCTTCAAAATGTTCATTAGGTTATCCATGATACAATTGTTACCAATATTAAATATCTCCATTTATCAAAATAGTATGGTCTGCAATTTCCTACATTAGACCACTTCAGTTTAATCCACACTGAGGATGAACAAATATACATGACCGTTGATAAATATCTTTTAAACCCAAAGTGTTCCTGTATATTGACAAGGCAAGAGGCAGGTTGCAGGTTCGAAGAGGGAACTTTAATAAATAAAAGCAAATACAAACAAAACCAAAGAATGTAAACCAAACATGAGGCAATATGAAACACTTGGAAAATAGACTATAAAACCTAAGCATATACATAAATAAGAGTCGGGTGAATAAATAACATACAAACATCAATGAAGAGCACAAACTGCATAAGAAACCAAACGTGCAAAATAACCGACAACTTGGGTGACAGAACGCAGGGCTTAAATACACTAACTAATAACGTAACAACAAGACACAGGAGAAACAGATAACAGGCAGAGAACTAAATAGGGGACAGAGAAAAAAATGAAACCAAAACAAAGAAGCACATGTAACAAAGACCAGGCAGAAAACAAAACAGAACTCATAGCGGTGAAAATCGCAACGCCAGGGAGAGGGGGCAATCATCACAGTTCCATTGAAGTTTCTTATTGCTATGGTAACTCTTGGTAATGTTGTCACGGAACGCTCGCCTCCCGCGAGTCACGTGGGTTGGCCCGCCACGAGCAGTGGGAGGGTCGTTGTTTGTGACCACACCTGCACCTTGTTTTATTTATGCATTTAACCCTCGTTGTAGTGTGCAGGATTGTTGGTTATTGTGGATGTAACGTTTTGATGTAGTGTTCCTTATGTTATTGCTAAACGTATGCATGTTTATTGTGCTTGTTTCTTGTTAACCGTTTCATGTTCATGTTAATGTTTGTAACGCTTGTGAGTAGCAATATCGTTTTGTGTTTATGTAAATAAATGTACGTCCCAGTCGCTGGATTCTGTGCGTCCTGCCCCTCGCCCTGCGGCACTCGGACCACCACGCGTTATAAATGTATATGTCTCTGCATGTATTTCCAAATAATATGTCTCTCACTAAGATGTTAATTTAAAATTAGCTGCTTTCAGCTAGGTAGCTAATTAGCTAACTTGTTTATAAATGCAAAACAATTAGCTACAGTGGTGTGAAAAAGTGTCTGAAAAAAAAACACTTTTCACACCACTCTAGGTGGCTACCTAGCAAGATAACTTATCCAAATTAACGTGCGTTTCAAATAGATTTCTTACTAATATATTAATAATTTATTCTCTTTGTAAATTACTTTATAATTCCTAAAAATAATTTAAAAGGAATCTAAGACACATTTACACACCCATTCTCCTGCCACTATGGTGACTTAACTCTTGTTCTTGTCTGGCTTTTTTTTCCCAGACCTGAGTAGCTCCCTTTCTGTTTCGCATTGCATTGTGGGTTGTTGTTGTCCATCCAAACCATACTCAAAAACCAACCAGTTCTATGTATGCTTTGTGGATTTTTGAGTTTACCCCACATTGACACTATTAACTCTACTGCATACTACATATTCAAATACTAGTTATCATCGGTAATTAATACACAATTGGGATGCATCCTAACTTAAAAGCAGGGTAATGGAATGGCACAGAAAAACAAGCAAATCAGTTATATAGATAATATGCAGCAGCGCTACGACTTTTACCAGCGCTACATACTCCGAATGCATAGTATCTGGGCAAAGTATTAGGACCCTACATCGAAATCACTCGGTGCAGTAAAGCGCTTACTAAAGACCAAATGTCCTGTATGGCTTTGAGGCACATTTTTAAAACAGAACTGCCTACCCTAAAACGTAGTGTGTTGGCCCGTTTAAGTTGTATTATGTTGTATTGTACTTTCCAATAACAATTTTTTAATGTTAAAGCGCCCATAAATGTGGTAAAAAGCGTGCTTACACATTTAGTCTGTCGACAATTTTCTGCCAGTTTGCCTCTCTACATTTAATAACACTAGCGATAGTTTATTTCCTACTAATAATTACTTAATATTCTTCATGAGTAATTCCTGCTAATTCATAATTCATAAATATTAAAAATATTGCTTGCGCGCGTGATCTACCATTACAAATGCCTGGCTTGAAAAAGAGTACGGAGAAACCTTAATTGCATGCACGTTACAAAACGCCCAGCGAATAAGAAATAAGGGAGACGCTGTAAACAGCATCATTGCCATTATTATTAGGGGTCCAGTGCTGTAACCCTATTATATGTTAGAGATTTGTTTAAGAATTCTTATTCAGATCCATTACTAAAACCAATCGCCCAGACGAGAACAAAGGTCCAACAGACATGAAATTCGGTAAGTAGGTAGCAGTCCCCTCCACAACGCCAGACCGATTAGATGATAGGTATGACTATAATACAAACGTATTCCATAACACTGTAAATCACAGAGTCAAAATACGCCCCCCCCCACCCCCCACCCCCCAAGCTTGTAAATCCATTTCAACACTACTTGGATTCCACATGCCAATCAAAAACAGTTTGAGTGTGCATTGCATATCTTGTATATCTGGTCCCAACCCAGCACTGATAGAGACTTCACTACAGCTATTCAGTACGTGTATCTATGAAATGGCAACTCAGTGCACATACTTTACCCATGAATGGGTAAGTATAACGTCAATTATAGTAGAACGTTTGTTACAAGTACAACCTGTTTAGATTTTAGTGGTTAGTTCATGCTCAGCTTCTAATTATAGGACAATAACAAGCCTGCTCACATCACAGAACATTTGTTAGTCCTTGTTATTTTTTAATTCTTTAATTTTTTTGGTCACTAATTTTCCCATTACAGTGGGACATGTGTATACACGTGTATTCCGAAAATGAACAGAAACTGCTTGTAGTGGTTGTATTAATGCAATTATTTTGTTTCAATCTGCAGGTGTTTTTTTCTGGATAGTGGATTAAGATGGAAAAAAAGCAATTCCCTCTTTTTGTTTTGATTGTAGTTTCTGTGTTATTAGGGGTCATCCTTACCCAAATGTTTACTGGATATACATTTATGGACATATTGCCATCTAGTTTCAATGGTTCTGAAACAAACAAATTCAGTTTGTTTTCCATAACCCCCATTAAACACTCAAAACATTTAATGGTGTCTGCATTCATCGATCACAGAATCAATAAGGCCATTCGAGTTATCAGCATAATCAGAAGGGACAGTCTGCAGCCTCTTTACTGCATCTACTGTAACAATGACCATAACTGCCAGACTGCTGAGGCTGAAGTCCAGATACACGTTGACCATTTTGGCTTTCCATTTGGAGCCTCAGATGTCCTGTGTCATGGCGCACACACTCAGAGTGCAACACGTGTAGCCATTTCAACCAGTGCAAACATCTCAGAGATTCATAATGAAGATTTATTGCCCATCAAGAATGAAAAGACCCATGAATCATTTATGTTCAATTTCACTGTCTGTATCTCCAGCCTTTTTGATAGCTACAATAATGTTCTGCAATTTGCCCAAACAGTGGAGATATACAAACTTCTAGGTGTTCAACATATAGTTATCTACAATACGAGCTGTGGACCTGACCTGGAGAAACTCTTACAGCATTATAAGAGGGAAGGAATTTTAGAGATTGTTCCATATCCTATTGACCATTTCCTTAACCCATCTAAAGGATGGAACTTTGTGGAGCATGGTGGAGACCTTCACTATTATGGTCAGTTGGTAACCCTCAATGAGTGTATTTATAGAAACATGTATCAGTCCAAATATGTTCTTCTGAATGACATTGATGAAATCATTATGCCTTATAAGCATGCTAACCTTCCATTACTGATGGAGGATCTTCAACAGCAGCACAAAGACATGGGTGTGTTTTTCATTGAGAGTCACTTTTTCCCCAAGACACAATTTGAAGAGAGTGATCGATTCTGTCGGCCAGAATGGAGAAATATACCCGGTGTTAATATTATGGAACATATTTATAGAGAACCAGATAGAAAAGACTTAGACAACCCCAGAAAAATGATTATCAATCCAAGGACTGTAGTGCAAACATCAGTGCACTACGTACCCCAAAAATATGGAGATGTCTTTTTTGTGCCTTTTGATGTATGTCGAATTGTTCATGTAAGATCACCACGACAAGGGACTCTTACCAAAGATCAACTGGTTGTTGATAAAAGGGTGTGGGACTTTGCCTCAGAACTCATACCAAACATTGATAAGACTCTACAGGCATCTGGTTTGATGGAAATTACAGATTGATATGATATTCATTTTAGTGTTTCTTTTTTTTTTTCTGTGGCATTGCCTATGTCATAAATATATGTAAATGTCTAGAATAAAAAAAAAATATGTATAATTGTGTTACCAACATTTATATATGGCCTATATTGTAAATGTTATTTGACTGTCCTTTTACACTTTATTATCAACTTTCTTAATGCCACAAGTAGATACTCCAACCTTAGAAGGCTGCTCCCCGAATTTGAATATATATTACACATTTTTTTTCAAAGGCTTTTGTGTAGTCATTGCTGTCTCCTGCATGTATTAGCAAAATTGTTACATCAGCAAAAATTCCTTATGTATCCAAAGCCAGACAATAATTTCATGCAGTTTCTTCAATACATTAGATTGTAACAGAGTACATTTCAGAGGTCTGTTGTTGTTCTTGTATTCAGAAAATAATGCATTCATATAGCTCCCATACATTATGATTACATTTATATCTTACCTTATTTAACATTTGGATTTCAATTTACATTTTGGACCACTTTATTTCAATAAGGGGACATTACAACCATGTGTAACTTGTTCATTACTCCAAAGTTTCATTGTGTTTATTTCTAAAAAGGTTTGCCAACACTCATTTGTTGAGGGGTATGCAAAATCAAGATTATCTAAATTTCAGTATTTCAAGAGAATCACAGGGATTGCTATATATGTACAAAAGGCCAAGAATAGCTTATTTGAAGTTCAGATTAATAACTATTTTAATCATTAAGTTACATTTTGTGGCTATGCACTAGTATTTAGCAACAATACAATAAATTTAGGCATCTGTTTCATCAGTTGAACAGGCCAATTTGTGTTCAGCTCGGATCACTGCCAATTGGTCCAAACTGTCATTGTTCACATTTGACTGAAGGTGTGTTTTGATACATTTTAGCTTCCTGAATGATCTTTGAAAAGATGCAACTAGCAATGGCATTGTCATAAACACTCTAATTTGGACCAGAGTTTCCTGTTGCAGATCATTTAACTTGTCAATTGTCTTTTGCTGCCCTTTAAACCAACAAATGACTCATGTATAACTGACTTTTTGTGTATATCTGTGTGCTCATACTGAATTGTGATGGTGGCCTGTTACTGTTTTGAAATATCAAGTATGCAGTCAAGATTTTGCTAACGATGTACAGTCATGTCCAAAAGTTGAGACTAGCACAAATTTAGCTTTTCACAAAGTTTGCTGGCTCAGTTTCAATGGTGGCAATTTGCATTATCTCTAGAGTGTGAAGAGTGATCAGATGAATTGCAATTAACTGAAAAGTCAGTCATTCTTGGCCATGAAAATCAACTTCATCACAAAAATTACTCCATTCCAGCCACTGCATTTCAGCCCTTTTGCTGAATGCTTGCTCAAATGTTTGCTTAAGAACACTGCCATGAACAAGGAATGGTATCAAAACATCCTCCAAGAGCAACTTCTCCCAACGATCCAGGAGCAATTTGGTGATGAACAATTTTTTATTTTTTATTTTTTTTCCAGTATGACGGAGCACCATGTCTCAGATCTCAATCCCCAGATCTCAATCCCATTGAGAACCTGTGGTAAATCCTCAAAAAGAGGGTGGGCAAACAAAAACACAGAAACTGCTATCAACTCCAAGCAATGATTAGGAAAGAATTAATTGCCATCAGTAAAGATTTTACCCAGAAGCTGATATCCAGCATGCCAAGGTGAATTGCAGAAGTCTTAAAAAAAGAAGGGTCAACACTGTAAATATTAAGTCTTTGCTTAAACTAGATGTATTTGTCAATACAATTTTTTTTATAAAAAAAACTTATCTATATCATATAAATATCGGACAAAACAACTGAGGCAGTAAACTTTGTGAAAACCAAAAGGGTGTGTGTGTGTGTGTGTGTGTGTGTGTGTGTGTGTGTGTGTGTGCGCTTTTGTCCTGAACTGTCTCTGATGGAATGAGGACTGACTGGGGGAGCTACTAGTCTCTGGGCCCATCAACGCCAATAACACGAACGCTCCACTCTCACTGTCACGTGGTACAGCCCGCTGCATACAGTGGGAGTTTCTACTTTGATTGTAAACATGCCTACATGTCTGCACACACCTGCACCTAGTTAGTGTTGTTCTGAGTTTATGGATTTAAACCTCTTGTTGGTGTGTGCATCAATGTCGGCCATTGCCTTTGTTCACACTGCCTTTGTTCGTGTCCGTTTTCACAATGTCAATGCCCTTGTTTGTGTTCATCGTTTACCTTGTAAACCCTGCGACACTTGGGCCATTACACTACAGTTATAGATGTCACAGAAAACTAGTTTTATGATGGTAACTTTAGGCCAGAGGCTAATGATTAAAATGTAAATCTTGGGTTTGAGATATTTGTTTACAATGCCATCAAATGAATCTTCAAAATGTTCATTAGGTTATCCATGATACAATTGTTACCAATATTAAATATCTCCATTTATCAAAATAGTATGGTCTGCAATTTCCTACATTGGACCACTTCAGTTTAATCCACACTGAGGATGAACAAATATACATGACCGTTGATAAATATCTTTTAAACCCAAAGTGTTCCTGTATATTGACAAGGCAAGAGGCAGGTTGCAGGTTCGAAGAGGGAACTTTAATAAATAAAAGCAAATACAAACAAAACCAAAGAATGTAAACCAAACATGAGGCAATATGAAACACTTGGAAAATAGACTATAAAACCTAAGCATATACATAAATAAGAGTCGGGTGAATAAATAACATACAAACATCAATGAAGAGCACAAACTGCATAAGAAACCAAACGTGCAAAATAACCGACAACTTGGGTGACAGAACGCAGGGCTTAAATACACGAACTAATAACGTAACAACAAGACACAGGAGAAACAGATAACAGGCAGAGAACTAAATAGGGGACAGAGAAAAAAATGAAACCAAAACAAAGAAGCACATGTAACAAAGACCAGGCAGAAAACAAAACAGAACTCATAGCGGTGAAAATCGCAACGCCAGGGAGAGGGGGCAATCATCACAGTTCCATTGAAGTTTCTTATTGCTATGGTAACTCTTGGTAATGTTGTCACGGAACGCTCGCCTCCCGCGAGTCACGTGGGTTGGCCCGCCACGAGCAGTGGGAGGGTCGTTGTTTGTGACCACACCTGCACCTTGTTTTATTTATGCATTTAACCCTCGTTGTAGTGTGCAGGATTGTTGGTTATTGTGGATGTAACGTTTTGATGTAGTGTTCCTTATGTTATTGCTAAACGTATGCATGTTTATTGTGCTTGTTTCTTGTTAACCGTTTCATGTTCATGTTAATGTTTGTAACGCTTGTGAGTAGCAATATCGTTTTGTGTTTATGTAAATAAATGTACGTCCCAGTCGCTGGATTCTGTGCGTCCTGCCCCTCGCCCTGCGGCACTCGGGCCACCACGCGTTATAAATGTATATGTCTCTGCATGTATTTCCAAATAATATGTCTCTCACTAAGATGTTAATTTAAAATTAGCTGCTTTCAGCTAGGTAGCTAATTAGCTAACTTGTTTATAAATGCAAAACAATTAGCTACAGTGGTGTGAAAAAGTGTCTGAAAAAAAAACACTTTTCACACCACTCTAGGTGGCTACCTAGCAAGATAACTTATCCAAATTAACGTGCGTTTCAAATAGATTTCTTACTAATATATTAATAATTTATTCTCTTTGTAAATTACTTTATAATTCCTAAAAATAATTTAAAAGGAATCTAAGACACATTTACACACCCATTCTCCTGCCACTATGGTGACTTAACTCTTGTTCTTGTCTGGCTTTTTTTTCCCAGACCTGAGTAGCTCCCTTTCTGTTTCGCATTGCATTGTGGGTTGTTGTTGTCCATCCAAACCATACTCAAAAACCAACCAGTTCTATGTATGCTTTGTGGATTTTTGAGTTTACCCCACATTGACACTATTAACTCTACTGCATACTACATATTCAAATACTAGTTATCATCGGTAATTAATACACAATTGGGATGCATCCTAACTTAAAAGCAGGGTAATGGAATGGCACAGAAAAACAAGCAAATCAGTTATATAGATAATATGCAGCAGCGCTACGACTTTTACCAGCGCTACATACTCCGAATGCATAGTATCTGGGCAAAGTATTAGGACCCTACATCGAAATCACTCGGTGCAGTAAAGCGCTTACTAAAGACCAAATGTCCTGTATGGCTTTGAGGCACATTTTTAAAACAGAACTGCCTACCCTAAAACGTAGTGTGTTGGCCCGTTTAAGTTGTATTATGTTGTATTGTACTTTCCAATAACAATTTTTTAATGTTAAAGCGCCCATAAATGTGGTAAAAAGCGTGCTTACACATTTAGTCTGTCGACAATTTTCTGCCAGTTTGCCTCTCTACATTTAATAACACTAGCGATAGTTTATTTCCTACTAATAATTACTTAATATTCTTCATGAGTAATTCCTGCTAATTCATAATTCATAAATATTAAAAATATTGCTTGCGCGCGTGATCTACCATTACAAATGCCTGGCTTGAAAAAGAGTACGGAGAAACCTTAATTGCATGCACGTTACAAAACGCCCAGCGAATGAGAAATAAGGGAGACGCTGTAAACAGCATCATTGCCATTATTATTAGGGGTCCAGTGCTGTAACCCTATTATATGTTAGAGATTTGTTTAAGAATTCTTATTCAGATCCATTACTAAAACCAATCGCCCAGACGAGAACAAAGGTCCAACAGACATGAAATTCGGTAAGTAGGTAGCAGTCCCCTCCACAACGCCAGACCGATTAGATGATAGGTATGACTATAATACAAACGTATTCCATAACACTGTAAATCACAGAGTCAAAATACGCCCCCCCCACCCCCCACCCCCCAAGCTTGTAAATCCATTTCAACACTACTTGGATTCCACATGCCAATCAAAAACAGTTTGAGTGTGCATTGCATATCTTGTATATCTGGTCCCAACCCAGCACTGATAGAGACTTCACTACAGCTATTCAGTACGTGTATCTATGAAATGGCAACTCAGTGCACATACTTTACCCATGAATGGGTAAGTATAACGTCAATTATAGTAGAACGTTTGTTACAAGTACAACCTGTTTAGATTTTAGTGGTTAGTTCATGCTCAGCTTCTAATTATAGGACAATAACAAGCCTGCTCACATCACAGAACATTTGTTAGTCCTTGTTATTTTTTAATTCTTTAATTTTTTTGGTCACTAATTTTCCCATTACAGTGGGACATGTGTATACACGTGTATTCCGAAAATGAACAGAAACTGCTTGTAGTGGTTGTATTAATGCAATTATTTTGTTTCAATCTGCAGGTGTTTTTTTCTGGATAGTGGATTAAGATGGAAAAAAAGCAATTCCCTCTTTTTGTTTTGATTGTAGTTTCTGTGTTATTAGGGGTCATCCTTACCCAAATGTTTACTGGATATACATTTATGGACATATTGCCATCTAGTTTCAATGGTTCTGAAACAAACAAATTCAGTTTGTTTTCCATAACCCCCATTAAACACTCAAAACATTTAATGGTGTCTGCATTCATCGATCACAGAATCAATAAGGCCATTCGAGTTATCAGCATAATCAGAAGGGACAGTCTGCAGCCTCTTTACTGCATCTACTGTAACAATGACCATAACTGCCAGACTGCTGAGGCTGAAGTCCAGATACACAGTGACCATTTTGGTTTTCCATATGCAGCTTCAGATGTTCTGTGTGATGGTGCACACACTCAAGATGCAGCATTTGTATCCATTTCAACTAGTAGAAACATCTCTGCCATTTATTCTGAAGATCTCTTACCAATAAAGAACACAGTGACCAGGGAATCATTTAAGTTCAACTTCAGTGTATGTATCTCAAACCTCTTTGGAAGCTATAATAATGTTCTGCAATTTGTACAAACCATGGAAATGTACAAGCTTTTGGGTGTACAACATGTAGTGATCTACAACACAAGCTGTGGTCCTGACCTGGAGAAACTCTTACAGCATTATAAGAGGGAAGGAATTTTAGAGATTGTTCCATGGCCTATTGACCATTTCCTTAACCCATCTAAAGGATGGAACTTTGTGGAGCATGGTGGAGACCTCCACTATTATGGTCAGTTGGTAACCCTCAATGAGTGTATTTATAGAAACATGTATCAGTCCAAATATGTTCTTCTGAATGACATTGATGAAATCATTATGCCTTATAAGCATGCTAACCTTCCATTACTGATGGAGGATCTTCAACAGCAGCACAAAGACATGGGTGTGTTTTTCATTGAGAGTCACTTTTTCCCCAAGACACAATTTGAAGAGAGTGATCGATTCAGTCGGCCAGAATGGAGAAATATACCCGGTGTTAATATTATGGAACATATTTATAGAGAACCAGATAGAAAAGACTTAGACAACCCCAGAAAAATGATTATCAATCCAAGGACTGTAGTGCAAACATCAGTGCACTACGTACCCCAAAAATATGGAGATGTTTTTTTTGTGCCTTTTGATGTATGTCGAATTGTTCATATAAGATCACCACGACAAGGGACTCTTACCAAAGATCAACTGGTTGTTGATAAAAGGGTGTGGGACTTTGCCTCAGAACTCATACCAAACATTGATAAGACTCTACAGGCATCTGGTTTGATGGAAATTACAGATTGATATGGTATTCATTTTAGTGTTTCTTTTTTTTTCTGTGGCATTGCCTATGTCATAAATGTATGTAAATGTCTAGAATAAAAAAAAAAAGTACAATTGTGTTACCAAAATTTATTTATGGCCCATTTTGTAAATGTTATTTGACTGTCCTTTTACACTTTATTATCAACTTTCTTATTGCCACAAGTAGATACTCCTGAACTGTCTCTGATGGAATATTGACTGCCTGGGGGAGCTACTAGTCTCTGGGCCCATCAGCGCCAATAACGCGAACGCTCCACTTTCACTGTCACGTGGTACAGCCCGCTGCATACAGTGGGAGTTTTCTTATTGCTATGGTAATTGTTGGTAATGTTGTCACGGAACGCTCGCCTCCCGCGAGTCACGTGGGTTGGCCCGCCACGAGCAGTGGGAGGGTCGTTGTTTGTGACCACACCTGCACACATCTGCACCTTGTTTTGTTTATGTATTTAACCCTCGTTGTAGTGTGCAGGATTGTTGGTTATTGTGGATGTAACGTTTTGATGTAATGTTCCTTTTGTCATTGCTAAACGTATGCATGTTTATTGTGCTTGTTTCTTGTTAACCGTTTCATGTTCATGTTAATGTTTGTAACGCTTGTGAGTAGCAATATCGTTTTGTGTTTATGTAAATAAATGTACGTCCCAGTCGCTGGATTCTGTGCGTCCTGCCCCTCGCCCTGCGGCACTCGGGCCACCACGCGTTATAAATGTATATGTCTCTGCATGTATTTCCAAATAATATGTCTCTCACTAAGATGTTAATTTAAAATTAGCTGCTTTCAGCTAGGTAGCTAATTAGCTAACTTGTTTATAAATGCAAAACAATTAGCTACAGTGGTGGGAAAAAGTGTCTGAAAAAAAAACACTTTTCACACCACTCTAGGTGGCTACCTAGCAAGATAACTTATCCAAATTAACGTGCGTTTCAAATAGATTTCTTACTAATATATTAATAATTTATTCTCTTTGTAAATTACTTTATTTTTCCTAAAAAGAATTTAAAAGGAATCTAAGATACACATTTAAACACCCATTCTCCTGCCACCATCGTGACTTAACTCGTGTTCTTGTCTGGCTTTTTTTTTCCCAGACCTGAGTAGCTCCCTTTCTGTTTCGCATTGCATTGTGGGTTGTTGTTGTCCATCAAAACCATACTCAAAAACCAACCAGTTCTATGTATGCTTTGTGGATTTTTGAGTTTATCCCACATTGACACTATTAACTCTACTGCATACTACATATTCAAATACTAGTTATCATCGGTAATTAGTACACAATTGGGATGCATCCTAACTTAAAAGCAGGGTAATGGAATGGCACAGAAAAACAAGCAAATCAGTTATATAGATAATATGCAGCAGTGTGTGTGTGTGTGTATTTAGGTACTGTATTTAAATATAATTTTGGGCAATTTGCAGTTTACTCAGGCATTATTAATGCTGAATAGGTAATCATGCTAAAAAGTGATTGCGTACATTTTCATTTAGGCCTTCAGAGTACAAAATTACAATAATACACGTATTTACGTAAACAGCACATTGCAATTCATATTTATTCATTTTAAATATAAAAGCTGAAAATTGTCGATTATCATTAGTTCATAAGTGAATGGCTACAACTGCCTGCGATACAGATTCGCTAAAATGTAGGCTACAGTAGCTTACAGTGAAGGCTGTTGCATGATCGAACATGGCGTATCTATTCGTAGCCATTGAATTGGATGACGGAGCGCGTTTAGCGCGCAGAAAGTTCAGGCCACCAAGGTCGTTTCAAGACAGGACAGATCCACTTGATTTTTCGGATGACGACTTTTACCAGCGCTACATACTCAGAATGCATAGTATCTGGGCAAAGTATTAGGACCCTACATCGAAATCACTCGGTGCAGTAAAGCGCTTACTAAAGACCAAATGTCCTGTATGGCTTTGAGGCGCATTTTTAAAACAGAACTGCCTACTCTAAACCGTAGTGTGTTGGCCCGTTTAAGTTGTATTATGTTATATTATACTTTCCAATAACAATTTTAAATTTTAAAGCGCCCATAAATGTGGTAAAAAGCGTGCTTACGCATTTAGTCTGTCGACAATTTTCTGCCAGTTTGCATCTCTACTTTTAATAAACTAGAGATTATTTCCTTCTAATAATTACTTAATATTCTTCATGAGTAATTCCTGCTAATTCATAATTCATAAATATTAAAAATATTGCTTGCGCGCGTGATCTACCATTACAAATGCCTGGCTTGAAAAAGAGTACCGAGAAACCTTAATTGCATGCACGTTACAAAACGCACAGAAAATAAGAAATAAGGGAGACGCTGTAAACAGCATCATTGCCATTATTATTAGGGGTCCAGTGCTGTAACCCTATTATATGTTAGAGATTTGTTTAAGAATTCTTATTCAGATCCATTACTAAAACCAATCGCCCAGACGAGAACAAAGGTCCAACAGACATGAAATTCGGTAAGTAGGTAGCAGTCCCCTCCACAAGGCCAGACCGATTAGATGATAGGTATGACTATAATACAAACGTATTCCATAACACTGTATATCACAGAGTCAAAATCCGCTCCCCCACCCCCCACCCCCACCCCCCAAGCTTGTAAATCCATTTCAACACTACTTGGATTCCACATGCCAATCAAAAACAGGTTGAGTGTGCATTGCATATCTTGTATATCTGGTCCCAACCCAGCACTGATAGACACTTTGGTACAGCTATTGAGTACGTGTATCTATGAAATGGCAACTCAGTGCACATACTTTACCCATAAATGGGTAAGTATAATGTCATTTATAGTAGAACGTTTGTTACAAGTAGTTAGTTCATGCTGAGCTTCTAATTCTAGGACAATAACAAGCCTGCTCACATCGCAGAACATTTTTTAGTCCTTGTTATTTTTTAATTCTTTAATTTTTTTGGTCACTAATTTTCCCATTATAGTGGAACATGTGTATACACGTGTATTCCGAAAATAAACAGAAACTGCTTGTAGTGGTTGTATTAATGCAATTATTTTGTTTCAATCTGCAGGTGTTTTTTTCTGGATAGTGGATTAAGATGGAAAAAAAGCAAGTCCCTCTTTTTGTTTTGATTGTAGTTTCTGTGTTATTAGGGGTCATCCTTACTCAAATGTTTACTGGATATACATTTATGGACATATTGCCATCTAGATTCAATGGTTCTGAAACAAACAAATTCAATTTGTTTTCCATAACCCCCATTAAACACTCAAAACATTTAATGGTGTCTGCATTCATCGATCACAGAATCAATAAGGCCATTCGAGTTATCAGCATAATCAGAAGGGACAGTCTGCAGCCTCTTTACTGCATCTACTGTAACAATGACCATAACTGCCAGACTGCTGAGGCTGAAGTCCAGATACACGTTGACCATTTTGGCTTTCCATTTGGAGCCTCAGATGTCCTGTGTCATGGCGCACACACTCAGAGTGCAACACGTGTAGCCATTTCAACCAGTGCAAACATCTCAGAGATTCATAATGAAGATTTATTGCCCATCAAGAATGAAAAGACCCATGAATCATTTATGTTCAATTTCACTGTCTGTATCTCCAGCCTTTTTGATAGCTACAATAATGTTCTGCAATTTGCCCAAACAGTGGAGATATACAAACTTCTAGGTGTTCAACATATAGTTATCTACAATACGAGCTGTGGACCTGACCTGGAGAAACTCTTACAGCATTATAAGAGGGAAGGAATTTTAGAGATTGTTCCATATCCTATTGACCATTTCCTTAACCCATCTAAAGGATGGAACTTTGTGGAGCAAGGTGGAGACCTTCACTATTATGGTCAGTTGGTAACCCTCAATGAGTGTATTTATAGAAACATGTATCAGTCCAAATATGTTCTTCTGAATGACATTGATGAAATCATTATGCCTTATAAGCATGCTAACCTTCCATTACTGATGGAGGATCTTCAACAGCAGCACAAAGACATGGGTGTGTTTTTCATTGAGAGTCACTTTTTCCCCAAGACACAATTTGAAGAGAGTGATCGATTCTGTCGGCCAGAATGGAGAAATATACCCGGTGTTAATATTATGGAACATATTTATAGAGAACCAGATAGAAAAGACTTAGACAACCCCAGAAAAATGATTATCAATCCAAGGACTGTAGTGCAAACATCAGTGCACTACGTACCCCAAAAATATGGAGATGTCTTTTTTGTGCCTTTTGATGTATGTCGAATTGTTCATGTAAGATCACCACGACAAGGGACTCTTACCAAAGATCAACTGGTTGTTGATAAAAGGGTGTGGGACTTTGCCTCAGAACTCATACCAAACATTGATAAGACTCTACAGGCATCTGGTTTGATGGAAATTACAGATTGATATGATATTCATTTTAGTGTTTCTTTTTTTTTTTCTGTGGCATTGCCTATGTCATAAATATATGTAAATGTCTAGAATAAAAAAAAAATATGTATAATTGTGTTACCAACATTTATATATGGCATATATTGTAAATGTTATTTGACTGTCCTTTTACACTTTATTATCAACTTTCTTAATGCCACAAGTAGATACTCCAACCTTAGAAGGCTGCTCCCCGAATTTGAATATATATTACACATTTTTTTTCAAAGGCTTTTGTGTAGTCATTGCTGTCTCCTGCATGTATTAGCAAAATTGTTACATCAGCAAAAATTCCTTATGTATCCAAAGCCAGACAATAATTTCATGCAGTTTCTTCAATACATTAGATTGTAACAGAGTACATTTCAGAGGTCTGTTGTTGTTCTTGTATTCAGAAAATAATGCATTCATATAGCTCCCATACATTATGATTACATTTATATCTTACCTTATTTAACATTTGGATTTCAATTTACATTTTGGACCACTTTATTTCAATAAGGGGACATTACAACCATGTGTAACTTGTTCATTACTCCAAAGTTTCATTGTGTTTATTTCTAAAAAGGTTTGCCAACACTCATTTGTTGAGGGGTATGCAAAATCAAGATTATCTAAATTTCAGTATTTCAAGAGAATCACAGGAATTGCTATATATGTACAAAAGGCCAAGAATAGCTTATTTGAAGTTCAGATTAATAACTATTTTAATCATTAAGTTACATTTTGTGGCTATGCACTAGTATTTAGCAACAATACAATAAATTTAGGCATCTGTTTCATCAGTTGAACAGGCCAATTTGTGTTCAGCTCGGATCACTGCCAATTGGTCCAAACTGTCATTGTTCACATTTGACTGAAGGTGTGTTTTGATACATTTTAGCTTCCTGAATGATCTTTGAAAAGATGCAACTAGCAATGGCATTGTCATAAACACTCTAATTTGGACCAGAGTTTCCTGTTGCAGATCAGTTAACTTGTCAATTGTCTTTTGCTGCCCTTTAAACCAACAAATGACTCATGTATAACTGACTTTTTGTGTATATCTGTGTGCTCATACTGAATTGTGATGGTGGCCTGTTACTGTTTTGAAATATCAAGTATGCAGTCAAGATTTTGCTAACGATGTACAGTCATGTCCAAAAGTTGAGACTAGCACAAATTTAGCTTTTCACAAAGTTTGCTGGCTCAGTTTCAATGGTGGCAATTTGCATTATCTCTAGAGTGTGAAGAGTGATCAGATGAATTGCAATTAACTGAAAAGTCAGTCATTCTTGGCCATGAAAATCAACTTCATCACAAAAATTACTCCATTCCAGCCACTGCATTTCAGCCCTTTTGCTGAATGCTTGCTCAAATGTTTGCTTAAGAACACTGCCATGAACAAGGAATGGTATCAAAACATCCTCCAAGAGCAACTTCTCCCAACGATCCAGGAGCAATTTGGTGATGAACAATTTTTTATTTTTTATTTTTTTTCCAGTATGACGGAGCACCATGTCTCAGATCTCAATCCCCAGATCTCAATCCCATTGAGAACCTGTGGTAAATCCTCAAAAAGAGGGTGGGCAAACAAAAACACAGAAACTGCTATCAACTCCAAGCAATGATTAGGAAAGAATTAATTGCCATCAGTAAAGATTTTACCCAGAAGCTGATATCCAGCATGCCAAGGTGAATTGCAGAAGTCTTAAAAAAAGAAGGGTCAACACTGTAAATATTAAGTCTTTGCTTAAACTAGATGTATTTGTCAATACAATTTTTTTTATAAAAAAAACTTATCTATATCATATAAATATCGGACAAAACAACTGAGGCAGTAAACTTTGTGAAAACCAAAAGGGTGTGTGTGTGTGTGTGTGTGTGTGTGTGTGTGTGTGTGTGTGTGTGTGTGTGTGTGTGTGTGTGTGCGCTTTTGTCCTGAACTGTCTCTGATGGAATGAGGACTGACTGGGGGAGCTACTAGTCTCTGGGCCCATCAACGCCAATAACACGAACGCTCCACTCTCACTGTCACGTGGTACAGCCCGCTGCATACAGTGGGAGTTTCTACTTTGATTGTAAACATGCCTACATGTCTGCACACACCTGCACCTAGTTAGCGTTGTTCTGTGTTTATTTATTTAAACCTCTTGTTGGTGTGTGCATCAATGTCGGCCATTGCCTTTGTTCACACTGCCTTTGTTCGTGTCCGTTTTCACAATGTCAATGCCCTTGTTTGTGTTCATCGTTTACCTTGTAAACCCTGCGACACTTGGGCCATTACACTACAGTTATAGATGTCACAGAAAACTAGTTTTATGATGGTAACTTTAGGCCAGAGGCTAATGATTAAAATGTAAATCTTGGGTTTGAGATATGTGTTTACAATGCCATCAAATGAATCTTCCAAATGTTCATTAGGTTATCCATGATACAATTGTTACCAATATTAAATATCTCCATTTATCAAAATAGTATGGTCTGCAATTTCCTACATTGGACCACTTCAGTTGAATCCACACTGAGGATGAACAAATATACATGACCGTTAATAAATATCTTTTAAACCCAAAGTGTTCCTGTATATTGACAAGGCAAGAGGCAGGTTGCAGGTTCGAAGAGGGAACTTTAATAAATAAAAGCAAATACAAACAAAACCAAAGAATGTAAACCAAACATGAGGCAATATGAAACACTTGGAAAATAGACTATAAAACCTAAGCATATACATAAATAAGAGTCAGGTGAATAAATAACATACAAACATCAATGAAGAGCACAAACTGCATAAGAAACCAAACGTGCAAAATAACCGACAACTTGGGTGACAGAACGCAGGGCTTAAATACACGAACTAATAACGTAACAACAAGACACAGGAGAAACAGATAACAGGCAGAGAACTAAATAGGGGACAGAGAAAAAAATGAAACCAAAACAAAGAAGCACATGTAACAAAGACCAGGCAGAAAACAAAACAGAACTCATAGCGGTGAAAATCGCAACGCCTGGCAGAGGGGGCAATCATCACAGTTCCATTGAAGTTTCATATTGCTATGGTAACTCTTGGTAATGTTGTCACGGAACGCTCGCCTCCCGCGAGTCACGTGGGTTGGCCCGCCACGAGCAGTGGGAGGGTCGTTGTTTGTGACCACACCTGCACCTTGTTTTGTTTATGCATTTAACCCTCGTTGTAGTGTGCAGGATTGTTGGTTATTGTGGATGTAACGTTTTGATGTAGTGTTCCTTATGTTATTGCTAAACGTATGCATGTTTATTGTGCTTGTTTCTTGTCAACCGTTTCATGTTCATGTTAATGTTTGTAACGCTTGTGAGTAGCAATATCGTTTTGTGTTTATGTAAATAAATGTACGTCCCAGTCGCTGGATTCTGTGCGTCCTGCCCCTCGCCCTGCGGCACTCGGGCCACCACGCGTTATAAATGTATATGTCTCTGCATGTATTTCCAAATAATATGTCTCTCACTAAGATGTTAATTTAAAATTAGCTGCTTTCAGCTAGGTAGCTAATTAGCTAACTTGTTTATAAATGCAAAACAATTAGCTACAGTGGTGGGAAAAAGTGTCTGAAAAAAAAACACTTTTCACACCACTCTAGGTGGCTACCTAGCAAGATAACTTATCCAAATTAACGTGCGTTTCAAATAGATTTCTTACTAATATATTAATAATTTATTCTCTTTGTAAATTACTTTATTTTTCCTAAAAAGAATTTAAAAGGAATCTAAGATACACATTTACACACCCATTCTCCTGCCACCATCGTGACTTAACTCGTGTTCTTGTCTGGCTTTTTTTTCCCAGACCTGAGTAGCTCCCTTTCTGTTTCGCATTGCATTGTGGGTTGTTGTTGTCCATCAAAACCATACTCAAAAACCAACCAGTTCTATGTATGCTTTGTGGATTTTTGAGTTTACCCCACATTGATACTATTAACTCTACTGCATACTACATATTCAAATACTAGTTATCATCGGTAATTAGTACACAATTGGGATGCATCCTAACTTAAAAGCAGGGTAATGGAATGGCACAGAAAAACAAGCAAATCAGTTATATAGATAATATGCAGCAGTGTGTGTGTGTGTGTGTGTGTGTGTGTGTGTGTGTGTGTGTGTGTGTGTGTGTGTGTGTGTGTGTGTGTGAAGGGGCCCCTTCATCCCTTTACACTGTGTGCTCAGGAGAGGGGCGCCTGAACACAGTTGTTGAGCTGCATGGCTGCAGCTGCTCAATGCTTCTCTCTGCGCCGGTCCAAGGGCCTGCAAGCTGAACAGAGCCCCCAGTGCCTCTGTGCCAGTGGGAGGCTGGGAACTCCTAGGTGACCCCACCCTGCTTCACCCACCATGTCCCCATCAGCACAGAATAGAAGCAGGAGGAGCATGTTGGATTTCCAGCAGGAGTGGGTGGGGTTTGTGTAGGACAGAGTGTGCTTCATTCATATTCATATTTCCTCAGGTCACTCATGTGTTCTACAGTGGTTCTAAAACAAATAAAACTACAGTCATTCCTCCTGATCTGCTGCTAACAACTAGGTGTTGCTTATGGTGAGGACAGTCTGTGTGTGTGTGTGCATTTGTGGTACTCAGTGTATGATTGTTGCCTATAGTGTTATAGGTGGTATCTATGGTCTTCTGTGTGTGTATGGTACATAAATTGTATACTGTTTCTGTGCAGAAGTGTATTGTGGTGGTGGGGTGGGGTGTAAATGTATTACATTTAGCAGAGAATAGTCAGGTGACTACTGATCCTCAGATTCTCAATGTTTAATTATTTATCTTCAGATCAATTTTTTTAGCATTATTATGGGACAGCTAGTCTACTAGTTTAATAAGTGCGCAATAAAGGTGCTTTTATTTCTTTAAATCTTCTAGGTCTATCACAATTGGCTTATGTTACGCTTCCGACAGGAACAAGGCAAGAGGTAGAATGCAAAATGCAGGAGGTGGTTTATTAAATGAGGAAACATGAATGGTAAAATAAACAGAGGATAAGGGGTGCTGGGGGTAATCTAACACACGGCTGGAGTGCACAGAGAAGCAATGATGATGATGACAACTATATGCTCCAATCACTTTGTCCAGGTTGTCTACACTTTTGTTTTTGCTGTAGTCCAGGATCATAACCAGCTTCCTGTCTTCACAATGTCGGATCTTAGCATCCTTGTGCAATGTACTCATGAGGATGATGTTTTTGTTTGTCTTTGGGCAATAAGAAACAAGCATGGTATTGGGGTGAAGGCAAACTTGGAAGAAAATATGTCTCTCTGCTTTGTTGTAAGGAGTGCAGCAGGGAGTTCAGGCTTGTTCTTTCTAACTGTGCCTACCATGCTTATCTTCTTCTTCATTAAGTACTTGTCAAGTTCATATGATGTAAAAAAAAAATGTCACACGTAACAGATGTCAGACCTTCAGTCTTATCAAGAACAACACAAATCCCTTGATTCATCTCGGGGGCTCCACCCCTTGGCTTCCCTGTGTACACTTGCATTTTCTAAGTGTAGCGGCATTGTGTATCACAGGGAAGCCCAGATCTTGATTCCATACTTTGCTGGCTTGCTAGGCATGTACTGTCTGAAAGGACAATGACCTTTTGACAAAGAGAGACAGATTTCAATATCAGGGTCACAAAAAATGCAGAAAATTGCCCTTCCACTCTCAGCATCCTAAAGACGGGATGTGGCCTCCCCTCAGGATTTGTATACACCACCCAAGAATAGTACACCTATGTAGGCACGCAGGTCAATGGCATCCATCTTCTTCCAGTTTTCTCCATACTTGCGGAAACCCTACATATTTGTCATTTCAAGGATGATCTTTTCAATGTCTGGTGTAGTAAAGAGGCAGAAGGTTGAGGCAAAGTCCTTGGCATTGGACATAGCTAATCTTGTAAGCCCTTGAGTCATCTGCATTAGATTGTGTGCTGCCAGCCTGCCCTGATCAACAAAGAGTGATGTGGACCACAGCAAAGCCTGTTCTTTGACAAAAATGTCTCTCCCAGCTTGATGGTCTTCAGGGAGATCTTCCTCACATGAAGCTGAATCATCATGATCAGTTATATTCTTCATCATCATCATCATCATCATCATCATCATCATCATCATCATCATTATCATCATCAGATATCACTTCTTTATCTCATCCATTATGACTTTGTTCCTCCTGTACATCTTATTAGGTCAGCAGGTCAAGGTCCTGTTGGCCATTGTAACATGTGCTCTTGGTTTCAGCAGAGAAAGAAACTGGAGTCCTGACATGAGCCTTTTATAGGAATATGACCACCGCGCCTATTACCTATTTCGTGCTAGAAAACGATGCTCTCCCAATGAGTACTGCTCTTACTTTGATACATTGTATGATAGTGTATGAGACAGGTGTGGGGGTCAGGTGTGAAGTTGGGCAATGCATAACACTATATATTCACTGGAAAGTTTATTCTTGAAGCATGTATAATTATATTTATTTTCTCTTATATCCCTGTGTGTATTAAAATTTATTTGAAATAATAAATAAATTTTATATTTTATTTATATGTTTATATTTATACTGTTTTTATCTTTTTAGTTGTTATAAATAATTTAGTAATGGTTCAATTTGCCTACAGATCATTGTAACGGCTGCCCGAGTGCCGCAAGGGCAGGACGCACAGACTCCCTCGACTTGATGAAACATTTATTAACAATTACCATAAAAGACAATGGTGGCATTCATTCAATATCAACGTTAAACACGAACACACTTCACACGTTTAAACAGACCCTGTATCTAAGATAATAACAGAGGAATAGGTTGTCTTTTGTCTTGTTTTTGAGAGGTCCCTTATCCTTAGTTCACAGACTATTCAGATATGCAGATCTATGAATCATTTGCGTTTGGCTAATAAGAACTGTTTTTCAACACAGACCCACCCCCTGCGGTTTCACCTGTGCATTAAATTCGCGGAAAAACCAGGTTCTTGTAAATAGACTAGTCTGTACGGGAGTAAAGAATACATGCAAAAAGACATACGCGTCAGTGATAAGTAAGTAAAAACTTAAAGGTAGTTCCATTATTATTATTATTATTATTATTATTATTATTATTATTATTATTATTATTATTATTATTATTATTACAAAATAATAAGGTACAATATGTACACTCAAACAACACAATGACTTCAGTTTATTTGTTATGCACAGAATATAACTGTACATAATGAGCTGCCTTACATTTTACAGTGAATAGTAAGTTATTTCAAGGCAACTAATTAGATTTTTAATTAGATTTTTTTTTTTTCTGTGGCTTGAAACACAGCTGGTGCCGCTATTATACTCTAAACTCATCTGACTGTACCAGAGTCCTGTCAACTGTTTGTATTGTGTATTAGTCTTCATTAATAATCTGGTCTTGACCAAGTTCAAACCAAGACTCGTTGCATTCAGACTACCCTTATACTTCAACATACCTTTATATTTGTCACTAATCCCCACTAACCAAATGAGAAAAGAATAAACTAACGAATGGCGTGAGAAAACGAACGAGTTCTGCAAGTTTCTCACTGGTCTTCGTAGTCCGAAATTTAATAAATGGGTATAAAGTACTTCTTAGTTTACTGCACCCGTGGACCAGATGGGAACGAGCAACTAGACGAAAACTAATCCATTTCACAGATTTTCGCTGGCTTGAAACACTCTCTTCAGGAGCTACTCTCCGCGGCAGTACTATCCGATTAACTGCAGTGCCTTTTGCATATCCCGTTTATATAATGTATTTTTGCAAAGGTGGACAATAGCTATATGGCTGTATTTAGGTACTGTATTTAAATATAATTTTGGGCAATTTGCAGTTTACTCAGGCATTATTAATGCTGAATAGGTAATCATGCTAAAAAGTGATTGCGTACATTTTCATTTAGGCCTTCAGAGTACAAAATTACAATAATACACGTATTTACGTAAACAGCACATTGCAATTCATATTTATTCATTTTAAATATAAAAGCTGAAAATTGTCGATTATCATTAGTTCATAAGTGAATGGATACAACTGCCTGCGATACAGATTCGCTAAAATGTAGGCTACAGTAGCTTACAGAGAAGGCTGTTGCATGATCGAACATGGCGTATCTATTCGTAGCCATTGAATTGGATGACGGAGCGCGTTTAGCGCGCAGAAAGTTCAGGCCACCAAGGTCGTTTCAAGACAGGACAGAGCAACTTGATTTTTCGGATGACGACTTTTACCAGCGCTACATACTCCGAATGCATAGTATCTGGGCAAAGTATTAGGACCCTACATCGAAATCACTCGGTGCAGTAAAGCGCTTACTAAAGACCAAATGTCCTGTATGGCTTTGAGGCGCATTTTTAAAACAGAACTGCCTACTCTAAACCGTAGTGTGTTGGCCCGTTTAAGTTGTATTATGTTGTATTATACTTTCCAATAACAATTTTAAATTTTAAAGCGCCCATAAATGTGGTAAAAAGCGTGCTTAGGCATTTAGTCTGTCGACAATTTTCTGCCAGTTTGTATCTCTACATTTAATAAACTAGAGATTATTTCCTTCTAATAATTACTTAATATTCTTCATGAGTAATTCCTGCTAATTCATAATTCATAAATATTAAAAATATTGCTTGCGCGCGTGATCTACCATTATAAATGCCTGGCTTGAAAAAGAGTACCGAGAAACCTTAATTGCATGCACGTTACAAAACGCACAGAAAATAAGAAATAAGGGAGACGCTGTAAACAGCATCATTGCCATTATTATTAGGGGTCCAGTGCTGTAACCCTATTATATGTTAGAGATTTGTTTAAGAATTCTTATTCAGATCCATTACTAAAACGAATCGCCCAGACGAGAACAAAGGTCCAACAGACATGAAATTCGGTAAGTAGGTAGCAGTCCCCTCCACAACGCCAGACCGATTAGATGATAGGTATGACTATAATACAAACGTATTCCATAACACTGTAAATCACAGAGTCAAAATCCGCCCCCCCCCCCCCCCCACCCCCCACCCCCCAAGCTTGTAAATCCATTTCAACACTACTTGGATTCCACATGCCAATCAAAAACAGGTTGAGTGTGCATTGCATATCTTGTGTATCTGGTCCCAACCCAGCACTGATAGACACTTTGGAACAGCTATTGAGTACGTGTATCTATGAAATGGCAACTCAGTGCACATACTTTACCCATAAATGGGTAAGTATAATGTCATTTATAGTAGAACGTTTGTTACAAGTACAACCTGTTTAGATTTTAGTGGTTAGTTCATGCTGAGCTTCTAATTCTAGGACAATAACAAGCCTGCTCACATCGCAGAACATTTTTTAGTCCATGTTATTTTTTAATTCTTTAATTTTTTTGGTCACTAATTTTCCCATTATAGTGGAACATGTGTATACACGTGTATTCCGAAAATAAACAGAAACTGCTTGTAGTGGTTGTATTAATGCAATTATTTTGTTTCAATCTGCAGGTGTTTTTTTCTGGATAGTGGATTAAGATGGAAAAAAAGCAAGTCCCTCTTTTTGTTTTGATTGTAGTTTCTGTGTTATTAGGGGTCATCCTTACTCAAATGTTTACTGGATATACATTTATGGACATATTGCCATCTAGATTCATTGGTTCTGAAACAAACAAATTCAGTTTGTTTTCCATAACCCCCATTAAACACTCAAAACATTTAATGGTGTCTGCATTCATCGATCACAGAATCAATAAGGCCATTCGAGTTATCAGCATAATCAGAAGGGACAGTCTGCAGCCTCTTTACTGCATCTACTGTAACAATGACCATAACTGCCAGACTGCTGAGGCTGAAGTCCAGATACACGTTGACCATTTTGGCTTTCCATTTGGAGCCTCAGATGTCCTGTGTCATGGCGCACACACTCAGAGTGCAACACGTGTTGCCATTTCAACCACTGCAAACATCTCAGAGATTCATAATGAAGATTTCTTGCCCATCAAGAATGAAAAGACCCATGAATCATTTATGTTCAATTTCACTGTCTGTATCTCCAGCCTTTTTGATAGCTACAATAATGTTCTGCAATTTGCCCAAACAGTGGAGATATACAAACTTCTAGGTGTTCAACATATAGTTATCTACAATACGAGCTGTGGACCTGACCTGGAGAAACTCTTACAGCATTATAAGAGGGAAGGAATTTTAGAGATTGTTCCATGGCCTATTGACCATTTCCTTAACCCATCTAAAGGATGGGACTTTATGTACCATGGTGGAGAAATCCAGTATTATGGCCAGTTGGTAACCCTCAATGAGTGCATCTATAGAAACATGTATCAGTCCAAATATGTTCTTCTGAATGACATTGATGAAATCATTATGCCTTATAAGCATGCTAACCTTCCATTACTGATGGAGGATCTTCAACAGCAGCACAAAGACATGGGTGTGTTTTTCATTGAGAGTCACTTTTTCCCCAAGACACAATTTGAAGAGAGTGATCGATTCAGTCGGCCAGAATGGAGAAATATACCCGGTGTTAATATTATGGAACATATTTATAGAGAACCAGATAGAAAAGACTTAGACAACCCCAGAAAAATGATTATCAATCCAAGGACTGTAGTGCAAACATCAGTGCACTACGTACCCCAAAAATATGGAGATGTCTTTTTTGTGCCTTTTGATGTATGTCGAATTGTTCATGTAAGATCACCACGACAAGGGACTCTTACCAAAGATCAACTGGTTGTTGATAAAAGGGTGTGGGACTTTGCCTCAGAACTCATACCAAACATTGATAAGACTCTACAGGCATCTGGTTTGATGGAAATTACAGATTGATATGATATTCATTTTAGTGTTTCTTTTTTTTTTCTGTGGCATTGCCTATGTCATAAATGTATGTAAATGTCTAGAATAAAAAAAAAAAATGTACAATTGTGTTACCAACATTTATATATGGCCTATATTGTAAATGTTATTTGACTGTCCTTTTACACTTTATTATCAACTTTCTTAATGCCACAAGTAGATACTCCAACCTTAGAAGGCTGCTCCCCGAATTTGAATATATATTACACATTTTTTTTCAAAGGCTTTTGTGTAGTCATTGCTGTCTCCTGCAGGTATTAGCAAAATTGTTACATCAGCAAAAATTCCTTATGTATCCAAAGCCAGACAATAATTTCATGCAGTTTCTTCAATACATTAGATTGTAACAGAGTACATTTCAGAGGTCTGTTGTTGTTCTTGTATTCAGAAAATAATGCATTCATATAGCTCCCATACATTATGATTACATTTATATCTTACCTTATTTAACATTTGGATTTCAATTTACATTTTGGACCACTTTATTTCAAAAAGGGGACATTACAACCATGTGTAACTTGTTCATTACTCCAAAGTTTCATTGTTTTTATTTCTAAAAAGGTTTGCCAACACTCATTTGTTGAGGGGTATGCAAAATCAAGATTATCTAAATTTCAGTACTTCAAGAGAATCACAGAGATTGCTATATATGTAAAAAAAGGCCAAGAATAGCTTATTTGAAGTTCAGATTAATAACTATTTTAATCATTAAGTTATATTTTGTGGCTATGCACTAGTATTTAGCAACAATACAATAAATTTAGGCATCTGTTTGACCAGTTGACCAGGCCAATTTGTGTTAAGCTCGGATCACTGCCAATTGGTCCAAACTGTCATTGTTCACATTTGACTGAAGGTGTGTTTTGATACATTTTAGCTTCCTGAATGATCTTTGAAAAGATGCAACTAGCAATGGCTTTGTCATAAACACTCTAATTTGGACCAGAGTTTCCTGTTGCAGATCATTTAACTTGTCAATTGTCTTTTGCTGCCCTTTAAACCAACAAATGACTCATGTATAACTGACTTTTTGTGTATATCTGTGTGCTCATACTGAATTGTGATGGTGGCCTGTTACTGTTTTGAAATATCAAGTATGCCGTCAAGATTTTGCTAACGATGTACAGTCATGTCCAAAAGTTGAGACTAGCACAAATTTTGCTTTTCACAATGTTTGCTGGCTCAGTTTCAATGGTGGCAATTTGCATTATCTCTAGAGTGTGAAGAGTGATCAGATGAATTGCAATTAACTGAAAAGTCAGTCATTCTTGGCCATGAAAATCAACTTCATCACAAAAATTACTCCATTCCAGCCACTGCATTTCAGCCCTTTTGCTGAATGCTTGCTCAAATGTTTGCTTAAGAACACTGCCATGAACAAGGAATGGTATCAAAACATCCTCCAAGAGCAACTTCTCCCAACGATCCAGGAGCAATTTGGTGATGAACAATTTTTTATTTTTTATTTTTTTTCCAGTATGACGGAGCACCATGTCTCAGATCTCAATCCCCAGATCTCAATCCCATTGAGAACCTGTGGTAAATCCTCAAAAAGAGGGTGGGCAAACAAAAACACAGAAACTGCTATCAACTCCAAGCAATGATTAGGAAAGAATTAATTGCCATCAGTAAAGATTTTACCCAGAAGCTGATATCCAGCATGCCAAGGTGAATTGCAGAAGTCTTAAAAAAAGAAGGGTCAACACTGTAAATATTAAGTCTTTGCTTAAACTAGATGTATTTGTCAATACAATTTTTTTTATAAAAAAAACTTATCTATATCATATAAATATCGGACAAAACAACTGAGGCAGTAAACTTTGTGAAAACCAAAAGGGTGTGTGTGTGTGTGTGTGTGTGTGTGTGTGTGTGTGTGTGTGTGTGTGTGTGTGTGTGTGTGTGTGTGTGTGTGCGCTTTTGTCCTGAACTGTCTCTGATGGAATGAGGACTGACTGGGGGAGCTACTAGTCTCTGGGCCCATCAACGCCAATAACACGAACGCTCCACTCTCACTGTCACGTGGTACAGCCCGCTGCATACAGTGGGAGTTTCTACTTTGATTGTAAACATGCCTACATGTCTGCACACACCTGCACCTAGTTAGCGTTGTTCTGTGTTTATGTATTTAAACCTCTTGTTGGTGTGTGCATCAATGTCGGCCATTGCCTTTGTTCACACTGCCTTTGTTCGTGTCCGTTTTCACAATGTCAATGCCCTTGTTTGTGTTCATCGTTTACCTTGTAAACCCTGCGACACTTGGGCCATTACACTACAGTTATAGATGTCACAGAAAACTAGTTTTATGATGGTAACTTTAGGCCAGAGGCTAATGATTAAAATGTAAATCTTGGGTTTGAGATATGTGTTTACAATGCCATCAAATGAATCTTCAAAATGTTCATTAGGTTATCCATGATACAATTGTTACCAATATTAAATATCTCCATTTATCAAAATAGTATGGTCTGCAATTTCCTATATTGGACCACTTCAGTTGAATCCACACTGAGGATGAACAAATATACATGACCGTTAATAAATATCTTTTAAACCCAAAGTGTTCCTGTATATTGACAAGGCAAGAGGCAGGTTGCAGGTTCGAAGAGGGAACTTTAATAAATAAAAGCAAATACAAACAAAACCAAAGAATGTAAACCAAACATGAGGCAATATGAAACACTTGGAAAATAGACTATAAAACCTAAGCATATACATAAATAAGAGTCAGGTGAATAAATAACATACAAACATCAATGAAGAGCACAAACTGCATAAGAAACCAAACGTGCAAAATAACCGACAACTTGGGTGACAGAACGCAGGGCTTAAATACACGAACTAATAACGTAACAACAAGACACAGGAGAAACAGATAACAGGCAGAGAACTAAATAGGGGACAGAGAAAAAAATGAAACCAAAACAAAGAAGCACATGTAACGAAGACCAGGCAGAAAACAAAACAGAACTCAAAGCGGTGAAAATCGCAACGCCAGGGAGAGGGGGCAATCATCACAGTTCCATTGAAGTTTCTTATTGCTATGGTAACTGTTGGTAATGTTGTCACGGAACGCTCGCCTCCCGCGAGTCACGTGGGTTGGCCCGCCACAAGCAGTGGGAGGGTCGTTGTTTGTGACCACACCTGCACACACCTGCACACACCTGCACCTTGTTTTGTTTATGCATTTAACCCTCATTGTAGTGTGCAGGATTGTTGGTTATTGTGGATGTAACGTTTTGATGTAGTGTTCCTTATGTTATTGCTAAACGTATGCATGTTTATTGTGCTTGTTTCTTGTTAACCGTTTCATGTTCATGTTAATGTTTGTAACGCTTGTGAGTAGCAATATCGTTTTGTGTTTATGTAAATAAATGTACTTCCCAGTCGCTGGATTCTGTGCGTCCTGCCCCTCGCCCTGCGGCACTCGGGCCACCACGCGTTATAAATGTATATGTCTCTGCATGTATTTCCAAATAATATGTCTCTCACTAAGATGTTAATTTAAAATTAGCTGCTTTCAGCTAGGTAGCTAATTAGCTAACTTGTTTATAAATGCAAAACAATTAGCTACAGTGGTGTGAAAAAGTGTCTGAAAAAAAAACACTTTTCACACCACTCTAGGTGGCTACCTAGCAAGATAACTTATCCAAATTAACGTGCGTTTCAAATAGATTTCTTACTAATATATTAATAATTTATTCTCTTTGTAAATTACATTATAATTCCTAAAAATAATTTAAAAGGAATCTAAGATACACATTTACACACCCATTCTCCTGCCACTATCGTGACTTAACTCGTGTTCTTGTCTGGCTTTTTTTTCCCAGACCTGAGTAGCTCCCTTTCTGTTTCGCATTGCATTGTGGGTTGTTGTTGTCCATCCAAACCATACTCAAAAACCAACCAGTTCTATGTATGCTTTGTGGATTTTTGAGTTTACCCCACATTGACACTATTAACTCTACTGCATACTACATATTCAAATACTAGTTATCATCGGTAATTAGTACACAATTGGGATGCATCCTAACTTAAAAGCAGGGTAATGGAATGGCACAGAAAAACAAGCAAATCAGTTATATAGATAATATGCAGCAGCGCTACGACTTTTACCAGCGCTACATACTCCGAATGCATAGTATCTGGGCAAAGTATTAGGACCCTACATCGAAATCACTCGGTGCAGTAAAGCGCTTACTAAAGACCAAATGTCCTGTATGGCTTTGAGGCACATTTTTAAAACAGAACTGCCTACCCTAAAACGTAGTGTGTTGGCCCGTTTAAGTTGTATTATGTTGTATTGTACTTTCCAATAACAATTTTTTAATGTTAAAGCGCCCATAAATGTGGTAAAAAGCGTGCTTACGCATTTAGTCTGTCGACAATTTTCTGCCAGTTTGCCTCTCTACATTTAATAACACTAGCGATAGTTTATTTCCTACTAATAATTACTTAATATTCTTCATGAGTAATTCCTGCTAATTCATAATTCATAAATATTAAAAATATTGCTTGCGCGCGTGATCTACCATTACAAATGCCTGGCTTGAAAAAGAGTACGGAGAAACCTTAATTGCATGCACGTTACAAAACGCACAGCGAATAAGAAATAAGGGAGACGCTGTAAACAGCATCATTGCCATTATTATTAGGGGTCCAGTGCTGTAACCCTATTATATGTTAGAGATTTGTTTAAGAATTCTTATTCAGATCCATTACTAAAACCAATCGCCCAGACGAGAACAAAGGTCCAACAGACATGAAATTCGGTAAGTAGGTAGCAGTCCCCTCCACAACGCCAGACCGATTAGATGATAGGTATGACTATAATACAAACGTATTCCATAACACTGTAAATCACAGAGTCAAAATACGCCCCCCCCCCCCCACCCCCCAAGCTTGTAAATCCATTTCAACACTACTTGGATTCCACATGCCAATCAAAAACAGTTTGAGTGTGCATTGCATATCTTGTATATCTGGTCCCAACCCAGCACTGATAGAGACTTCACTACAGCTATTCAGTACGTGTATCTATGAAATGGCAACTCAGTGCACATACTTTACCCATGAATGGGTAAGTATAACGTCAATTATAGTAGAACGTTTGTTACAAGTACAACCTGTTTAGATTTTAGTGGTTAGTTCATGCTCAGCTTCTAATTATAGGACAATAACAAGCCTGCTCACATCACAGAACATTTGTTAGTCCTTGTTATTTTTTAATTCTTTAATTTTTTTGGTCACTAATTTTCCCATTACAGTGGGACATGTGTATACACGTGTATTCCGAAAATGAACAGAAACTGCTTGTAGTGGTTGTATTAATGCAATTATTTTGTTTCAATCTGCAGGTGTTTTTTTCTGGATAGTGGATTAAGATGGAAAAAAAGCAATTCCCTCTTTTTGTTTTGATTGTAGTTTCTGTGTTATTAGGGGTCATCCTTACCCAAATGTTTACTGGATATACATTTATGGACATATTGCCCTCTAGTTTCAATGGTTCTGAAACAAACAAATTCAGTTTGTTTTCCATAACCCCCATTAAACACTCAAAACATTTAATGGTGTCTGCATTCATCGATCACAGAATCAATAAGGCCATTCGAGTTATCAGCATAATCAGAAGGGACAGTCTGCAGCCTCTTTACTGCATCTACTGTAACAATGACCATAACTGCCAGACTGCTGAGGCTGAAGTCCAGATACACAGTGACCATTTTGGTTTTCCATATGCAGCTTCAGATGTTCTGTGTGATGGTGCACACACTCAAGATGCAGCATTTGTATCCATTTCAACTAGTAGAAACATCTCTGCCATTTATTCTGAAGATCTCTTACCAATAAAGAACACAGTGACCAGGGAATCATTTAAGTTCAACTTCAGTGTATGTATCTCAAACCTCTTTGGAAGCTATAATAATGTTCTGCAATTTGTACAAACCATGGAAATGTACAAGCTTTTGGGTGTACAACATGTAGTGATCTACAACACAAGCTGTGGTCCTGACCTGGAGAAACTCTTACAGCATTATAAGAGGGAAGGAATTTTAGAGATTGTTCCATGGCCTATTGACCATTTCCTTAACCCATCTAAAGGATGGAACTTTGTGGAGCATGGTGGAGACCTCCACTATTATGGTCAGTTGGTAACCCTCAATGAGTGTATTTATAGAAACATGTATCAGTCCAAATATGTTCTTCTGAATGACATTGATGAAATCATTATGCCTTATAAGCATGCTAACCTTCCATTACTGATGGAGGATCTTCAACAGCAGCACAAAGACATGGGTGTGTTTTTCATTGAGAGTCACTTTTTCCCCAAGACACAATTTGAAGAGAGTGATCGATTCAGTCGGCCAGAATGGAGAAATATACCCGGTGTTAATATTATGGAACATATTTATAGAGAACCAGATAGAAAAGACTTAGACAACCCCAGAAAAATGATTATCAATCCAAGGACTGTAGTGCAAACATCAGTGCACTACATACCCCAAAAATATGGAGATGTTTTTTTTGTGCCTTTTGATGTATGTCGAATTGTTCATATAAGATCACCACGACAAGGGACTCTTACCAAAGATCAACTGGTTGTTGATAAAAGGGTGTGGGACTTTGCCTCAGAACTCATACCAAACATTGATAAGACTCTACAGGCATCTGGTTTGATGGAAATTACAGATTGATATGATATTCATTTTAGTGTTACTTTTTTTTTCTGTGGCATTGCCTATGTCATAAATGTATGTAAATGTCTAGAATAAAAAAAAAAAGTACAATTGTGTTACCAAAATTTATTTATGGCCCATTTTGTAAATGTTATTTGACTGTCCTTTTACACTTTATTATCAACTTTCTTATTGCCACAAGTAGATACTCCTGAACTGTCTCTGATGGAATATTGACTGCCTGGGGGAGCTACTAGTCTCTGGGCCCATCAGCGCCAATAACGCGAACGCTCCACTTTCACTGTCACGTGGTACAGCCCGCTGCATACAGTGGGAGTTTTCTTATTGCTATGGTAATTGTTGGTAATGTTGTCACGGAACGTTCGCCTCCCGCGAGTCACGTGGGTTGGCCCGCCACGAGCAGTGGGAGGGTCGTTGTTTGTGACCACACCTGCACCTTGTTTTGTTTATGCATTTAACCCTCGTTGTAGTGTGCAGGATTGTTGGTTATTGTGGAAGTAACGTTTTGATGTAGTGTTCCTTATGTTATTGCTAAACGTATGCATGTTTATTGTGCTTGTTTCTTGTAAACCATTTCATGTTCATGTTAATGTTTGTAACGCTTGTGAGTACCAATATCGTTTTGTGTTTATGTAAATAAATGTACGTCCCAGTCGCTGGATTCTGTGCGTCCTGCCCCTCGCCCTGCGGCACTCGGGCCACAACGCGTTATAAATGTATATGTCTCTGCATGTATTTCCAAATAATATGTCTCTCACTAAGATGTTAATTTAAAATTAGCTGCTTTCAGCTAGGTAGCTAATTAGCTAACTTGTTTATAAATGCAAAACAATTAGCTACAGTGGTGGGAAAAAGTGTCTGAAAAAAAAACCACTTTTCACACCACTCTAGGTGGCTACCTAGCAAGATAACTTATCCAAATTAACGTGCGTTTCAAATAGATTTCTTACTAATATATTAATAATTTATTCTCTTTGTAAATTACTTTATTTTTCCTAAAAAGAATTTAAAAGGAATCTAAGATACACATTTACACACCCATTCTCCTGCCACCATCGTGACTTAACTCGTGTTCTTGTCTGGCTTTTTTTTCCCAGACCTGAGTAGCTCCCTTTCTGTTTCGCATTGCATTGTGGGTTGTTGTTGTCCATCAAAACCATACTCAAAAACCAACCAGTTCTATGTATGCTTTGTGGATTTTTGAGTTTATCCCACATTGACACTATTAACTCTACTGCATACTACATATTCAAATACTAGTTATCATCGGTAATTAGTACACAATTGGGATGCATCCTAACTTAAAAGCAGGGTAATGGAATGGCACAGAAAAACAAGCAAATCAGTTATATAGATAATATGCAGCAGTGTGTGTGTGTGTGTGTGTGTGTGTGTGTGTGTGTGTGTGTGTGTGTGTGTGTGTGTGTGTGTGAAGGGGCCCCTTCATCCCTTTACACTGTGTGCTCAGGAGAGGGGCGCCTGAACACAGTTGTTGAGCTGCATGGCTGCAGCTGCTCAATGCTTCTCTCTGCGCCGGTCCAAGGGCCTGCAAGCTGAACAGAGCCCCCAGTGCCTCTGTGCCAGTGGGAGGCTGGGAACTCCTAGGTGACCCCACCCTGCTTCACCCACCATGTCCCCATCAGCACAGAATAGAAGCAGGAGGAGCATGTTGGATTTCCAGCAGGAGTGGGTGGGGTTTGTGTAGGACAGAGTGTGCTTCATTCATATTCATATTTCCTCAGGTCACTCATGTGTTCTACAGTGGTTCTAAAACAAATAAAACTACAGTCATTCCTCCTGATCTGCTGCTAACAACTAGGTGTTGCTTATGGTGAGGACAGTCTGTGTGTGTGTGTGCATTTGTGGTACTCAGTGTATGATTGTTGCCTATAGTGTTATAGGTGGTATCTATGGTCTTCTGTGTGTGTATGGTACCTAAATTGTATACTTTTTCTGTGCAGAAGTGTATTGTGGTGGTGGGGTGGGGTGTAAATGTATTACATTTAGCAGAGAATAGTCAGGTGACTACTGATCCTCAGATTCTCAATGTTTATTTATTTATCTTCAGATCAATTTTTTTAGCATTATTATGGGACAGCTAGTCTACTAGTTTAATAAGTGCGCAATAAAGGTGCTTTTATTTCTTTAAATCTTCTAGGTCTATCACAATTGGCTTATGTTACGCTTCCGACAGGAACAAGGCAAGAGGTAGAATGCAAAATGCAGGAGGTGGTTTATTAAATGAGGAAACATGAATGGTAAAACAAACAGAGGCTAAGGGGTGCTGGGGGTAATCTAACACACGGCTGGAGTGCACAGAAAAGCAATGATGATGATGACAACTATATGCTCCAATCACTTTGTCCAGGTTGTCTACACTTTTGTTTTTGCTGTAGTCCAGGATCATAACCAGCTTCCTGTCTTCACAATGTCGGATCTTAGCATCCTTGTGCAATGTACTCATGAGGATGATGTTTTTGTTTGTCTTTGGGCAATAAGAAACAAGCATGGTATTGGGGTGAAGGCAAACTTGGAAGAAAATATGTCTCTCTGCTTTGTTGTAAGGAGTGCAGCAGGGAGTTCAGGCTTGTTCTTTCTAACTGTGCCTACCATGCTTATCTTCTTCTTCATTAAGTACTTGTCAAGTTCATATGATGTAAAAAAAAAATGTCACACGTAACAGATGTCAGACCTTCAGTCTTATCAAGAACAACACAAATCCCTTGATTCATCTCGGGGGCTCCACCCCTTGGCTTCCCTGTGTACACTTGCATTTTCTAAGCGTAGCGGCATTGTGTATCACAGGGAAGCCCAGATCTTGATTCCATACTTTGCTGGCTTGCTAGGCATGTACTGTCTGAAAGGACAATGACCTTTTGACAAAGAGAGACAGATTTCAATATCAGGGTCACAAAAAATGCAGAAAATTGCCCTTCCACTCTCAGCATCCTAAAGACGGGATGTGGCCTCCCCTCAGGATTTGTATACACCACCCAAGAATAGTACACCTATGTAGGCATCCATCTTCATCCAGTTTTCTCCATACTTGCGGAAACCCTACATATTTGTCATTTCAAGGATGATCTTTTCAATGTCTGGTTTAGTAAAGAGGCAGAAGGTTGAGGCAAAGTCCTTGGCATTGGACATAGCTAATCTTGTAAGCCCTTGAGTCATCTGCATTAGATTGTGTGCTGCCAGCCTGCCCTGATCAACAAAGAGTGATGTGGACCACAACAAAGCCTGTTCTTTGACAAAAATGTCTCTCCCAGCTTGATGGTCTTCAGGGAGTTCTTCCTCACATGAAGCTGAATCATCATGATCAGTTATATTCATCATCATCATCATCATCATCATCATCATCAGAATTCACTTCTTTATCTCATACATTATGACTTTGTTCCTCCTGTACATCTTATTAGGTCAGCAGGTCAAGGTCCTGTTGGCCATTGTATCATGTGCTCTTGGTTTCAGCAGAGAAAGAAACTGGGGTCCTGACATGAGCCTTTTATAGGAATATGACCACCGCGCCTATTACCTATTTCGTGCTAGAAAACGATGCTCTCCCAATGAGTACTGCTCTTACTTTGATACATTGTATGATAGTGTATGAGACAGGTGTGGGGGTCAGGTGTGAAGTTGGGCAATGCATAACACTATATATTCACTGGAAAGTTTATTCTTGAAGCATGTATAATTATATTTATTTTCTCTTATATCCCTGTGTGTATTAAAATTTATTTGAAATAATAAATAAATTTTATATTTTATTTATATGTTTATATTTATACTGTTTTTATCTTTTTAGTTGTTATAAATAATTTAGTAATGGTTCAATTTGCCTACAGATCATTGTAACGGCTGCCCGAGTGCCGCAAGGGCAGGACGCACAGACTCCCTCGACTTGATGAAACATTTATTAACAATTAGCATAAAAGACAATGGTGGCATTCATTCAATATCAACGTTAAACACGAACACACTTCACACGTTTAAACAGACCCTGTATCTAAGATAATAACAGAGGAATAGGTTGTCTTTTGTCTTGTTTTTGAGAGGTCCCTTATCCTTAGTTCACAGACTATTCAGATATGCAGATCTATGAATCATTTGCGTTTGGCTAATAAGAACTGTTTTTCAACACAGACCCACCCCCTGCGGTTTCACCTGTGCATTAAATTCGCGGAAAAACCAGGTTCTTGTAAATAGACTAGTCTGTACGGGAGTAAAGAATACATGCAAAAAGACATACGCGTCAGTGATAAGTAAGTAAAAACTTAAAGGTAGTTCCATTATTATTATTATTATTATTATTATTATTATTATTATTACAAAATAATAAGGTACAATATGTACACTCAAACAACACAATGACTTCAGTTTATTTGTTATGCACAGACTATAACTGTACATAATGAGCTGCCTTACATTTTACAGTGAATAGTAAGTTATTTCAAGGCAACTAATTAGATTTTTAATTAGATTTTTTTTTTTTTCTGTGGCTTGAAACACAGCTGGTGCCGCTATTATACTCTAAACTCATCTGACTGTACCAGAGTCCTGTAAACTGTTTGTATTGTGTATTAGTCTTCATTAATAATCTGGTCTTGACCAAGTTCAAACCAAGACTCGTTGCATTCAGACTACCCTTATACTTCAACATACCTTTATATTTGTCACTAATCCCCACTAACCAAATGAGAAAAGAATAAACTAACGAATGGCGTGAGAAAACGAACGAGTTCTGCAAGTTTCTCACTGGTCTTCGTAGTCCGAAATTTAATAAATGGAGTATAAAGTACTTCTTAGTTTACTGCACCCGTGGACCAGATGGGAACGAGCAACTAGACGAAAACTAATCCATTTCACAGATTTTCGCTGGCTTGAAACACTCTCTTCAGGAGCTACTCTCCGCGGCAGTACTATCCGATTAACTGCAGTGCCTTTTGCATATCCCGTTTCTATAATGTATTTTTGCAAAGGTGGACAATAGCTGTATGGCTGTATTTAGGTACTGTATTTAAATATAATTTTGGGCAATTTGCAGTTTACTCAGGCATTATTAATGCTGAATAGGTAATCATGCTAAAAAGTGTTTGCGTACATTTTCATTTAGGCCTTCAGAGTACAAAATTACAATAATACACGTATTTACGTAAACAGCACATTGCAATTCATATTTATTCATTTTAAATATAAAAGCTGAAAATTGTCGATTATCATTAGTTCATAAGTGAATGGCTACAACTGCCTGCGATACAGATTCGCTAAAATGTAGGCTACAGTAGCTTACAGTGAAGGCTGTTGCATGATCGAACATGGCGTATCTATTCGTAGCCATTGAATTGGATGACGGAGCGCGTTTAGCGCGCAGAAAGTTCAGGCCACCAAGGTCGTTTCAAGACAGGACAGATCCACTTGATTTTTCGGATGACGACTTTTACCAGCGCTACATACTCAGAATGCATAGTATCTGGGCAAAGTATTAGGACCCTACATCGAAATCACTCGGTGCAGTAAAGCGCTTACTAAAGACCAAATGTCCTGTATGGCTTTGAGGCGCATTTTTAAAACAGAACTGCCTACTCTAAACCGTAGTGTGTTGGCCCGTTTAAGTTGTATTATGTTATATTATACTTTCCAATAACAATTTTAAATTTTAAAGCGCCCATAAATGTGGTAAAAAGCGTGCTTACGCATTTAGTCTGTCGACAATTTTCTGCCAGTTTGCATCTCTACTTTTAATAAACTAGAGATTATTTCCTTCTAATAATTACTTAATATTCTTCATGAGTAATTCCTGCTAATTCATAATTCATAAATATTAAAAATATTGCTTGCGCGCGTGATCTACCATTACAAATGCCTGGCTTGAAAAAGAGTACCGAGAAACCTTAATTGCATGCACGTTACAAAACGCACAGAAAATAAGAAATAAGGGAGACGCTGTAAACAGCATCATTGCCATTATTATTAGGGGTCCAGTGCTGTAACCCTATTATATGTTAGAGATTTGTTTAAGAATTCTTATTCAGATCCATTACTAAAACCAATCGCCCAGACGAGAACAAAGGTCCAACAGACATGAAATTCGGTAAGTAGGTAGCAGTCCCCTCCACAACGCCAGACCGATTAGATGATAGGTATGACTATAATACAAACGTATTCCATAACACTGTAAATCACAGAGTCAAAATACGCCCACCCCCCAAGCTTGTAAATCCATTTCAACACTACTTGGATTCCACATGCCAATCAAAAACAGGTTGAGTGTGCATTGCATATCTTGTATATCTGGTCCCAACCCAGCACTGATAGACACTTTGGTACAGCTATTGAGTACGTGTATCTATGAAATGGCAACTCAGTGCACATACTTTACCCATAAATGGGTAAGTATAATGTCATTTATAGTAGAACGTTTGTTACAAGTAGTTAGTTCATGCTGAGCTTCTAATTCTAGGACAATAACAAGCCTGCTCACATCGCAGAACATTTTTTAGTCCTTGTTATTTTTTAATTCTTTAATTTTTTTGGTCACTAATTTTCCCATTATAGTGGAACATGTGTATACACGTGTATTCCGAAAATAAACAGAAACTGCTTGTAGTGGTTGTATTAATGCAATTATTTTGTTTCAATCTGCAGGTGTTTTTTTCTGGATAGTGGATTAAGATGGAAAAAAAGCAAGTCCCTCTTTTTGTTTTGATTGTAGTTTCTGTGTTATTAGGGGTCATCCTTACTCAAATGTTTACTGGATATACATTTATGGACATATTGCCATCTAGATTCAATGGTTCTGAAACAAACAAATTCAATTTGTTTTCCATAACCCCCATTAAACACTCAAAACATTTAATGGTGTCTGCATTCATCGATCACAGAATCAATAAGGCCATTCGAGTTATCAGCATAATCAGAAGGGACAGTCTGCAGCCTCTTTACTGCATCTACTGTAACAATGACCATAACTGCCAGACTGCTGAGGCTGAAGTCCAGATACACGTTGACCATTTTGGCTTTCCATTTGGAGCCTCAGATGTCCTGTGTCATGGCGCACACACTCAGAGTGCAACACGTGTAGCCATTTCAACCACTGCAAACATCTCAGAGATTCATAATGAAGATTTCTTGCCCATCAAGAATGAAAAGACCCATGAATCATTTATGTTCAATTTCACTGTCTGTATCTCCAGCCTTTTTGATAGCTACAATAATGTTTTGCAATTTGCCCAAACAGTGGAGATATACAAACTTCTAGGTGTTCAACATATAGTTATCTACAATACGAGCTGTGGACCTGACCTGGAGAAACTCTTACAGCATTATAAGAGGGAAGGAATTTTACAGATTGTTCCATGGCCTATTGACCATTTCCTTAACCCATCTAAAGGATGGAACTTTGTGGAGCATGGTGGAGACCTTCACTATTATGGTCAGTTGGTAACCCTCAATGAGTGTATTTATAGAAACATGTATCAGTCCAAATATGTTCTTCTGAATGACATTGATGAAATCATTATGCCTTATAAGCATGCTAACCTTCCATTACTGATGGAGGATCTTCAACAGCAGCACAAAGACATGGGTGTGTTTTTCATTGAGAGTCACTTTTTCCCCAAGACACAATTTGAAGAGAGTGATCGATTCAGTCGGCCAGAATGGAGAAATATACCCGGTGTTAATATTATGGAACATATTTATAGAGAACCAGATAGAAAAGACTTAGACAACCCCAGAAAAATGATTATCAATCCAAGGACTGTAGTGCAAACATCAGTGCACTACGTACCCCAAAAATATGGAGATGTCTTTTTTGTGCCTTTTGATGTATGTCGAATTGTTCATGTAAGATCACCACGACAAGGGACTCTTACCAAAGATCAACTGGTTGTTGATAAAAGGGTGTGGGACTTTGCCTCAGAACTCATACCAAACATTGATAAGACTCTACAGGCATCTGGTTTGATGGAAATTACAGATTGATATGATATTCATTTTAGTGTTTCTTTTTTTTTTTCTGTGGCATTGCCTATGTCATAAATATATGTAAATGTCTAGAATAAAAAAAAAATATGTATAATTGTGTTACCAACATTTATATATGGCATATATTGTAAATGTTATTTGACTGTCCTTTTACACTTTATTATCAACTTTCTTAATGCCACAAGTAGATACTCCAACCTTAGAAGGCTGCTCCCCGAATTTGAATATATATTACACATTTTTTTTCAAAGGCTTTTGTGTAGTCATTGCTGTCTCCTGCATGTATTAGCAAAATTGTTACATCAGCAAAAATTCCTTATGTATCCAAAGCCAGACAATAATTTCATGCAGTTTCTTCAATACATTAGATTGTAACAGAGTACATTTCAGAGGTCTGTTGTTGTTCTTGTATTCAGAAAATAATGCATTCATATAGCTCCCATACATTATGATTACATTTATATCTTACCTTATTTAACATTTGGATTTCAATTTACATTTTGGACCACTTTATTTCAATAAGGGGACATTACAACCATGTGTAACTTGTTCATTACTCCAAAGTTTCATTGTGTTTATTTCTAAAAAGGTTTGCCAACACTCATTTGTTGAGGGGTATGCAAAATCAAGATTATCTAAATTTCAGTATTTCAAGAGAATCACAGGGATTGCTATATATGTACAAAAGGCCAAGAATAGCTTATTTGAAGTTCAGATTAATAACTATTTTAATCATTAAGTTACATTTTGTGGCTATGCACTAGTATTTAGCAACAATACAATAAATTTAGGCATCTGTTTCATCAGTTGAACAGGCCAATTTGTGTTCAGCTCGGATCACTGCCAATTGGTCCAAACTGTCATTGTTCACATTTGACTGAAGGTGTGTTTTGATACATTTTAGCTTCCTGAATGATCTTTGAAAAGATGCAACTAGCAATGGCATTGTCATAAACACTCTAATTTGGACCAGAGTTTCCTGTTGCAGATCATTTAACTTGTCAATTGTCTTTTGCTGCCCTTTAAACCAACAAATGACTCATGTATAACTGACTTTTTGTGTATATCTGTGTGCTCATACTGAATTGTGATGGTGGCCTGTTACTGTTTTGAAATATCAAGTATGCAGTCAAGATTTTGCTAACGATGTACAGTCATGTCCAAAAGTTGAGACTAGCACAAATTTAGCTTTTCACAAAGTTTGCTGGCTCAGTTTCAATGGTGGCAATTTGCATTATCTCTAGAGTGTGAAGAGTGATCAGATGAATTGCAATTAACTGAAAAGTCAGTCATTCTTGGCCATGAAAATCAACTTCATCACAAAAATTACTCCATTCCAGCCACTGCATTTCAGCCCTTTTGCTGAATGCTTGCTCAAATGTTTGCTTAAGAACACTGCCATGAACAAGGAATGGTATCAAAACATCCTCCAAGAGCAACTTCTCCCAACGATCCAGGAGCAATTTGGTGATGAACAATTTTTTATTTTTTATTTTTTTTCCAGTATGACGGAGCACCATGTCTCAGATCTCAATCCCCAGATCTCAATCCCATTGAGAACCTGTGGTAAATCCTCAAAAAGAGGGTGGGCAAACAAAAACACAGAAACTGCTATCAACTCCAAGCAATGATTAGGAAAGAATTAATTGCCATCAGTAAAGATTTTACCCAGAAGCTGATATCCAGCATGCCAAGGTGAATTGCAGAAGTCTTAAAAAAAGAAGGGTCAACACTGTAAATATTAAGTCTTTGCTTAAACTAGATGTATTTGTCAATACAATTTTTTTTATAAAAAAAACTTATCTATATCATATAAATATCGGACAAAACAACTGAGGCAGTAAACTTTGTGAAAACCAAAAGGGTGTGTGTGTGTGTGTGTGTGTGTGTGTGTGTGTGTGTGTGTGTGTGTGTGTGTGTGTGTGTGTGCGCTTTTGTCCTGAACTGTCTCTGATGGAATGAGGACTGACTGGGGGAGCTACTAGTCTCTGGGCCCATCAACGCCAATAACACGAACGCTCCACTCTCACTGTCACGTGGTACAGCCCGCTGCATACAGTGGGAGTTTCTACTTTGATTGTAAACATGCCTACATGTCTGCACACACCTGCACCTAGTTAGTGTTGTTCTGAGTTTATGGATTTAAACCTCTTGTTGGTGTGTGCATCAATGTCGGCCATTGCCTTTGTTCACACTGCCTTTGTTCGTGTCCGTTTTCACAATGTCAATGCCCTTGTTTGTGTTCATCGTTTACCTTGTAAACCCTGCGACACTTGGGCCATTACACTACAGTTATAGATGTCACAGAAAACTAGTTTTATGATGGTAACTTTAGGCCAGAGGCTAATGATTAAAATGTAAATCTTGGGTTTGAGATACTTGTTTACAATGCCATCAAATGAATCTTCAAAATGTTCATTAGGTTATCCATGATACAATTGTTACCAATATTAAATATCTCCATTTATCAAAATAGTATGGTCTGCAATTTCCTACATTGGACCACTTCAGTTTAATCCACACTGAGGATGAACAAATATACATGACCGTTGATAAATATCTTTTAAACCCAAAGTGTTCCTGTATATTGACAAGGCAAGAGGCAGGTTGCAGGTTCGAAGAGGGAACTTTAATAAATAAAAGCAAATACAAACAAAACCAAAGAATGTAAACCAAACATGAGGCAATATGAAACACTTGGAAAATAGACTATAAAACCTAAGCATATACATAAATAAGAGTCGGGTGAATAAATAACATACAAACATCAATGAAGAGCACAAACTGCATAAGAAACCAAACGTGCAAAATAACCGACAACTTGGGTGACAGAACGCAGGGCTTAAATACACGAACTAATAACGTAACAACAAGACACAGGAGAAACAGATAACAGGCAGAGAACTAAATAGGGGACAGAGAAAAAAATGAAACCAAAACAAAGAAGCACATGTAACAAAGACCAGGCAGAAAACAAAACAGAACTCATAGCGGTGAAAATCGCAACGCCAGGGAGAGGGGGCAATCATCACAGTTCCATTGAAGTTTCTTATTGCTATGGTAACTCTTGGTAATGTTGTCACGGAACGCTCGCCTCCCGCGAGTCACGTGGGTTGGCCCGCCACGAGCAGTGGGAGGGTCGTTGTTTGTGACCACACCTGCACCTTGTTTTGTTTATGCATTTAACCCTCGTTGTAGTGTGCAGGATTGTTGGTTATTGTGGATGTAACGTTTTGATGTAGTGTTCCTTATGTTATTGCTAAACGTATGCATGTTTATTGTGCTTGTTTCTTGTTAACCGTTTCATGTTCATGTTAATGTTTGTAACGCTTGTGAGTAGCAATATCGTTTTGTGTTTATGTAAATAAATGTACTTCCCAGTCGCTGGATTCTGTGCGTCCTGCCCCTCGCCCTGCGGCACTCGGGCCACCACGCGTTATAAATGTATATGTTTCTGCATGTATTTCCAAATAATATGTCTCTCACTAAGATGTTAATTTAAAATTAGCTGCTTTCAGCTAGGTAGCTAATTAGCTAACTTGTTTATAAATGCAAAACAATTAGCTACAGTGGTGTGAAAAAGTGTCTGAAAAAAAAACACTTTTCACACCAGTCTAGGTGGCTACCTAGCAAGATAACTTATCCAAATTAACGTGCGTTTCAAATAGATTTCTTACTAATATATTAATAATTTATTCTCTTTGTAAATTACATTATAATTCCTAAAAATAATTTAAAAGGAATCTAAGATACACATTTACACACCCATTCTCCTGCCACTATCGTGACTTAACTCGTGTTCTTGTCTGGCTTTTTTTTCCCAGACCTGAGTAGCTCCCTTTCTGTTTCGCATTGCATTGTGGGTTGTTGTTGTCCATCCAAACCATACTCAAAAACCAACCAGTTCTATGTATGCTTTGTGGATTTTTGAGTTTACCCCACATTGACACTATTAACTCTACTGCATACTACATATTCAAATACTAGTTATCATCGGTAATTAGTACACAATTGGGATGCATCCTAACTTAAAAGCAGGGTAATGGAATGGCACAGAAAAACAAGCAAATCAGTTATATAGATAATATGCAGCAGCGCTACGACTTTTACCAGCGCTACATACTCCGAATGCATAGTATCTGGGCAAAGTATTAGGACCCTACATCGAAATCACTCGGTGCAGTAAAGCGCTTACTAAAGACCAAATGTCCTGTATGGCTTTGAGGCACATTTTTAAAACAGAACTGCCTACCCTAAAACGTAGTGTGTTGGCCCGTTTAAGTTGTATTATGTTGTATTGTACTTTCCAATAACAATTTTTTAATGTTAAAGCGCCCATAAATGTGGTAAAAAGCGTGCTTACGCATTTAGTCTGTCGACAATTTTCTGCCAGTTTGCCTCTCTACATTTAATAACACTAGCGATAGTTTATTTCCTACTAATAATTACTTAATATTCTTCATGAGTAATTCCTGCTAATTCATAATTCATAAATATTAAAAATATTGCTTGCGCGCGTGATCTACCATTACAAATGCCTGGCTTGAAAAAGAGTACGGAGAAACCTTAATTGCATGCACGTTACAAAACGCACAGCGAATAAGAAATAAGGGAGACGCTGTAAACAGCATCATTGCCATTATTATTAGGGGTCCAGTGCTGTAACCCTATTATATGTTAGAGATTTGTTTAAGAATTCTTATTCAGATCCATTACTAAAACCAATCGCCCAGACGAGAACAAAGGTCCAACAGACATGAAATTCGGTAAGTAGGTAGCAGTCCCCTCCACAACGCCAGACCGATTAGATGATAGGTATGACTATAATACAAACGTATTCCATAACACTGTAAATCACAGAGTCAAAATACGCCCCCCCCCCCACCCCCCAAGCTTGTAAATCCATTTCAACACTACTTGGATTCCACATGCCAATCAAAAACAGTTTGAGTGTGCATTGCATATCTTGTATATCTGGTCCCAACCCAGCACTGATAGAGACTTCACTACAGCTATTCAGTACGTGTATCTATGAAATGGCAACTCAGTGCACATACTTTACCCATGAATGGGTAAGTATAACGTCAATTATAGTAGAACGTTTGTTACAAGTACAACCTGTTAGATTTTAGTGGTTAGTTCATGCTCAGCTTCTAATTATAGGACAATAACAAGCCTGCTCACATCACAGAACATTTGTTAGTCCTTGTTATTTTTTAATTCTTTAATTTTTTTGGTCACTAATTTTCCCATTACAGTGGGACATGTGTATACACGTGTATTCCGAAAATGAACAGAAACTGCTTGTAGTGGTTGTATTAATGCAATTATTTTGTTTCAATCTGCAGGTGTTTTTTTCTGGATAGTGGATTAAGATGGAAAAAAAGCAATTCCCTCTTTTTGTTTTGATTGTAGTTTCTGTGTTATTAGGGGTCATCCTTACCCAAATGTTTACTGGATATACATTTATGGACATATTGCCCTCTAGTTTCAATGGTTCTGAAACAAACAAATTCAGTTTGTTTTCCATAACCCCCATTAAACACTCAAAACATTTAATGGTGTCTGCATTCATCGATCACAGAATCAATAAGGCCATTCGAGTTATCAGCATAATCAGAAGGGACAGTCTGCAGCCTCTTTACTGCATCTACTGTAACAATGACCATAACTGCCAGACTGCTGAGGCTGAAGTCCAGATACACAGTGACCATTTTGGTTTTCCATATGCAGCTTCAGATGTTCTGTGTGATGGTGCACACACTCAAGATGCAGCATTTGTATCCATTTCAACTAGTAGAAACATCTCTGCCATTTATTCTGAAGATCTCTTACCAATAAAGAACACAGTGACCAGGGAATCATTTAAGTTCAACTTCAGTGTATGTATCTCAAACCTCTTTGGAAGCTATAATAATGTTCTGCAATTTGTACAAACCATGGAAATGTACAAGCTTTTGGGTGTACAACATGTAGTGATCTACAACACAAGCTGTGGTCCTGACCTGGAGAAACTCTTACAGCATTATAAGAGGGAAGGAATTTTAGAGATTGTTCCATGGCCTATTGACCATTTCCTTAACCCATCTAAAGGATGGAACTTTGTGGAGCATGGTGGAGACCTTCACTATTATGGTCAGTTGGTAACCCTCAATGAGTGTATTTATAGAAACATGTATCAGTCCAAATATGTTCTTCTGAATGACATTGATGAAATCATTATGCCTTATAAGCATGCTAACCTTCCATTACTGATGGAGGATCTTCAACAGCAGCACAAAGACATGGGTGTGTTTTTCATTGAGAGTCACTTTTTCCCCAAGACACAATTTGAAGAGAGTGATCGATTCAGTCGGCCAGAATGGAGAAATATACCCGGTGTTAATATTATGGAACATATTTATAGAGAACCAGATAGAAAAGACTTAGACAACCCCAGAAAAATGATTATCAATCCAAGGACTGTAGTGCAAACATCAGTGCACTACATACCCCAAAAATATGGAGATGTTTTTTTTGTGCCTTTTGATGTATGTCGAATTGTTCATATAAGATCACCACGACAAGGGACTCTTACCAAAGATCAACTGGTTGTTGATAAAAGGGTGTGGGACTTTGCCTCAGAACTCATACCAAACATTGATAAGACTCTACAGGCATCTGGTTTGATGGAAATTACAGATTGATATGATATTCATTTTAGTGTTACTTTTTTTTTCTGTGGCATTGCCTATGTCATAAATGTATGTAAATGTCTAGAATAAAAAAAAAAAGTACAATTGTGTTACCAAAATTTATTTATGGCCCATTTTGTAAATGTTATTTGACTGTCCTTTTACACTTTATTATCAACTTTCTTATTGCCACAAGTAGATACTCCTGAACTGTCTCTGATGGAATATTGACTGCCTGGGGGAGCTACTAGTCTCTGGGCCCATCAGCGCCAATAACGCGAACGCTCCACTTTCACTGTCACGTGGTACAGCCCGCTGCATACAGTGGGAGTTTTCTTATTGCTATGGTAATTGTTGGTAATGTTGTCACGGAACGCTCGCCTCCCGCGAGTCACGTGGGTTGGCCCGCCACGAGCAGTGGGAGGGTCGTTGTTTGTGACCACACCTGCACACATCTGCACCTTGTTTTGTTTATGTATTTAACCCTCGTTGTAGTGTGCAGGATTGTTGGTTATTGTGGATGTAACGTTTTGATGTAGTGTTCCTTATGTTATTGCTAAACGTATGCATGTTTATTGTGCTTGTTTCTTGTAAACCATTTCATGTTCATGTTAATGTTTGTAACGCTTGTGAGTACCAATATCGTTTTGTGTTTATGTAAATAAATGTACGTCCCAGTCGCTGGATTCTGTGCGTCCTGCCCCTCGCCCTGCGGCACTCGGGCCACAACGCGTTATAAATGTATATGTCTCTGCATGTATTTCCAAATAATATGTCTCTCACTAAGATGTTAATTTAAAATTAGCTGCTTTCAGCTAGGTAGCTAATTAGCTAACTTGTTTATAAATGCAAAACAATTAGCTACAGTGGTGGGAAAAAGTGTCTGAAAAAAAAACCACTTTTCACACCACTCTAGGTGGCTACCTAGCAAGATAACTTATCCAAATTAACGTGCGTTTCAAATAGATTTCTTACTAATATATTAATAATTTATTCTCTTTGTAAATTACTTTATTTTTCCTAAAAAGAATTTAAAAGGAATCTAAGATACACATTTACACACCCATTCTCCTGCCACCATCGTGACTTAACTCGTGTTCTTGTCTGGCTTTTTTTTCCCAGACCTGAGTAGCTCCCTTTCTGTTTCGCATTGCATTGTGGGTTGTTGTTGTCCATCAAAACCATACTCAAAAACCAACCAGTTCTATGTATGCTTTGTGGATTTTTGAGTTTATCCCACATTGACACTATTAACTCTACTGCATACTACATATTCAAATACTAGTTATCATCGGTAATTAGTACACAATTGGGATGCATCCTAACTTAAAAGCAGGGTAATGGAATGGCACAGAAAAACAAGCAAATCAGTTATATAGATAATATGCAGCAGTGTGTGTGTGTGTGTGTGTGTGTGTGTGTGTGTGTGTGTGTGTGTGTGTGTGTGTGTGTGTGTGTGTGAAGGGGCCCCTTCATCCCTTTACACTGTGTGCTCAGGAGAGGGGCGCCTGAACACAGTTGTTGAGCTGCATGGCTGCAGCTGCTCAATGCTTCTCTCTGCGCCGGTCCAAGGGCCTGCAAGCTGAACAGAGCCCCCAGTGCCTCTGTGCCAGTGGGAGGCTGGGAACTCCTAGGTGACCCCACCCTGCTTCACCCACCATGTCCCCATCAGCACAGAATAGAAGCAGGAGGAGCATGTTGGATTTCCAGCAGGAGTGGGTGGGGTTTGTGTAGGACAGAGTGTGCTTCATTCATATTCATATTTCCTCAGGTCACTCATGTGTTCTACAGTGGTTCTAAAACAAATAAAACTACAGTCATTCCTCCTGATCTGCTGCTAACAACTAGGTGTTGCTTATGGTGAGGACAGTCTGTGTGTGTGTGCATTTGTGGTACTCAGTGTATGAGTGTTGCCTATAGTGTTATAGGTGGTATCTATGGTCTTCTGTGTGTGTATGGTACCTAAATTGTATACTGTTTCTGTGCAGAAGTGTATTGTGGTGGTGGGGTGGGGTGTAAATGTATTACATTTAGCAGAGAATAGTCAGGTGACTACTGATCCTCAGATTCTCAATGTTTATTTATTTATCTTCAGATCAATTTTTTTAGCATTAGTATGGGACAGCTAGTCTACTAGTTTAATAAGTGCGCAATAAAGGTGCTTTTATTTCTTTAAATCTTCTAGGTCTATCACAATTGGCTTATGTTACGCTTCCGACAGGAACAAGGCAAGAGGTAGAATGCAAAATGCAGGAGGTGGTTTATTAAATGAGGAAACATGAATGGTAAAACAAACAGAGGCTAAGGGGTGCTGGGGGTAATCTAACACACGGCTGGAGTGCACAGAAAAGCAATGATGACGATGACAACTATATGCTCCAATCACTTTGTCCAGGTTGTCTACACTTTTGTTTTTGCTGTAGTCCAGGATCATAACCAGCTTCCTGTCTTCACAATGTCGGATCTTAGCATCCTTGTGCAATGTACTCATGAGGATGATGTTTTTGTTTGTCTTTGGGCAATAAGAAACAAGCATGGTAGTGGGGTGAAGGCAAACTTGGAAGAAAATATGTCTCTCTGCTTTGTTGTAAGGAGTGCAGCAGGGAGTTCAGGCTTGTTCTTTCTAACTGTGCCTACCATGCTTATCTTCTTCTTCATTAAGTACTTGTCAAGTTCATATGATGTAAAAAAAAAATGTCACACGTAACAGATGTCAGACCTTCAGTCTTATCAAGAACAACACAAATCCCTTGATTCATCTCGGGGGCTCCACCCCTTGGCTTCCCTGTGTACACTTGCATTTTCTAAGCGTAGCGGCATTGTGTATCACAGGGAAGCCCAGATCTTGATTCCATACTTTGCTGGCTTGCTAGGCATGTACTGTCTGAAAGGACAATGACCTTTTGACAAAGAGAGACAGATTTCAATATCAGGGTCACAAAAAATGCAGAAAATTGCCCTTCCACTCTCAGCATCCTAAAGACGGGATGTGGCCTCCCCTCAGGATTTGTATACACCACCCAAGAATAGTACACCTATGTAGGCACGCAGGTCAATGACATCCATCTTCTTCCAGTTTTCTCCATACTTGCGGAAACCCTACATATTTGTCATTTCAAGGATGATCTTTTCAATGTCTGGTGTAGTAAAGAGGCAGAAGGTTGAGGCAAAGTCCTTGGCATTGGACATAGCTAATCTTGTAAGCCCTTGAGTCATCTGCATTAGATTGTGTGCTGCCAGCCTGCCCTGATCAACAAAGAGTGATGTGGACCACAGCAAAGCCTGTTCTTTGACAAAAATGTCTCTCCCAGCTTGATGGTTTTCAGGGAGTTCTTCCTCACATGAAGCTGAATCATCATGATCAGTTATATTCATCATCATCATCATCATCATCATCATCATCATCATCATCATCATCATCATCAGATATCACTTCTTTATCTCATCCATTATGACTTTGTTCCTCCTGTACATCTTATTAGGTCAGCAGGTCAAGGTCCTGTTGGCCATTGAATCATGTGCTCTTGGTTTCAGCAGAGAAAGAAACTGGGGTCCTGACATGAGCCCTTTATAGGAATATGACCACCGCGCCTATTACCTATTTCGTGCTAGAAAACGATGCTCTCCCAATGAGTACTGCTCTTACTTTGATACATTGTATGATAGTGTATGAGACAGGTGTGGGGGTCAGGTGTGAAGTTGGGCAATGCATAACACTATATATTCACTGGAAAGTTTATTCTTGAAGCATGTATAATTATATTTATTTTCTCTTATATCCCTGTGTGTATTAAAATCTATTTGAAATAATAAATACATTTTATATTTTATTTATATGTTTATTTTTATACTGTTTTTATCTTTTTAGTTGTTATAAATAATTTAGTAATGGTTCAATTTGCCTACAGATCATTGTAACGGCTGCCCGAGTGCCGCAAGGGCAGGACGCACAGACTCCCTCGACATGGTGAAACATTTATTAACAATTAGCATAAAAGACAATGGTGGCATTCATTCAATATCAACGTTAAACACGAACACACTTAACACGTTTAAACAGACCCTGTATCTAAGATAATAACAGAGGAATAGGTTGTCTTTTGTCTTGTTTTTGAGAGGTCCCTTCTCCTTAGTTTCACAGACTATTCAGATATGCAGATCTATGAATCATTTGCGTTTGGCCAATAAGAACTGTTTTTCAACACAGACCCACCCCCTGCTGTTTCACCTGTGCATTAAATTCGCGGAAAAACCAGGTTCTTGTAAATAGACTAGTCTGTACGGGAGTAATGAATACATGCAAAAAGACATACGCGTCAGTGATAGGTAAGTAAAAACTTAAAGGTAGTTCCATTATTATTATTATTATTATTATTATTATTATTATTATTACAAAATAATAAGGTACAATATGTACACTCAAACAACACAATGACTTCAGTTTATTTGTTATGCACAGAATATAACTGTACATAATGAGCTGCCTTACATTTTACAGTGAATAGTAAGTTATTTCAAGGCAACTAATTAGATTTTAATTTAGTTTTTTTTTTTTTTTTTTTCTGTGGCTTGAAACACAGCTGGTGCCGCTATTATACTCTAAACTCATCTGGCTGTACCAGAGTCCTGTAAACTGTTTGTATTGTGTATTAGTCTTCATTAATAATCTGGTCTTGACCAAGTTCAAACCAAGACTCGTTGCATTCAGACTACCCTTATACTTCAACATACCTTTATATTTGTCACTAATCCCCAATAACCAAATGAGAAAAGAATAAACTAACGAATGGCGTGAGAAAACGAACGAGTTCTGCAAGTTTCTCACTGGTCTTCGTATTCCGAAATTTAATAAATGGGTATAAAGTAGTTCTTAGTTTACTGCACCCGTGGACCAGATGGGAACGAGCAACTAGACGAAAACTAATCAATTTCACAGATTTTCGCTGGCTTGAAACACTCTCTTCAAGAGCTACTCTCCGCGGCAGTACTATCCGATTAACTGCAGTGCCTTTTGCATATCCCGTTTGTATAATGTATTTTTGCAAAGGTGAACAATAGCTGTATGGCTGTACTTAGGTACTGTATTTAAATATAATTTTGGGCAATTTGCAGTTTACTCAGGCATTATTAATGCTGAATAGGTATTCATGCTAAAAAGTGATTGGATACATTTTCATTTAGGCCTTCAGAGTACAAAATTACAATAATACACGTATTTACGTAAACAGCACATTGCAATTCATATTTATTCATTTTAAATATAAAAGCTGAAAATTGTCGATTGTCATTAGTTCATAAGTGAATGGATACAACTGCCTGCGATACAGATTCGCTAAAATGTAGGCTACAGTAGCTTACAGTGAAGGCTGTTGCATGATCGAACATGGAGTATCTATTCGTAGCCATTGAATTGGATGACGGAGCGCGTTTAGCGCGCAGAAAGTTCAGGCCACCAAGGTCGTTTCAAGACAGGACAGATCCACTTGATTTTTCGGATGACGACTTTTACCAGCGCTACATACTCAGAATGCATAGTATCTGGGCAAAGTATTAGGACCCTACATCGAAATCACTCGGTGCAGTAAAGCGCTTACTAAAGACCAAATGTCCTGTATGGCTTTGAGGCACATTTTTAAAACAGAACTGCCTACCCTAAAACGTAGTGTGTTGGCCCGTTTAAGTTGTATTATGTTGTATTGTACTTTCCAATAACAATTTTTTAATGTTAAAGCGCCCATAAATGTGGTAAAAAGCGTGCTTACGCATTTAGTCTGTCGACAATTTTCTGCCAGTTTGCCTCTCTACATTTAATAACACTAGCGATAGTTTATTTCCTTCTAATAATTACTTAATATTCTTCATGAGTAATTCCTGCTAATTCATAATTCATAAATATTAAAAATATTGCTTGCGCGCGTGATCTACCATTACAAATGCCTGGCTTGAAAAAGAGTACGGAGAAACCTTAATTGCATGCACGTTACAAAACGCACAGAAAATAAGAAATAAGGGAGACGCTGTAAACAGCATCATTGCCATTATTATTAGGGGTCCAGTGCTGTAACCCTATTATATGTTAGAGATTTGTTTAATAATTCTTATTCAGATCCATTAATAAAACCAATCGCCCAGACGAGAACAAAGGTCCAACAGACATGAAATTCGGTAAGTAGGTAGCAGTTCCCTCCACAACGCCAGACCGATTAGATGATAGGTATGACTATAATACAAACGTATTCCATAACACTGTAAATCACAGAGTCAAAATCCGCCCCCCCCCCCACCCCCCACCCCCCAAGCTTGTAAATCCATTTCAACACTACTTGGATTCCACATGCCAATCAAAAACAGGTTGAGTGTGCATTGCATATCTTGTATATCTGGTCCCAACCCAGCACTGATAGACACTTTGGTACAGCTATTGAGTACGTGTATCTATGAAATGGCAACTCAGTGCACATACTTTACCCATAAATGGGTAAGTATAATGTCATTTATAGTAGAACGTTTGTTACAAGTACAACCTGTTTAGATTTTAGTGGTTAGTTCATGCTGAGCTTCTAATTCTAGGACAATAACAAGCCTGCTCACATCGCAGAACATTTTTTAGTCCTTGTTATTTTTTAATTCTTTAATTTTTTTGGTCACTAATTTTCCCATTATAGTGGAACATGTGTATACATGTGTATTCCGAAAATAAAGAGAAACTGCTTGTAGTGGTTGTATTAATGCAATTATTTTGTTTCAATCTGCAGGTGTTTTTTTCTGGATAGTGGATTAAGATGGAAAAAAAGCAATTCTCTCTTTTTGTTTTGATTGTAGTTTCTGTGTTATTAGGGGTCATCCTTACTCAAATGTTTACTGGATATACATTTATGGACATATTGCCATCTAGATTCAATGGTTCTGAAACAAACAAATTCAGTTTGTTTTCCATAACCCCCATTAAACACTCAAAACATTTATTGGTGTCTGCATTCATCGATCACAGAATCAATAAGGCCATTCGAGTTATCAGCATAATCAGAAGGGACAGTCTGCAGCCTCTTTACTGCATCTACTGTAACAATGACCATAACTGCCAGACTGCTGAGGCTGAAGTCCAGATACACAGTGACCATTTTGGTTTTCCATATGCAGCTTCAGATGTTCTGTGTGATGGTGCACACACTCAAGATGCAGCATTTGTATCCATTTCAACTAGTAGAAACATCTCTGCCATTTATTCTGAAGATCTCTTACCAATAAAGAACACAGTGACCAGGGAATCATTTAAGTTCAACTTCAGTGTATGTATCTCAAACCTCTTTGGAAGCTACAATAATGTTCTGCAATTTGCCCAAACAGTGGAGATATACAAACTTCTAGGTGTTCAACATATAGTTATCTACAATACGAGCTGTGGACCTGACCTGGAGAAACTCTTACAGCATTATAAGAGGGAAGGAATTTTAGAGATTGTTCCATGGCCTATTGACCATTTCCTTAACCCATCTAAAGGATGGGACTTTATGTACCATGGTGGAGAAATCCAGTATTATGGCCAGTTGGTAACCCTCAATGAGTGCATCTATAGAAACATGTATCAGTCCAAATATGTTCTTCTGAATGACATTGATGAAATCATTATGCCTTATAAGCATGCTAACCTTCCATTACTGATGGAGGATCTTCAACAGCAGCACAAAGACATGGGTGTGTTTTTCATTGAGAGTCACTTTTTCCCCAAGACACAATTTGAAGAGAGTGATCGATTCAGTCGGCCAGAATGGAGAAATATACCCGGTGTTAATATTATGGAACATATTTATAGAGAACCAGATAGAAAAGACTTAGACAACCCCAGAAAAATGATTATCAATCCAAGGACTGTAGTGCAAACATCAGTGCACTACGTACCCCAAAAATATGGAGATGTCTTTTTTGTGCCTTTTGATGTATGTCGAATTGTTCATGTAAGATCACCACGACAAGGGACTCTTACCAAAGATCAACTGGTTGTTGATAAAAGGGTGTGGGACTTTGCCTCAGAACTCATACCAAACATTGATAAGACTCTACAGGTATCTGGTTTGATGGAAATTACAGATTGATATGATATTCATTTTAGTGTTTCTTTTTTTTTCTGTGGCATTGCCTATGTCATAAACGTATGTAAATGTCTAGAATAAAAAAAAAAAAAGTACAATTGTGTTACCAACATTTATATATGGCCTATATTGTAAATGTTATTTGACTGTCCTTTTACACTTTATTATCAACTTTCTTAATGCCACAAGTAGATACTCCAACCTTAGAAGGCTGCTCCCCGAATTTGAATATATATTACACATTTTTTTTCAAAGGCTTTTGTGTAGTCATTGCTGTCTCCTGCATGTATTAGCAAAATTGTTACATCAGCAAAAATTCCTTATGTATCCAAAGCCAGACAATAATTTCATGCAGTTTCTTCAATACATTAGATTGTAACAGAGTACATTTCAGAGGTCTGTTGTTGTTCTTGTATTCAGAAAATAATGCATTCATATAGCTCCCATACATTATGATTACATTTATATCTTACCTTATTTAACATTTGGATTTCAATTTACATTTTGGACCACTTTATTTCAAAAAGGGGACATTACAACCATGTGTAACTTGTTCATTACTCCAAAGTTTCATTGTGTTTATTTCTAAAAAGGTTTGCCAACACTCATTTGTTGAGGGGTATGCAAAATCAAGATTATCTAAATTTCAGTATTTCAAGAGAATCACAGGGATTGCTATATATGTACAAAAGGCCAAGAATAGCTTATTTGAAGTTCAGATTAATAACTATTTTAATCATTAAGTTACATTTTGTGGCTATGCACTAGTATTTAGCAACAATACAATAAATTTAGGCATCTGTTTGACCAGTTGACCAGGCCAATTTGTGTTCAGCTCGGATCACTGCCAATTGGTCCAAACTGTCATTGTTCACATTTGACTGAAGGTGTGTTTTGATACCTTTTAGCTTACTGAATGATCTTTGAAAAGATGCAACTAGCAAAGGCATTCTCATAAACACTCTAATTTGGACCAGAGTTTCCTGTAGCAGATCATTTAACTTGTCAATTGTCTTTTGCTGCCCTTTAAACCAACAAATGACTCATGTATAACTGACTTTTTGTGCATATCTGTGTGCTCATACCGAATTGTGATGGTGGCCTGTTACTGTTTTGAAATATCAAGTATGCAGTCAAGATTTTGCTAACAATGTACAGTCATGTCCAAAAGTTGAGACTAGCACAAATTTAGCTTTTCACAAAGTTTGCTGGCTCAGTTTCAATGGTGGCAATTTGCATTATCTCTAGAGTGTGAAGAGTGATCAGATGAATTGCAATTAACTAAAAAGTCAGTCATTCTTGGCCATGAAAATCAACTTCATCACAAAAATTACTCCATTCCAGCCACTGCATTTCAGCCCTTTTGCTGAATGCTTGCTCAAATGTTTGCTTAAGAACACTGCCATGAACAAGGAATGGTATCAAAACATCCTCCAAGAGCAACTTCTCCCAACGATCCAGGAGTAATTTGGTGATAAACAATTTTTTATTATTATTATTTTTTTTTACAGTATGACGGAGCACCATGTCTCAGATCTCAATCCCCAGATCTCAATCCCATTGAGAACCTATGGTAAATCCTCAAAAAGAGGGTGGGCAAACAAAAACACAGAAACTGCTATCAACTCCAAGCAATGATTAGGAAAGAATTAGTTGCCATCAGTAAAGATTTTACCCAGAAGCTGATATCCAGCATGCCAAGGTGAATTGCAGAAGTCTTAAAAAAAGAAGGGTCAACACTGTAAATATTAAGTCTTTGCTTAAACTAGATGTATTTGTCAATAAAAATTTTTTTATAAAAAAACTTATCTATATCATATAAATATCGGACAAAACAACTGAGGCAGTAAACTTTGTGAAAACCAAAAGGGTGTGTGTGTGTGTGTGTGTGTGTGTGTGTGCGCGTGTGAAATATGGTCTGACATATCTACTAAGTAGTCTGAAAAATTGAGTCTTGAAAAATATTGAATTTTGAATCCTGCTGATACAAGATGTCCACAATATAAAGTAAGGTTTGTCTGATATTTCCCTGCACAACACAAGATATTCTATCTCACTCGCACTGAGGTACCAGAAGACACAGCCCAAAACCCAAACCCTGCATAGAGGGGCTCAGTGAATGTGGAGTGGAATGTATATAAATGGGTCAATGTATGTGTGTCCAAGGAGACATTGTAAAAGGACAGAGTGCCTGACGGCCAGTCCAGATACACTCCTACTCTGTTGGACCTGGAGGTAAGGACAGGTAAGAAAGTGTGATTCTTATTATGCCTGGCAATGTAACGCTCATTAGAGCAGATGAGACACCAGGACTTGTCATTGTATCCAAATGCACAGTCAGTACTGCCTCCTTTTGAGTTGATTCCTTTATATGCCACTGCTACAACAGACTCTCCACTCCCCCTCCACTCTGCTTCCCAGTAACAGCGTCCAGACACAGTCTCTCTACACAGCACCTGCTCACAGCCATCAAATCTCTCTGAATGATCAGGATATGACTGCTGCTCCTCCATCCATGTCACCTTACGGTTTCCCTCAGACAGATGGTGATGGGGGTGTGCTGTGTTTGGATCCAGTGAGAGCACACATGCGTCTGTGCACAAGAAGAAAGGTTAAAGGCAAGGACACAAATTGAGTGTGTGTGTGTGTGTGTGTGTGTGTGTGTGTGTGTGTGTGTGTGTGTGTGTGTGTGTGTGTGTGTGTGTGTGCATACAGTGAACCTACATTTTTTAAAGCCTTCTTTGATTCTGATCATCCCTGCATGTTCCATTCTAAAGACACACAGAAACACACACACACACACACACACACACACACACACACACACACACACACACACACACACACAGTTTAATAATAATATGTAAGAATTATTAATTTCTTGAAAAGTATTTTCATTGACAGCAAGTTTTTATTGATCTTCTCACCCATCTGTCATTTCTCCCAGTGTAGTTCAACTATTTATTACTGCACTCATTCAGTATAGGTCTACATTCAGACTGTGGTTAACACAAACACACAGGGCTACATTAATTCAGCTTTTCCACTGGGAAACTGTTTAATTACAGATAGGGTTGGACGTATGAATTAGAACCACAGAGTCCTCAGTACTCAGGTTACATTGTAGAGGCATACACACATGTCCTTCATTCCAACCATTTTAGTCTATAATAGCAGTATACTATAATACTATAATAGTATAGTATAATAATATTATAATTTACCATGATAATTTAAACACATGCCAGTAATTTCTAAATTATTATTTCAGTGTTATTTTTTCTTTTTCTTTTTCCTTTGTGGGAACATGTCATTATCAATCAGCTGATATGTTTGTGTAAAACTGCATGTTTGCAGAGGAAATTAATTTGTCAATACTGTTACATTATTTAACTTATATAAAACATACAGCAGGCATGGTGGAGCTTTTCAGCATCCCCACTCTCCTGCTCCCCTGCACGTTCTGTTGCTTATCTCCAAGTTTGTAATATTGTTTCGCATTAACAAAAGGTTTGGTGTTGTTTTGTGCTAAATTAATAAAATTAAGAACTTCTGTACTTTATAGTTAAGATTTATCATAATCCTGTCTTACATAAATCTTTTTTTATTTCATTTTTGTCATGGTCATAGCAATAATAATGTTAAGTAATAGCCTATATAAACAAGATGTAACTAACTAATATTTTGTGGAAAGAAAATTGAAAAAATAAAAAATAAACCTACACATTTACCAGACTTTATATCATGTTTGCGGACCGGAGCTTCTCCTGTTTCCCTGGCTTCATGATCTCTTCCGTGTGTTCCAGTCCTTAGTTTCGTTTTCTCCACCTCCTCGTTTGTTTTCAACACCCGTCATTGCTTTCACCTGCTCCTTGTTTATATTCTTTTTATCTTTGTATATTTAAACCGTGTCACTGAATCTTAGGGTTGTTGGTCATTTATAATTTCATTTCTAAGTATTTTTGATGTTCTGACTCTTCTTCGCTTATGGTTACGCTGTAATCGTTCTTGGTGTTTCAAGTTAAGTTACTCTCTCTGTTTACTATTGTTATTCTCCTGTTAGTGTTATCTTTTGTTTGGTTCCTACATGCTTTCTCTTGGTATTCTAGTTTATGTTGCCTTCTTTGTCGATATTGCCTTGCCGGTTAATGTTCATTAAGTTGATTCTGATCTCCTGTCCGCTATAAATTATTTCTGTGTACTCTCCTAAGTTTCTTTCCTGATCTATAATCCCACGCTGTAGTCTAGTCTCTTTCCTTGTCGCTTTGCTCCCTTTAGGTTTCTTTCCCCTTCCTTTTTGTTTACCCTGTTTGTTTATGCTTCCTTGTTATCCCGTAGGTTCCCCTTCAATATTTAGTCTCTTTATTTATCCAGTGCTCACCCTCACCCTGAATTGGCCTCTTATCTTTTTGGTTTGTTCCTCGTGTTTCTGTTATTAAACTAGTCCATTTCTTTACATTGACCTGTTTATCATTCTCGATATGTCTTCCCCTGTTTTGGATTCTGCTCATTCTCAAGTCCAAGTCGCTGGTACTTTGCATGTGTATTCGCCCCCCACCTCACTCCCATTACACTTTAGATTTTGGTCATTAATGCTGGCATAAGCTTCAGTACGAAGCTCCTGAGAAGAACTGTGCTAAAGTATTCATTTTACAATAATTTAACATTTGTAGCAGCATGAACACTTCAATAAACTGGCAATTAATTATTTTAAGAGTGTTCAGTGCACCACCCTCATCCTTGTAATGCTGGGAGGCTTGGCAGGATGCAAAGACAATCTCATCTAACAGCACAGCTACACTGATGCTCACTCAGACTGTGTTATCTTGTATCTATTATTGTACAATAAATCAGACAATTCACTGACCAGCCAAAAGCCAAACCCAAATTTAAGCATATCATTGACACTACATAAAGTAACCTAAATAGACTAGTATCAATTTGAATATACCCCCTTATACATTTATACGGACACCACTATAGTTTCACATACTTAAGTGTGTCCAGTTTGCAGAGTGGATCTTCCAGTCTAGCAGAGAGCAGCTTCATTCCTGAGTCTCCTGGGTGGTTATAGGTCAGAACCAGTTCTTTTAGATGTGAGGGGTTTAAACTCAGGGCTGAAGCCAGAGAATAACAGCCTTCCCCTGTGACCAAACAACCAGACAATCTGCAAAAAAGGAGAGGAAAACAAATAGAGACAAATTCAGTGACATAATTCACATGCTTCTCAGGCTGTACTGTCTAACTGCAAACATTTTTTGTTATGAAATTAAATAAAATGTTAAAATTAATAAACTTTTTTTTTCAACACTTATTTGTGTGTAACCTTAAAAACCAAGTCTAACCAAATATGGGTATTTTTGTTGTTATTTCCATGTTATGTATTTTAAAAGGCATAATGTATTTATATAGTTTTGTAGGACACCATGTTCTGAGAAAAAAAGGCTTATGAGGTTGAACATATATCATGTGTCATCATAACACACTGTATGCTTAGTTGATACTTCCAGTCTTCCCATAGAATCAGTTAAACTTTATGATTTGGACTACAGCCGTCATATTATCACTAAGTCTTTTTTGAATGCTACTGTACTAAGTGGAGCACTTGGCGAACTCTTCCAGAAATGTATCCCTACCTGCCCACACACTGGGCACCTCATCACTGGTGTGCAGGTTACCCTATGTTTTACAAATCAAGCTTCGCTCAAGAGTTAGAACTTAAGTGCAGAGCAGAGACAGAGAATGAACAGAAATTTAAAAAAATAAATAAAAATAAGTAATAACCTAGAATATATCAGATAGAACAAAACCAGCTGAACATAACCTACAGCCATGTCATTCTGCCATTTACACGTGGTGCCATTTTATTTTGTTGGTTCTTGTATGGAGAACCAAAAGTAGCAAATCTCCACCTCCTTTAACATCATGCATGTACATTTACATGAGTATGCACAAACCTTGTTTTCCTCTTTCTCACAACACACACACAAGCTAATTTACACTATAAATAAACAGATTGTTGATTCTATTGGTTTTGACTTTGAGTAGCTTGTGTGTTATTAAATGTATAATTTATTTCCACCAAGTTGTCCACTAATGCAACAAGCTTATTGTTCCTATAGTTATTATTATATAGATTTTTGTAGTCAACAGTGTTAAAAATGGAAAACACTGTAAAATGTTGTCTGGCTAGCCTTTCACTGAAATACTCCCTCACTGTTCATTTGTCTTTTTTTCCTGGCTGCAAGAAATATGATGAATGTCAAGTTGGATTAATGCAAATTGATTAATTTTGCCACATTTGAGATATTGATCCGATTTTATGACCACATATGAAAGTGGCCCTAATTGGAAATGAACATAACAGAATAACTGTGGCTTTTGCTGTTCGTGCTGCTGTCCAAATTACAATTGTGCATCACATATAGAGTAAAAGATCAGATTTGTCCCATATTTACCTGCTGTGTGAATGTGGCCAAAAGTAAAGCACACTTATTTAATCCTTCAGAAATGAAATAATGTATGTTACTTTCTTTAGTTAAAAATTAAGGATTGTGATCAATATGATTTGACTGACAAATTAAGACTGATTTATTAATGAGATTAATAATTATGAGACATACAGTGGTGTGAAAAAGTATTTTCCCCCTTCCTGATATCTTATTTTTTTGCATGTTTATCACACTTAAATGTTTCAGAACATCAAACAAATTTAAATATTAGACAAAGATAACACAAGTAAACACATAATGCAGTTTTTAAATGAAGGTTTTTATTATTAAATGGAAAAAAAATCCAAACCTACATGGCACTTTGTGAATGACACACCCAGGCCTGATTACTATCACACCTGTTCTCAATCAAGAAATCACTTAAATAGCATTTGGCTGACAAGGAGAAATAGACCAAAAGATCCTAAAAAGCTAGACTGCATGCTGTGATCCAAAGAAATGAGATACAAAGTAATTGAGATGTATCAGTTTGGAAAAGGTTATAAAACCATTTCTAAAGCTTTGGGACTCCAGCGAACCACAGTGAGAGCCATTATCCACAAATGGCAAAAACATGTAACAGTGGTGAACCTTCCCAGGAGTGGCTGGTCGACCAAAATTACCCCAAGAGCACAGTGATGACACATCCAAGAGGTCACAAAAGACCCCACAACAACATCCAAAGAAATCCAGGCCTCACCTGCTTCAGTTAAGGTCAGTGTTCATGACTCCATGAAAAAGAGACTGGGCAAAAATGAAAGAGACTGGGCAAAAATGGCCTGCATAGCAGAGTTCCAAGACAAAAAACACTGATGAGCAAAAAGAACATAAAGGCCCATCTCAGTTTTGCCAGAAAATATCTTGATGATCCCCAAGACTTTTGGGAAAACACTTTGTAGACTGACAAGACAAAAGTTGAACTTTTTGGAAAGTGCATGTCCTATTACATCTGGCGTAAAAGTAACACAGCGTTTCAGAAAAGGAACATCATACCAACAGTCAAATATGGTGCTGGTAGTGTGATGGTCTGGAGCTGTTTTTCTACTTCAGGAGCTGGAAGACTTGCTGTGGTGAATGGAACCATGAATTCTGCTGCCTACCAAAAAATCCTGAAGGAAAATGTCTGGCCATCTCTTCGTCACCTCAAGCTGAAGCGCACTTGGGTTCTGAAGCAAGACAATGATCCAAAACACACCAGCAAGTCCACCTCTGAATGGCTTAAGAAAAACAAAATGAAGACTTTGCAGTGGCCTAGACAAAGTCCTGACTTGAATCTGATTGAGATGCTGTGGCATGACCTTAAAAAGGCAGTTCATGCTTGAAAACCCTCCAATGTGGCTGAATTACAACAATTCTGCAAAGATGAGTGGGCCAAAATTCCTCCACAGTGCTGTAAAAGACTCATTGCTAATTATCGCAAACGCTTGATTGCAGTTGTTGCTGCTAAGGGTGTCCCAACCAGTTATTAGGTTTAGGGGGCAATCACTTTTTCACACAGGGCCATGTAGGTTTGGATTTTTTTTTCCCCTTAATAATAAAAACCTTCATTTAAAAACTCCATTTTGTGTTTACTTGTGTTATCTTTGCCTAATATTTAAATTTGTTTGATGATCTGAAACATTTAACTGTGACAAACATGCACAAATAAAATAAGATATCAGGAAGGGGGCAAACACTTTCACACCACTGTAGTTACTTTTATGTGGTGTGAGGGGGAAAAAAAATATATAATTCTATATTTATACTTATATTTTATATTTATACTTAATATTTACATTTTTAGCTCACCTGAGTATCTCCAGTTTACAATGTGAACTCTTCAGTCCAGCAGAGAGCAGTGTCACTCCTGAATCATGCAGATCATTGTTAGTAAGGTCCAGTGCTCTCAAGATTGAGTTTGTCAGTTGCAAAGCTGATCCCAAATTTTCACAAGTCTTTTCCCCAAGATTACAGATAGGTAGCCTACAAAGGCAGATCAATATGACAGATTTTACAATATATTTAATGACTCAGAATTATAATTTTGCCAGATGGTAAACAAAGGTGGTAAAATGACCTTAAGGACTGCATATTTATTTTTAGTCCAAAGTGATTTGTACAGTAACTGTTGACCAAAATTGATATGAAAGAGTGATATGTGAAAGCTTTATTACCAATTCATTAATAAATAAGCAAATATCAGACTTTTTCTGTGCAGCCATAAAAATAACATTCCAAACAGAACACTCGTATGCCAGGTGAACACTTGAAATATATGAAATAAGACAACATATCAAAGAACAAAACAAAGCCAGTAAGTAATAAAAAAACATACAAATGAGGAAGGCTTATTAAGAAGGTGTAAGTATGTAACACGTAATCTGCTTAGTACAATAGGAAAAGCATCTATTTAATGTATTAGGCTGAAAGCTAAAGTCAAAAGGTCAAGAGTCGGTGTTTGTGTATCACTACTGAATGCTAGTGGTGCCTTTTATTTCTCCTTGTACAAGCTACTTAACTGACTGTACAATTAAAGTAAAGAGGGAATGCACTGTTGCCTAAAGAGAACAAAATACATTTTAAAAAAACAAAAAACAGAGTGACTACAAAAACTACAAATTTATGATTTGCTTATAATGGTCATTTATTTTACTTTCTGATAGTATGGGAATGGAGTGTTCAACAGTATGGAATTGATGGGAGTGTTTGTATGGTAACAGTAAGAAAGAAACACACCACCCCAAATCTGATCATTCACTGTCCAGACATGGAACCATCCAGGCATCTGGAGCTTTAAAAATAAAATACTACCCCTCTCCAGCTTTTCAACACATTCATCTGTGTATATTTAACCCCAGGATGACAGAGAAATGAATGACCAACATTTCCCATTTAAAAATGCATTTGGAGACCAAACAAATGTCTCCATCTTGTGGATGTTTCAGAGAACAACCACCCAGCCATTCTATCACATAACTTTTTTTTTTTCTTTTCATGGGACACATTTTACGCAGCCTTGAACGGTATAGCTTGTTTACACTATTTTAATGCCCCAGACTGAACATACATTAAAACACAATACAAAAAGAGGTCCAAAGCCTGGAGGACTGTTACAATACAGCCCCTCCCTCCTCCTCAAACATCTGTGTGTGTGTTTGTTAGTCTGTAGTGTCACGCTGTCTCTTGTCACCCACCTGATCTGATCCTTGTGTGTAATTGTTGAGTGTGTGTCTCTTGTGTCGTCATATGTTTGTTGGTATTTGATGTAATATAGTATGTGTGGTGAGTGTAGGTGTTTTGTGTTAAATAAAACATTTGTCTCAACGTGCCTCATCCCTACATCCTGCTTAAGCCTCGTTCCGTAACAGGACTATTAGAGCTGGGGCCTAATTTAAGCAGTAGGTCTACTGTCTAGACATGGGCCTAAATTTAACTTTAAAATAAAATAATAAAAAACAACAACAACTCATAATCAGGATCATAAATAATCACAGGAGAAAAGTGATGGTCAAGCAGACAAGGTTTTTTTCAAGAAAACAGGGGCAATCAGAGGTGAGAAGGTGCTTACTGGCAGGCTTGGACCTAAACATCTGTAAAGCTGCTTGTGCCTGTTGTAAAAAGCACTATATAAATGCATTTTGATTGATTGATTGTTTACTTTTGGTAATACTATCATTTTGATAGAAGATATTCTGTCAATGAGGGTTGGCAGTTATCATTTTTAGATGTGAGTATGGATTAAAATTAAGATTAGGCAACTATGAAAGATATCTGGAGATTTTTATACTCAAATATGTGATGTGCTGAGTGCTTAGAGGCATGAGCTCATGTTGAGTGATTTGGTCCAGTTAATATATTTGGAGATTTTGGAATGTATTTCTATAGTTTGGATAGTTTGATGAGAGATGATTTTGCAGGAACAGTAATATATCATCTGCATATAAACTGATTATATGTTCTGCATTATGGGTCTAAACACCCTTGACATTTGTAGTTTGTTATATAACTGCTGCTAATGCTTCCAAAAATAATGAGAACAGAAAGGATGACAGTTCAGATATTGAGTGAGCAGCCACTTTGATATTATTAGCTTCTACTGCATGTAGTCATGTCCATGATTAGGTTTATATTTATTGTTAACACACTTTAATCATACATTTTATAAACACAATCCCCATCAGTGGGGAATTAATGCATTTATAAATCTCAAACTAAGTAATGTGCTAAGACACTTGTGGTGCGACAATTTAACTTTAGTTAATTTTTATAACCCATAAGCTCTATCAGTGTAAACAAGCAAGTTTAAAGTTGTGTTAAATTACACTAAGTAAAACTGTAAAATAATTTCAGCTCATAGCTTCATCCCATTCCTAGTAGGTTCTACTGATATCTATTGCTTATCTTAAAGTTTGGTTAGATATTTTAATCCTTCTAGAGTAGCCCTGCATTGCGGGTTTTATTGTCTCCTGCTCACCTATTTTATAATGACCATTCATTTCAGGTGTTAAATTATGGTTTGAAGAAACACAATCAGTGCCAGAATCCAAGAAGGATGACATATTTATCTAATAATAGCAAATCTGCTTGTGAAAACAAATGTCTTTATCATGCCCTTGCTATCATTATTTCCCTTGGGGAAAATCATAACCATCTTAAGGCCACTCCATTACTTTAACAGCAACTTCAAGAGCAGAATTTGCCCCAAAGTCAATGCTTAATTTCTATATTGAGACCCAGGGATATTCATAAAAATATCACGGCCTTGCCTTCACACATTACAATGAACTTGTTTTAATTCAGGTATTAAATGATAGAAGGCTTACCTGAGTATCTCCAGTTTACAGTGGCAACTCTTAAGTCCAGAACAGAGCAGCTCCAATTCTGAATTTTTTAGGTTATTGTTACTCAGTTGCAGTTCTCGCAGGGGGTAGTTTGGAGACATCAAAGTGTAGGAGAGAGTTTCAATGCAGTCTGTGGTGAGATCATAGCCATCTAGTCTGCAAAGGCAGTGAGAATTAAGTGCAGAGTACAGTTAAAACAGGCTGATGGAAACAGGTAACACAGAAATTGCTTGGATAAGCTGAAGAGGAAACCACATAATTATGTATAAACAAACAAGCAGTAGAAATTTTGATAAATCACAAAACTGTTAAGCACTTAAAACCAATGATATGATTGACCCCCCAGGGGGTGGTAAAAGGATGACAGTGTATAAGAAAAGTCAAATTTCTTCCTCCTCACCTATTATTTACCCATAATAATGCTGTACTGTCAACACTGCATATTATAAAAATATGGTTTCTCCTATAGCTATAGCTCTGTCCTCTACTTCTTTCTGGTTTTGGACTACATTCTTTAACATTTCCCAATGTGAAACAAGAAACTAAATGGGAAACATTAGTATGAATAGTTTTTTTTTTCTTTCTTTCATTTTTTTTCCCCCAAGAGTGTGTCCAACTGCATATTGACTATAGAATTATATATATATTATATACTGGTTATTATAAAACATGATAATAACTAATGTCATGTATAACAATACACTTGTTTTTCATTTAGACCCTTTGAAACATTTACTTTATTGTATGTAAAGGAAAAACATTTAATTTTAGTATGAAATTTGCATTTGGTCCACAGACATATTTTAAGTATTGTATACAGCATACATTCATCCAGTCATATTCCAAACCAATCTAATTCTGGGTCATGGGGGGTGGAGCCTATTCTGATAGCACAAGATGGGAACTAACCCTGGGCAGTGTGCCAGACCATCACAAGGCATGATGAATTAACTTAAATGTGGCCAGTGTTCACATTTATCCTATTTTTAAAAAATATTCATGACATTATACTCATTCACATAACACTCACAGAGCTTTTCTGAAGTTGTACACAGCTGGTATCAGTCTCCTGTAACCCTCCTCTGATGTATTGAATTTCTTCAGGTCCACCTCATCCAGCACTTCCTCTGACATCTGCATTAAGAAAGCTATAGCTGAACACAGCCCAGGAGAGAGCTTGCTTTGGGATTCTTTATCTGATTGTAGATATTGCTGAATCTCCCTGGAGAGGGACTGGTCATGTATTTCAGTCAGACAGAGGAAGAGATTGTTGGATTTCTCAGTAAGAATGCTTTCTGTTTTTATGTTTTTTGATGTACTGGACTGCCTTGTTGATGCTCTTTGAACAGTTCTGTGATTGTATCAGTAGGCCTTGTAGGAGTCTCTGATTGGTCTCCAGTGTTATGCCCAGCAGGAACCGGAGGAAAAGATCCAGGTGTCCATTTTGACTCTTCAAGGCTTTGTCCACTGCTCCTTCCAGCAGGTCCTCCAGTAGAACATTCTCAGACCGGTTTCTGTACCAGCCCCAATGCTGAGGCATAAAAAACTGCAGTGCCTCAATGTCCTTGTTCACACAGCATTGAAACACATAGAAAGTAGCCAGGAACTCCTGAAAGCTCAGATGCACAAAGCAGTAGACCTTTGTCTGGTAGAGCACAGATTCCTCTCTAAATATCTCAGTGCAAATCCCAGAGTACACAGAGGCCTCAGTGACATCAATGCCACACTCTCTTAGGTCTTCTTCATAGAATAGTACATTGCCCTTCATCAACTGCTTAAAAGCCAGTTCCGCTAGTTTCAGAATCAAAGTTCTGCTGGATTCCAGAAGGGTTTTTAGATCTCTCTCATTTTTCTCTTTGTACTTTGCATTCTTCGTGTGTAACTGAGTCCACATAAAGTTTATACACATCTCAGTCAGAGTTTTAGGGATTTCTGTATCATTATTTTTCTTAATGATTTTCTGAAGCACCGTGGCTGAGATCCAACAGAAGACCGGTATGTGGCACATGATGTGGAGGCTCTTTACTGTCTTAATGTGTGAGATGATTTTCTTGGCTTGGTCTTGATCACCGATTATTTTCCTGAAGTACTCCTCCTTCTGTGCATCAGTGAATCCCTGAATTTCTGTCAAACGGTTTATGTACTGAGGAGGGATTTGACTGGTTCCTTCTGGTCGGGAGGTTATCCAGATGAGAGCAGAGGAAAGCAACTCTCCTTTGAAGAGGTTTGTGATCAACACATTCACTGATGATATCGTGGTAATGTCAAATACATTTTCACACCATAGAAAGTTCAGTGGAATTGTGCTTTCATTTAAACCATCAAAAACGAACACACATTTGTGTGTATCATATGTCCTTAAGGCAAGATCTTTGATCTCAGGATGGAAGTTACACAGAAGTGTATGAAGACTGTACTGCTCATCTTTAATCAAGTTCAGCTCCCTGAATGGAAGCACAAACATGAAATCTACATCCTGATTGGATTTTCCCTCAGCCCAGTCAAGAATGAATTTCTGCACAGAGACAGTTTTCCCAATTCCTGCAATTCCTTTAGTCAGAACCGTTCTGAGCTTTGGCATTTCTGGTCCTTTATCTTCTTTTTCTTCTGTGTGTCTGACACCTTCAGCCATCACAGCTCTAATGTTCTCTTCTTCCATTTCTTTTTTAGGATCTTGTACAGCTTTAAAGATGTCAGAGCAGTTGATTGGAATGTCTTGTAACAGTTGTTTCCTGAGTGTTTTCTCCATCTGTAAAACCTCATGTTCTTCATCCACACTTTCACTCTCTCCCTCTATGATGTAGAGCTGTGTGTAAATCTGGTTCAAGAGGGTTTTATTCTCTTGTGTATTGATTCCCTCAAATAAGCTCTCATACTTGTTCTTCATGCTGGTTTTGTGGGTGTGTAAGACTCTATGCAGTACATCATGCACTGGAGTGTGACAGTCGTGCTGCATGGCCTCTTCCATGTCTTTGTGTGGGTGTAGAAGAGGACGGGTTCTAGATCTCTTTCTGCACTGTGGACAGCCAAACCCTCCTGATGAAGAAGACTGGTCCCAGTAGCTGCTGATACACTGTCTGCAGAACCTGTGTCCACAGCTGATGGAGACTGGATCTGTCAGAAGCTGCTCACACACTCCACACCTGGACTGATCTTGTAGTTCATCATCTTCCCTCCTGTTAATAGAAACAAAGAGGAAGAGTCAGGATGAAAGAGAGAGGATAAAATAAATACATGAATCAGACTGAAACACAAGGCATTTTATTCATTATTTCATATATACATTGTGATACACTCTGACATTGCATGTGTGTGTGTGTGTGTGTGTGTGTGTGTGTGTGTGTGTGTGTGTGTGTGGGTGTGGGTGTGTCTGTTTTAGTATATACCGCACAGGACACAGCACTTAATAACATGTCCAGTTCTACAGGCAGCATATCTACTGCTCACTCAGGATCAGCGTTTATGCTCTGGGCTATGAATGACTACTAACCAGAATAGACATTTTTTTAAAAGGACACAGAATCTCTATACTCCTTCATGTTTTATGTTATTAACATGACTAATTCAATGTTTAAATCTCTTTTTCCTGTAAACACGCTTTTTATTACCTCAGAGGGAAAAGCTTGGAGCTGTCACTTTTCATAGACATACAGCTTGGATCTGGAGATTCTGCTCTCTGGTTCCCCCATCTGGTGATATTAGATAGAAAATAATTCAGATGAAGTGCAGCATGAGGACTGAAAATAATACACTTGATAATAATACACACGTTAGGCGGTTCATCAGAGGAGGCAAGGGAGGATGTGCCCGGTCAAATGTCTGGTTTAAATAAGCAATCCAATCCGTCATGTGTTATTAACTTTTACATGCCTATGTAGGAGTGTGGTGTGGTCAAGTATTGTCTACTGTGCGGAAACACAACCAATGAACCAGCGAATGATTAAAATGGGTCGAAAATGCTGTAACAGTTCCTACCCGGAGTGAGGAACAATTGCTTCAGAGTAACTGTGATGCACGGAGTTAAGAGGGAGCACATATGTAGTAACGAGGACATTAGTGTGGGTACAATGAAAGGCTCGTTTATTTTATAGACTGACCATACCAAGCCAGCTCACATGGCAACTAATGTTCTATATATACATAAAGGAAACAATATGAAGCACCATAACGGCATTACTGAAAATGCTAAGAAGGCTAGAGAAACAATACAGTGACAGCGTCCAGCTCTCTTTCCCAAATGAGCTCTCTCCCCTCTCTCACAAGAGATCGCCCAAAATACACGTGATCATAAAGACGAACTAGCGACCTCTTAAAGACAGCATACATGTTACACTGCATGTCATTAACAGTAGCCTACTTAAACGGGTACTTTTGTTTCAGTATACTCAGAGCAAGAGACTTCACAAACAGAACTGTACTGCTGAGAACCGCTGAAATAAGGAACAGAAAGACTGTCTGTTTCGTGGCTGTTTTTTTCTTATTTTATTTTTTAAATTTATTTATTTGTTTGTTTTAAATGTTCATGAAGACAAGCCTTTCCTGTCCCCTGAATCCATCCTTCCTTGCAGATTCAGCACACTTTCTAAAATCTAATTTTAGAAAATGTTTCCCTAATCCAGGGACATCAAGCATTTCCAAAATAATCATGTATTTTCCTATAATTTCACATAGATATTCAAAGTCTTTGGGAGGATTGTTTTAAATCTTTACTTTCACAGCCTAATTTTACAAAATGTTAGTTCTGGAGCACCATTCAGCTCTTAAAAAGTCCAACAAGCTGCTAAAAATGCTACTGCTATTATAAGTACTCCATCCATAATGATAGCCAACCACATTAAGCATATTACACCATATTAGAGTTACTGGATGAGCCTGTTGTGATATATACATTACTATGTTTGGTTAGGTAATAAAAATAACTCTGATTAAGCTAGTGTTCATCTACACGTCAGCCTCCCCAGGAATCTTCCTCATACTGATTCAGTACACATACACAAATTCATGTGACTATATTTAATTTCCTGTTTATGAAAACCTACCTAGGTTTTTGAATGGCTAAGAGATCACCCCAGTGGAATGCCCTTAAGCCTTGTAGGCATGTCCTGAACAACTGTTTGTTTAATACTAATGATTTCAAAACTGAGGACCTACTATCCATAGCAGACATGTTTGTGTTCGTGTTTTACCTCAGGTCAGTGCCAGCTCCACTACTGAAATGATAAGGATTCTCCATGGAACCCTCCATGGCCCTCTTCTAAGAGATACACTCTTACTTATGATATGGTTGGCTCTAATAAGTGCCGGTGGTTTCGTGTTGTTTGATATCGAAGTTTAACCCAAAAGAGTGGTGCCTGGCATTTCAGAGCAAAAATCACATCCAAATAGGTGACGGTGTTCCTCTTCTCGTGCTCGATGTAGGTAACTGCATCCCTGATAACGTTTTCTAGGAACACTTTCAGCACAGCACGGGTCTCCTCGTAGATCAGACCGGAGTTACGCTTGACGCCGCCACGACGGACCAGATGGCGAATAATGGCATTAGACATGACCTGCATGTCGTCACAGCGAACCTTGTGCTTAGTTCCGCCTTTGCTGCGATTTCTTTTACCTGACATAGCTAGTCGAATAAAAGTGAAACACTGGAGCTGCAATTCCAACATGCCTGTATTATTTTCCTCTAAAGGAGCTGGTTGGGGACAACCAGGTGGTGGCGCGGGTAAATACCATACTCCTCCAGTTCTTATTCTTCTTGAAACTATGATTATTTTATAACTATTGCTTTTTTTTTTTAACTCATTACCGGGGCCCACTAGTTTGTTTCACAGTCATTCTAATAGCAAGAATTCCAGCTCATCAGCTAATTATGAAACTCTTCTTAAATTTGATCATGCAAGCAAAGTTTAAAACTGCAGGTTAATGAGTCCTCAGAACTGGTGTTGAAGAACTGGTGCTGAAAACCCCAAAAATCGAGGACTCCCGTTTTAAAATAGGGAAATGACATACACACTGCTAATGTATTTTTTTACTAGGCTGCTTGGGACTTCATAGCATCAAAGAACCATGGGTTATCTGTTATTGAAGCATGTCGGTTTTCCAAATGCTATGTTGTAAACTCTAATTAAAGCTAATAACAGAAATTGATCGAAATGAGGGGTTAGAGTGTTGTACTGACAAGAAACTTAAAAAAAAACCATAAATAGATGGCAGTATGGCCAATGGGATTAAGGCCTATATTTTTAAATAAGTAATTCAAATTACTTTACCAAATATAAAAACAACTGCAAAAATGAATCTGACAGGATTGAAAAAAACTTTGGATGAATAAAATGAATATGTGGTCCAATTTATTTTCATCTATCAAAAACAAAGAAGCAACTATTTTGATCATCCCTAGACAGTCTTGTTTCTTGTAAGCATAAAATGTCAAATTTGGCCATCAAAATATTTCCTTTTTGCAGTAGACTGAAGTCCACGGACATTTGATCTTACAACTGCTATGTCAAAACGTCCTTTTGTTTAAAGTACATTTTCCAGACCTTCGCTCTCTCAAAGAATCCTTGTTTCTTTTCATCTCCTTCATAGCAGAGGTCCAAGGCTTTTCCCTTCCTTTTGCCTGGTAGCTTTTTTTTAATGTTGAGAATTTTATTTATAATTGCATCATTTGTTTTGTAACTGGAGTTAGCAAATCCATATTAATTAGCCAAAACAAAATACATTTGAAATATTGTAGCATTTATTTTCTGTAATTCTTATCATAAGCTATTCATATGTTATACATATTTATGTAAAATTGTAATAAATATTTTGAGGCTGCTGAGGTTCTATTATTTGTTTGACTGAACAAATTATCATGTTCTTTTTCTTTCTGCCTAAGCTAACAATTTTTAATTTTCATGTAAACATAGATCAGTCTGGAGTAGCTCTGACCACCACAGCTCAGTGACCCAGCACAGACCACCATAACTCAGACTATTCTGGGAAAGACCACCACAGCTCGGAGTGACCCAGGAGAGACCACCATAAATCAGAGTGACTCTGGACAGACCACCACGGTTCAGAGTGACCCAGGACACACCATCACAGCTCAGAGTGACCCCGGACAGACCACCATAATTCAGAGTGACTCAGGACAGACGACCACAGCTCAGAGTGACTCAGGACAGACGACCACAGCTCAGAGTGACCCAGGACACACCATCACAGCTCAGAGTGACCCAAGACAGACCACCATAATTCAGAGTGACCCAGGACAGACCACCATAAATCAGAGTGACCCAGGACAGATCACCACAGTTAAGAGTGACCCAGAACACACCACCACAGTTCAGGGTGACCCAGGACACACCACCACAGTTCAGAGTGACCCAGGACACACCATCACAGCTCAGAGTGACCCAAGACAGACCACCATAATTCAGAGTGACTCAGGACAGACCACCACAGCTCAGAGTGACCTAGGACAGACCACCATAATTCAGAGTGACTCAGGACAGTAATTCAGAGGCCCAGGACAGACCACTACAGCTCAGAGTGACCCCGGACAGACCACCATAATTCAGAGTGACTCAGGACAGACGACCACAGCTCAGAGTGACTCAGGACAGACGACCACAGCTCAGAGTGACCCAGGACACACCATCACAGCTCAGAGTGACCCAAGACAGACCACCATAATTCAGAGTGACCCAGGACAGACCACCATAAATCAGAGTGACCCAGGACAGATCACCACAGTTAAGAGTGACCCAGAACACACCACCACAGTTCAGGGTGACCCAGGACACACCACCACAGTTCAGAGTGATCCAGGACACACCATCACAGCTCAGAGTGACCCAAGACAGACCACCATAATTCAGAGTGACTCAGGACAGACCACCACAGCTCAGAGTGACCTAGGACAGACCACCATAATTCAGAGTGACTCAGGACAGTAATTCAGAGGCCCAGGACAGACCACTACAGCTCAGAGTGACCCAGGACAGACCACTACAGCTCAGCGTGGATGATCTGTCAAAGCACAGGCCCTACATAGAATTAATGATTTAAACTAAAAGTGCTTGATTTTTGTTGATGTGCAAATTGGAAAGTCTTCTTTTGTTCCTTTCGATTTTATACAATTGTAAATTAGTATTATGTATTTATGACTTACAAAAGTTCTTTGTCATTTACTAATAGAATGTATCCTAGCCAGTACAGTAGGTTAGAGTTCAAGATATCATTGAAATACTGTTGAAATACAGGGATCAATGCTTATACCTAGAAGTGAAAAACATGCATAACCTCTATCTCAGGCAATGAAAAGTGCAATAACAAGATCAGCCAAGGTGCATAAGTGACTTTTACCAGAAACCCCTTACTCACCTGCAAAAAGGAAACAATGTCATGTCAGCAGATGTTCAGGAAACAAAACATATTAAATCTGCCAGACATGTAAGTGTCACGGTTAGCTGGCCATCCAGCAGGAGGGACATGCTCACTCCTCCTAGGGATCTTACCAAACACCCACACTGCTCCCAATCCCCTGACTACTGATTAGTTTCACCTGTTCCTTCTTGTCTTTCACTTATTTCAACCCTCAGGCTTCAGATGATAGCTCTGCACATTAGCCGACCATAGACTGAGAGTCTACCTGCTCCATTGCTACCACTCACAGAGAGGATTACTTTGTTTCGTTGCATCAGTGCTTCTATTGGTGATTCCCTTATGGAAAATAAAGAGCACTTCCTCACTACCCCACCTCCTGCAGTAAGAGACTGGTCTGTGGTAAACACTCAAACACTGCACCCAAGCTGTGCTCTGAATGTTAATAAAGTGCTGCACAATTCAAACAGAACTTAAGTTGGGGGGAAAAAAAAAACTTATGACATCTGCAAATGACACCTGTAAGCCCCCAAAAATGTAAGCCATTGAATGGGGACAAAAAAATTGATTTTTTTGTTTGGTTCTCTAAAGTAAAATATGATAGACATTTGCAGATCATCAAAAACTTCACAGTCCTTGAAGCCCGCAGGCAATAAAAGATAAAACATGGTTGTATGATTTGCATTAAACTGAAATCAATGTTTTTCTTCATGCTCAGTGATGCAGGTTGATAAACATTCCAGAACAGCTGGTGAAACTCTAGAAGATCAGTGGAGGAGTGTCCTGTAGAAGTTCCAGTGGAATCTGATTAACAGTGTGGAAGATTACAAATGCATTTCAAATGCTCAGCTGAAGAAAGCAGGCAGAAATTATATTGTGGATAAGATGGTGGTGCACTACAGCCAGATAGTGTAGTGGAGATCACACCGGCCATCCTGAAGAACATGAATCACAACAAACTGGCTGAAGAACTAATGAAAAAACCCAGAGAGAATTAACATTATCTGTTTAACCACATAAACAGTAATGCTCAAATCATATTTACTACTTACACTCAGAGTAACGCCACTGAATCTATATTCACACTTTAAACTCAGAGGCCTTGATTTACAAATGAATATGAATGAAGCACACTCTGTCCTACACAAACCCCACCCACTCCTGCTGGAAATCCAACATGCTCCTCCTGCTTCTATTCTGTGCTGATGGGGACATGGTGGGTGAAGCAGGGTGGGGTCACCTAGGAGTTCCCAGCCTCCCACTGGCACAGAGGCACTGGGGGCTCTGTTCAGCTTGCAGGCCCTTGGACCAGGGCAGAGAGAAGCATTGAGCAGCTGCAGCCATGCAGCTCAACAACTGTGTTCAGGCGCCTCTCTCCTGAGCACACAGTGTAAAGGGATGAAGGGGCCCCTTCATAGACACACACACACACACACACACACACACACACACTGCTGCATATTATCTATATAACTGATTTGCTTGTTTTTCTGTGCCATTCCATTACCCTGCTTTTAAGTTAGGATGCATCCCAATTGTGTACTAATTACCGATGATAACTAGTATTTGAATATGTAGTATGCAGTAGAGTTAATAGTGTCAATGTGGGGTAAACTCAAAAATCCACAAAGCATACATAGAACTGGTTGGTTTTTGAGTATGGTTTGGATGGACAACAACAACCCACAATGCAATGCGAAACAGAAAGGGAGCTACTCAGGTCTGGGGAAAAAAAAGCCAGACAAGAACACGAGTTAAATCGCGACGGTGGCAGGAGAATGGGTATGTCAATGTGTATCTTAGATTCTTTTTAAATTATTTTTAGGAAAAATAAAGTAATTTACAAAGAGAATAAATTATTAATATATTAATAAGAAATCTATTTGAAACGCATGTTAATTTGGATAAGTTATCTTGCTAGGTAGCCACCTAGAGTGGTGTGAAAAGTGTTTTTTTTTTTTCAGACACTTTTTCACACCACTGTAGCTAAATGTTTTGCATTTATAAACAAGTTAGCTAATTAGCTACCTAGCTGAAAGCAGCTAATTTTAAATTAACATCTTAATGAGAGACATATTATTTGGAAATAACATGCAGAGACATATACATTTATAACGCGTGGTGGCCCGAGTGCCGCAGGGCGAGGGGCAGGACGCACAGACTCCAGCGACTGAGACGTACATTTATTTACATAAACACAAAACGATATTGGCACTCACAAGCGTTACAAACATTAATATGAACATGAAACGGTTAACAAGAAACAAGCACAATAAACATGCATACATTTAGCAATGACAAAAGGAACACTACATCAAAACGTTACATCCACAATAACCAACAATCCTGCACACTACAACGAGGGTTAAATGCATAAACAAAACAAGGTGCAGGTGTGGTCACAAACAACGACCCTCCCACTGCTCGTGGCGGGCCAACCCACGTGACTCGCGGGAGGCGAGCGTTCCGTGACAACGTTACCAACAGTTACCATAGCAATAAGAAACCTAAATGGAACTGTGATGATTGCCCCCGCCTCCTGGCATTGCGATTTTCACCGCTATGAGTTCTGTTTTGTTTTCTGCCTGGTCTTTGTTACATGTGCTTCTTTGTTTTGGTTTCATTTTTTTCTCCGTCCCCTATTTAGTTCTCTGCCTGTTATCTGTTTCTCCTGTGTCTTGTTGCTACGTTATTAGTTAGTGTATTTAAGCCCTGCGTTCTGTCACCCAAGTTGTCGGTTATTTTGCACATTTGGTTTCTTATGCAGTTTGTGCTCTTCATTGATGTTTGTATGTTATTTATTCACCCCACTCTTATTTATGTATATGCTTAGGTTTTATAGTCTATTTTCCAAGTGTTTCATGTTGCCTCATGTTTGGTTTACATTCTTTGGTTTTGTTTGTATTTGCTTTTATTTATTAAAGTTCCCTCTTCGAACCTGCAACCTGCCTCTTGCCTTGTCAATATACAGGAACACTTTGGGTTTAAAAGATATTTATCAACGGTCATGTATATTTGTTCATCCTCAGTGTGGATTAAACTGAAGTGGTCCAATGTAGGAAATTGCAGACCATACTATTTTGATAAATGGAGATATTTAATATTGGTAACAATTGTATCATGGATAACCTAATGAACATTTTGAAGATTCATTTGATGGCATTGTAAACAAATATCTCAAACCCAAGATTTACATTTTAATCATTAGCCTCTGGCCTAAAGTTACCATCATAAAACTAGTTTTCTGTGACATCTATAACTGTAGTGTAATGGCCCAAGTGTCGCAGGGTTTACAAGGTAAACGATGAACACAAACAAGGGCATTGACATTGTGAAAACGGACACGAACAAAGGCAGTGTGAACAAAGGCAATGGCCGACATTGATGCACACACCAACAAGAGGTTTAAATCCATAAACACAGAACAACGCTAACTAGGTGCAGGTGTGTGCAGACATGTAGGCATGTTTACAATCAAAGTAGGAACTCCCACTGTATGCAGCGGGCTGTACCACGTGACAGTGAGAGTGGAGCATTCTGTGACATAGAATTATGCTTAAAGAACCTGAATGGTCTCCCAATCACATCTTCTTTAACAGTTAAAGATTTTGGAGTGATTATTGATCCCAGTCTCTCATTCATGAATTTGTCTTACTATCTGGCTGTATCATGAAGTGCCTAAACAAGCTCCAGCTAGTTCAAGATGCAGCAGCCAGAGCTCTTATTAGGAGCAATGTGGTCAAATTTTCTAGTTCTATTTTAGCTGTGTTACACTGACTCCCAGTAAAATTGATTATAAAATACTTCTACTGACCTACAAAGCACCGAATGGTCTTGCCCCACAGTAGTCCTAGTGCATAACAACCCACCACAGCTGCTTAGATCAAAAGGTGCAGGCACTTTACTAGTACCAAGAATAAGAAAATCTACAGCAGGGGGCAAAGCCATTTCCTACAAAGTTCCCACACTATGGAATAACCATCTTGTAAATGTTCAAGACTCAGAAAAATTCTCAATATTTAAGGATAGGCTGAAATCTGAAATCTATGCATTTTAATTACTACTTCCCATCTTAGGTAAAGGTGTAGACCTGGGGGTCCATGGCCATTGAGAGTTATGGTAAACAGGCATGATATGAAGCCATCACTTCACTTCTCCCCTGTCAGCCCTGTTCCTTCCATTATCACACACACAATATTTGCATACCCAGTCTACTGATGGTTTTCACTTGTTGCTCATTACTTCCCTGTCTATTTCTACCCATTAATTTCCATATGTTTTCCATATGTCCATAAGTATTGCAGTGACTTTCACCTGTGTATTGAGTATTATCTCTGTCTGCCTCTTTATGACCTATTCTGGTTTTAGATTATCATCTCTATCTTGTCCATACCTGGCTAGTTTGTCCTGTTGGACTGCTCTGTAGTTTTGTGTACTATGGACTGTTCTCTGGATTGCTCTATTGTATACCCCTTAAATTTTGGCTGATTACTATGTGGATACCAACCTATGCCTGTTACATTACTCTGAACTCAGATTATAATTTTGTAAAAAAAACTCATTTACTCACACCTGCAAGTGTCTGTCTCTGTGAAAGACTTGGCCACTATGCAGACAGCAGATGTGTATGCCCTTTCTTCCGCTATCGCTAATAAAGAGAGATTACTGGAACACCACCAACTAATGTTCCGGGGATTTTAGTTCTCATTCATGCAGTATGATAAAGTTCTCATTCATGCAGTTAAATTTCACACCACTTCCAGTTCCTTCTTATATCTGTAATTTCAGAAAAGTGTCTGAGTGGGATAATAAACATGGACTGGAGCCAAGTGCATGCTCATAGTACAGCTAAAATCATGTCCGGTCCCTCAGTGCTGGCTTTGCCTTTCTGTTTCTTTGTTTTCTCCTGAATCAGACCTCAGCAGCATTTCTTCTAATAGAAATTTGTCAAACAAAAAGTATATTGGCTGCTGGAGCACTGCATGAAAGTTAGAGACAGCTTATTAAAAAGCTGCATGTACAAAGATCCCCCCAAACCCTCTCTCAGCACAGCCAGTTATTTACATGTTTGGTCCAAGGTTGTTTATGCCATCAAGCAGACAAGATACTTTGGATGTCAGGTCAGTTTTGCATTCTCATGCACCTGCTCTACCCATGCACTATGCATCAGCAGGCCAAGCCTTGATTGGTTGTTACACTCAAGTCATTCTCAGGTCAGAGCTGAAAAGCAGAGTGCAGCAGAAATGTCCTGTATGGTTAGGGAACAGGAACAAAGAGTCTTTGATCTTATCTGAAAGTTCAATCTCAGTAGGAGTCATATTAACAATGTCACTGCAGCTGTAAATAACAGTCTCACAACACATGGCATGTTCTAAAGCACATAATTATTCCTTACAACCAAACACAGACTCACATTAAAAAGCAAGTACACATTCTGTCTGTGCATCTGTTGTTTTTCAAAATATATACAAATAATATAAGATTATTTGTATGCAAATAATTTCAGATTATGAGTTTATTTATGTTTGCTGTATAGTAAAAATAATTTTAAACATACCAAACTACCATAGCATTTTAAAATGATTTGGACCTTTTATAAAGTGATCTTTTTTCATTTTAGTATGACATGTACATGTAAGATAAATGCTAAAACATGAAAAATATTTGCCAATGTTTACCCAATAAAATTACTTTAAATAGGTAAAAACTGAAATATGTTCAATAATTCTTATGATACTCTCAAAACGAAAAACATACATTAGATATAAGATCTAGATTTAAGGTTCATCCTTTGAAAGAGATTAACCATCTGCTTCTATCTGTAGTTAGATGCCTTTAATCACAGTCCTTTCTGAGTCCTTTCTGAGCACCACACCACTACAATGAACAAACAACCCCTTTTCCTCCAGAGATTAGCTTTTTTGCAGTGCTTAAGTATTGGGAATGTTTTAATATGTATGAAAATGTATTATGTACTGAATTTGTGTTTCATGCATTATACCTCCTCTCATCAGTCCTGGTCTTTGACTTTAACTGTCGGTTGTGTCCACTCTCTTTTTTTATGTTTTGCTCTGCTTGTTAGTTTTTTTTTGTGTGTTTTTATTGTTCAGGTTTTAGTTAATTTGTTTCTTTATGTCCTTATTGACCATGTGTTGTTCTTTTTTGTCCTAGTCTTTTTCTGTAGTTTTGTGTCAGTTCCTTGCTCAACTACTCCATATTGTGGATAGGGATTTCAAAAAAGGATGCACATTCACATATCTGGCATCCTCGTTTATGTTGCCAATACTTGCGAGAAGCCTTTCTGTGTGCTTTTTGAATGTGAAATGTCTGCCTGTGGCTTTTGATTTTTACCATGATTTGCAGTACAAGTTTCTTGCATTGTCCTTGGTTTCCATATTGACTTAAGATGATTAACAAGTAACCCTGTAACAGGCAGCCCTGTTGTATGGTCAGCATTCCCAAATTGCTCCCGCCACAGTTCTCACCTTGCCTCTATCGGGAATAGATCTTCCCCCTCTTCATAATGAAAGTGAACAAGGCATTTTGTCCCAAGGAACCTCTAGTTGTCTGATCCATGAGTTCTGTTTTTTTGCCACAGATGGTCCAGGATTGTGAGTCTGGGTACAAGAAGGTATGTGGACATGTCTGTTTGTGAGGGATTTGTCCAAGGATGAGGTACATTTGGCATATTATTGTAACCAGAAAATATGAAAAGAAGTTGAGGGCTTAGTTTTCAACAGGCTGTTTCATCCTCAGAACTGCCATGGGTTTGTGTTAACAGCAGGAAAAAGTGGGATTGCACTCCCTTGGCTGATAGCCTCAGTTGCTTAGTTGTAAACAACCTGGGACACTGCAATGACCCAGTTGGTTCCAAGGATCTTCTGGTATGACAGCAACACTTTCTGTGGCTTCCCAAAGCCATTTCTGCTCTAGAACTGCTTTTCACTGATATAAATTTCACAGGCAACTTCTGAAATCAGGACTATCCAAAGTTTTATACTGGTTGGTCCTTGTATCTAACTAACATCACAAAAATTTCTGGAACTAGGTACTGCTGGCAAAAATGTTCTCCAACCTAACTGAGATTGGATTACTCCCAACGTGTGTCTTGGACAAATTCACAAAAGGAAAGAAAAATATTTTAACAGTTTTATACCTTACGGCCTTTGAATCTGGTTCGCACAGCATAATAATTGAAAACAAAATAATGTGGGTTCACCTGAGCATATTATTAATATCTAAACCAGACATGATTTTTACATCAGTTTAGAAAGATGCAATCTAATAGCATCAAAATGATATATCAAAGTATTTTACAATAGTAAACAACTAGAAACAGTTGACTCTTTTGGTAGTAATAAAAGTGATAGGAAATCACACATCCTGTCTGACAAGCATCTGGCACACACACTTCTGGCCACCAGAGGTCCTCATCCCCCACTGGTCTCTATGGTGACTCATCACACTCAACTGTGACCTATCAGCCTAATCATCACCCTCTATATTGCTTCCAGTGACTCCCAGTAGTTGTGAAGTATTGCCAGCATTTCCTTGTCAGCATAACAAGCGTGTTATTGTCACTGCATATCTGATTTTGATGTGTTGCCTTATCCCTTGCCTGTACCTTTGATATCCTTAGAACATACATCTCCTGGGGTAAAGGGCACCTCCATGGCATAGCCGTGGACACACTGCTGACCACTCCACTGTCCTTCCTCCAACTGTTTCACACAGGTTGAGAATTTACTTTTGGTAAAGGTTAGTAATAAGTATCTGACATGCTCTGCTTAGATTAAACATGCTGTTTCCATGTAATTATGCAGCACATTTCCAAGAGTCACTCACAATACATATGATATATTTTGAATTTTGAAGGATAATAAAGTAAGTTGTCCACCAAACAATACATGTATGATTTTGTGTATCTGAGAACTGCCATAGTGTTATATATATTGTGCATGTGTGAGCTTAAATCACATACTGTAGAATAAGCTTAACAGGCCCTGTGTGATATATCGCAGGGAGAGAGCAAAGTGGAAGTGCAGTTTGAGAAAGGGGTTTCTTAAACTCAAGAGAGTAAACAAAAGATATTGAGAAAACTGCAAGTCAAAGGCAATCTCAAAAGTCAATATAGGAATGCTGTAGAGAAGAGGCTCTATAGCAGGCTGGCATCTCTGGTGTGGAGGTGAAAACGAAGAGCTGGAAGCATGTTCCTCTGGGTTTAAAATATAAGAGACAGGTGTGCATAGTTCAGTGAGATACAAGGGAATTGTACTGATGTGGGCCTGTCTGTCTTTCTGGTTTCTGACCAGACAGTGACACCCTAGATTAAAGCTTTAAGAGAAAGGGGGACTAGTCCACAGAAAGAATGATGGAACTGAAGATAAGTTTAACAAACCTCAACTGATCACAGAAACTTCAGATAGGTGTACTTTATGCAACCATTTCCATCAATGGAAGCAAAAACAGACATAGGAGAATCTGAAGATTGGCGCTCATTGGCTATATAAACACATCCAGGGCAGAACAGCTGAATAGAGAGTTAGCAAGCTCTCACTACTTTCTTTGTCAGCTGAAAGATGTCAATTTAATATTTGCTGTCTGGTTGATGTTCTGTTTCGCACAGCAGTCAAATAAACATGGAATTTATGGACAAAATACACAGGCACACACATGAGAAAGCTGAAGTTGGCTTTGATGGAAGACGGTCACTGCTTCATGTGTGTAAGTTAGATGGTTATTAAATTCTTACATTTCAACATTCTGTGTCGTGGTGTTGAAGAAACCAATATATGATTGGAAGATTGCTAGCAAAGGTTTTCCAGTCTCCCTCACCCATGGCTGATTGATGGTGTGTGTGTGCGTGTGTGTGTGTTGCTTTGACTACTGTTGAATAATTGTAGTGTTCTCTATTAACTAATCAGTCAACACAAGAATTGCACAGCTTGTCTCTAACCGATAAATTCTGTTTAATTCTGTACATTAGTATTGTTGAGCTACAGGTTTTATTGTTTTACATTTGTCTTGTTGAATGTTGTACTAAGCAATTTATGGTATGTTGTGAAGGAAACATCTGAGGTCCTGTGATTGTTTCTCTAACTGTATGTATGATTACAGTTGATAATGCATTCAATTGTGAATCCATTGAAAGGGTGACTATGTATAAATATTTGGATATTTGGATTTGTGGCTAGATGACATGCTTTCATTTAATGTACATACTGAAATGTATATTAAATGAAGATGGGAAGTTTAACCAGAAGACTGGTTTTTATTTTAGAAATAAATCTTTCTTTACTTCAAATTCTAGGAAAACACTTGTGAAAGCTACTTTCCTTCCTGTGATTGATATTGTATATGCATGGAACATTAACTCAGTTTATCATGCATCAATGTCTTTTATTACAAATGGTAAATCTCTTCCTCACCATTTGCATTCTTCATGATTTGGTGGGCTGGACCACTCAGACAACAGCAAAATCTATTTCCCGTGCTATACTGCCAGGAACATCCTGGAGTTCCTGTCTTCCCTGGACAAAGTATGCCCAGAACTCTCTCCACCATACAGGCACAGGGCACAGGCAGGTTCCCTCAAGCCGTGGCTCTCCGTGGCTTATTCTGGCTGTGATGTAGTTTACATAAGTGCAAAATAAATAAATAGACAGCTGAAAATGGGAGAAGAATCAATTTCATTACAGCTATTAAGCAGTTTTGAACAGTGATATCTATCACAGTGGAAACTAGCACAGTGTTTACATATAATGTCACCTTGAGATAGCAATATAAAGAAAAAAGCAAAGGCCCAATAACAGAGCCTTGTGGGACACCATAGCTAACCTTGTTGTATGCTGAGAAGTCTCCTTTTATGTTAACAAACTGGTAGCGATCAGCTAGATACGATTTAAACCAGGAAAGGGCTATTCCTCTAATCCCAACAACATTTTCGAGTCTATCTAGTAAAATGTTGTGATCTATAGTGTCAAATGCTGCACTCAGAGTAAGCAATATTAGGAAAGAGACATAACCCTGGTCACAAGCCAATAACAGGTCATTAACTACTTTAATTTGTGCTGTTTCCTGTGATTAGGTCTAAACTCTGACTGAGACTTCATGTATCTGATTCTGATTCAGATATGAGCTTAGCTTCTGAGCTACAGCTTTTTCTAGGATCTTGGAAATAAATGTAAGGTTTGAGATCGGTCTGTAGCTTGACAGCTGACGAAGGTCAAGGTTAGATTTTTTTAATAAGAGGTCTGAATCCTGCTAATTTGAGTGATTTAGGAACATAGCCGAGGTTCAAGGAGGGCTTTATTACATTTAGTAAAGGTTTAATTACTTCAGGAAGGATGTCCTTAAGAAAATGTATGGGCAGCGAATCTAGAAACATAGTTTTTGGCTTGGTTGTTCTGATCTCTAAATAGCTCCCCTATGTCATGTTAATACTCTTAATGTTATCTCTAATGTGCTTAATTTTCTCATTAAAGAAATTCATGAACTCATTACTGATGTGTGATGTTGTAATTTGAGAATTGGTGTCAGTTTTATTCCTAGTTAGATGTGCAAATGTACTAAAAAGAAATCTAGAATTATTTTTGTTATTTCCTATTAGGGTTGAGAAATAAGCTGTTTTAGCGGTAATAAGTGCTTTTCTATACTTGACAAGGCTGCCATGCAAGCTGTAAGACTACAAACTTTTTTTCCCTATTTTTTTTTTTTCTTAAGTGAAGCAACATCATTAAGTGTGCAGCAGACAACTGATTCTAAGCATTCAGATATTTGATCACGTTCCATGGGGTTTGAGGATATCCTATTCACAAATGATAATTCTGGGAGATTCGCAATAAATCTAATGTGTGTGCGCTTTGGTCAGAGTAAAGGTTCCTCTCTCGTCAGGCTGTAGGGTAGTGTGTGTGTGTATGTGTGTGTATGTGTGTGTGTGCACTCTGTGGCACCTGCTTTACCAGCCCTGAAAACGGTCAACAAAGACAACAAACCAGGTTTGGATGCAAAGCAGTCAACCATCTTCCCTCTGGAGCCAAGAGAACATGAGTGCCCATTCAGCTATACACTATCTGAGCAGCCTATTGAAAGAGCTGTGATCATAGGAGACTTGCAGCTTCGACACATGAATTTAGTAACCCTTCTAGAGATTCCAGCAGCCATAGTCAAATGCATTCCGGGGGCTAGAGAAGCTGACATCAGGGCAATTCTCAAGGTGCTGGCTAAACGCAAATGTTCACAGCGCAAACACAAAGACTGTTATTCATGTTGGCACTAATGATGTAGGGTTGAGGCAGTCGGAAATTACAGAGAATAACGTTAAAGAGGTGTATAAGTTAGCAGGGACGATGTCAGATGCTGTAATATGCTGTAGGTTAGGGTTTAGGGTTAGAGTGCTCTGGCCACATTCCAATTTGGCATGGTGCCAAAACCTACATCAGGTTATGGGCGCTTAACTGCTGGATGTCTAGATGGTGCTCAGAAAACAATGTGGATTTTATAGATAATGACCCATTTTGAGGGCAGGCCTGATCTTTGGAAGCAAGAGGACTTTCACCCCTCTTGGGAAGGTGCTGCTCTCATTTCTGCTTGGCTTTATAGTGATAGTGCAGCAGTAGCCACACTTAATGGGAACTGACTAATCAGTCAGGCCAGGTAGCAGAAACACAGGCCAAACCAACAGTCTGAGAACTACAATAAGACGTCACCTAGATACCATGCGACTGAGATTCTGTTCTTCATGTTTTGCAAAATGAATCTGCTAACATTTGTGGAAAAAAAAAATATAACCAATGTTAAAGTACATTATGCTAGTAACAAAAAACTATTCAAACAAACATTAGGATTAGTAACTATAAGATCTTGGTTATGTAAGCACTAATTGTTAACAAAATAATTACTGACCATAATCTGAGCATGCTTAACTGAAACCTGGACCGGACCAGATGATTATATGGCACTAAATGAAGCCTCTCCCTCTGGCTTTAGCTATGTTCATAACACCTGCCCTAATGGTCGCAGAGGTGGTATAGCCACAATATATGACAAAGACACAGGCGTCTCTCAAAAATCATGCTTCAGGGCAAATTATTTTGAATTCCTTATTCTCAATGTGTCTAATTTGTCTTCAACAAAGAAAAGGTCACAGTTGTTTATGATAATTAATGTCTACTGTCCCGCAAGTCCCTACTCAGAGTTTCTGCAAGAATTTTCATCACTCAATATTTAGTGGGACCTACGCAAAATTCTAACGATATTTTAGAGCCAATCCTGTCTCATGGTATTGACATAGACTATTTAGCAGTACTCTCTCAAGGTGAGGCAATATCTGACCACTTCCTTATAACACATGAAGTGTATGTGACCAATGATATTCACCAGCCACGCAAATCATGGAGCGTAAAATGGCAAAATACTAAATTAGAGGTATTTAAACTGGCAAGGAAAAACAGCCTTATTGAATATAAGCACTGTGACAAAATCACTATATATAATCAGCTCTAATAGAAAAATAAAAAACACCCAAGATTCCTGTTTAATACTGTATCAAAACTAGGACTCGCACTGAAATTGAATTCCTAATTCTGCAGGAAAGCAGCAGTAATATTTTTATTTATTTTTTAAAGTTTTTTTAATGATTAGATTGAAAATAGAGAAAAAAATGAATTCTGCTTTCTTAGATGCTGTATCTGTAACTAAATTTTGACAGCTGCCTGGTTAGCTCAGATAAACATTTAGAATCTTTTTCCCCAATCTGTCTGAGCTCATTTCTCTGATAAATTCTTTCAAAGCCTCCTTGTGTATAGCTTGTTTACGCAAAATAATTACTGCCTAGTGGTATAGAATCTTTGCTCACTATAATTATCTCTTCTCTAGACCTAGGTTAGAGTCCCATATCATTAAACCTTGCAGTCATTAAACTAATAATTAAAAAAATCTTGACTTAATCCAATTACAGGCCAATGTTTGAACTGTCCATTATTTCCAAACTACTAGAAAAGGTACTATCATTGCAATAATGCGCCTTTTTGCAGACAACTACATCCATTAACTATTTCAGGCTGTATTTAGACCCCATCACAGCACTGAAACACTGCTAACTAACATTATTAAATATCTCGTCATTAAATCACTAAATAAACTCCAGCGCGTTCAGAATGTAGCAGCCAGAGTACTAACGAGCTAGAAAATCTGGCCAAATTAGTCCTGTTCTTTCAGCTCTGCAAGAATTTAGAATTTATTTTAAAATTCTTCTGTTGACATATAAAGTGCTAAAGTGGCTGACCCCACAGTACCTGAGTGAACTCATTGCAAACTATAACCCACCTCACCTACTGCACTCTCAAAATACAGGGCTTTTCTTATTCCCTAGAAGTAGTAAGACTACAGCCGGGGGTAGAGCCTTCTCCCCTCAGTTATGGAACAACCTTCCAGCTTCAATCTGTGACTCAGACACACTCCCAATTTTTAAATCTAGGCTTAAAACTTTATTATTTTCTCAAGCTTTCAGTTGGCCTTTTGCATATAAACAAGCAGAGGCCGGAGCCCCCATCTGTACAGTTTTCTGTACAGTAATCTGAGATGTTGATGCTGCCGTCCAGCCGCCTCATGTGTTCACTCAAGTTTTGACTATTATCTGGACAGAATACAATATCTCAGAGACCTCAGGACTGTGGTCACCCTCACCTTGCCCTTTTAATTGTGCTGCTATGGATAAACCTGCCAGAGCCACATGATAATTGTTGGCTTGTGCGATGTATATGGACTGTTCATGTATTGTGTACCTTGACAGATCTAACCTGCATCTTTGTATTTGCATGTTACTGCATAGATGATGCCAACAGTGGACTAGCCATGCTCATCAGCAACAGAACATCTAGAAAATGTCCTGATTTCACCAGCAGCCCTCTCTCGTTGCCGGCTTTGCGACCTGTAACAACTTCTAAAATGCTATACAAAATAAATAAACTTGACCTTACGAATTACTAATTCAAATAAACTATGAAATATGTAGAACATAAAAATTGTCATTTTAGCAATGGTGTCAGCACGTGTATTAATGAGTCTGAGGAGGTCTGTTTGAAAAACTGTGTTGCAAGAGGGAGCCTTGTTTTGTGTTTACAATGACCTCCTGTCAGTCACTTTATGAGACAGCCCTCAATCCACCCCATTTCTTGTCCCCCATCTCTGGCTGTTTGGCTAAGAGAACATGGCTGAATCTGGTAAACTCCTTACATCACCAAGTGCTTGTATCCTGGACAAAAAACAAACAAACACACTGTACTGCAAAAAAAAACAAAACAAAAAAACAACAACCACACACACACAAAAAAAAAACATGATAAGAAGCAGAATAAAAGGTGTTAAAATTGGAAGTGTTTTCCAAACTAATTATTCCATGTAATGTGGATGAAGTTGTATGCAGAAGTAGACACAATCAGCAGCAACCCCAGCTAACTAACATAGGAAGTGGCTGATAATCTCATGGGTGCACATTACAAAGAAATTTTGGACAGTGAAAACACAACGATTTTCAGCAGCAAATGGTTAAGAGCCAAATTCTTAGTGTTTTTATAGGTTTATAATTTCACTCTCAAGAAGCTAAATGTCATAGTGGGCAACCTCACATCTCAGGGTAAAATGCCAACACCGTCACACCCTCCAGCAGTTTGATGCCCACTCAGGCCAGACATTACTGAGGAGTGATGTCATCAAAATTCCCCAAGTAGAATAAATTGGTTCTTTGCTGGGAAAAAGCAGCACTGTAACATTGTAGCTTCTCCTGATGCTTATCTTTTCTCTAGGCTTCTGTAAGCATTCTCACCCTGAGGTAATAGCAACACACAGGGCTTACTTTGCTAGCGTGTTAATAGCTTTGATAGCTTTGGTAATGCTAGAAAACTGTAATTGAATTCCGCTGGCCACCGTAGATCAGAGCAGGGACTTTGTATTCATGAGTGGGAATGGAAGGCGGTGGCAAAAAATCTAAAATATTATTCCTGTGTCGTGTTCACTTACTTAACCACTAGAAGTGGTGTTCCTTGAATTTTGACTAATACCCCATTTTAATCAATCCAATCTGAGGAAAAATGGCTATGGGGTAACCGCGATGTGTGGAGTTAGCAGGGAGTAACACGGACGCTGGTGTGGACAATCTGAAAGGCTCTTTTATTGGCTCCTCCTGGACAACATCAAGCCAGATCACACAGCTACCACTGTTCCATTTACACATAAAGGAAACATTAATGAGCACCTTACAGTGTTACCAAAGCACAAGGAGAGTTGAGAAGGTTAGCAGAAGGGTGACATTTCTCCACCCAGATTCCCACTCTATTCAACTCGACTCTCTCTCTCAGGCGAGAGACGTTACACAATATATGTAACCATAAAGCTACCTATTAAAGACGCAGCAAAACTGTGTCTGTTACAAGTGACAATAAAATGATTAGAGAATGCATAAGTAAAGCATTTTATACAAACAACACCTAATTAGGTTTGTATAATTAAATCAGAAAGGCGGCCTGTCATTTGTGGAGACACATTCTTCATTTGACAAAGAATCTAAGGAGTTGCTTTTTTTGGTTCTGATTTTCATAGTCAACACAATCATACCACTAACGATGTTTCTATAATGCTGTGAGATCTCTGCCCACTACACTCTGCCTGCCTCTCTCTCTCACACACACACACACACCTCCTGCCTCACATACCCCCACACTCACCTCCTGCATCACACACACATACACACACACACACACACACACCTCCTGCCATGGCTATGCTAAGGCTGGTATGGCTGCCGTAACTCAGAAGTAGCACATACTCCTCACTGTAGTCTCATTCAGATGAGAGAATTCAGCCCTATCTGATGCTAACATCTGATGGACGGATGGATAGATGGATAATGCGACCTAGCAACCACATTTTACTGATTAAACATTTTATGAGAACGTCAACTGTGCATCATAATTGACATTTGGTAATTGGTTAATTGATCCGTTGGTTCTTTGTTTCTTGTGTTGAAGATGCTACTGATATGACGATGATAAGAGCTGTAATGTGATCTAGCACTAACCCCAGCATCCTCCTCATCCTCATCATGTGATCTAGCACTAATCCCAGCCTTCTCCTCATAATGTGATCTAACACTAACCCCGGCATCCTCCTCATCCTCATCATGTGATCTAGCACTAATCCCAGCCTTCTCCTCATAATGTGATCTAACACTAACCCCGGCATCCTCCTCATCCTCATCATGTGATCTAGCACTAATCCCAGCCTTCTCCTCATAATGTGATCTAACACTAACCCCGGCATCCTTCTCCTCATCATGTCATCTAGCACTAACGCGGCCTCTTCCTCCTCCTCATGGGTGTTCTGATTTTCCTTCAGCTCCCCCGTCTCTTGCATCATGACCTTTCAGCAGTGAACATGCATTAGTTACATGTATTCATTTCATGGTGCAAAATCACCTTAGCTTTATTTTCAATTTAAATTCAATTTGTGTGACCAAAAAATTATATCAGTAAAATGTGAGCTGTTTAAATCCCAAACACAATTGCTGAGACAGCCTCTTGGTCTTGTTTCTTTGTGTGTTTCCCCAGGGAAGCTCTACATTTTAATTAAATGGTGACATTTAAACGGTCACATTCACAGAGTCACTTTCAACTAACTCCGTCATACTCGTCTATCTCCTTCTCACATGGACTCATGTTGTGCACTAAATTCAATAGGAGTCTAACAACATCTAGTGGATAGTTTGCGTAACTGCATCCTCATTTCATAATACGCAATGGTTCATCCAGACTACTTAGATATTCATAGATATTCAAAAGCAGGAGTAGCAGCCAATTTAAAAAGCCTTTATAAACCCAGCTGCATTTACAGTGAGCTTCTGTTTCTGCATCTTTGACGTGCACTGTTCTCAGTACCATTTAGATGTAGTGAACTTTGAACAATTTTGGAATATTTTCCTTTGAATGATGTTGATATCACTGAAGGTTTTTCCCCTCCTTGTACAAAGTTTTAGTTTCTGTTTTATAGATATAAAAACTCACAGAGTCAATAAATTAAATTCTGTTCTGCCACAGAATGAACATGAATGAACATGACCATTTCTCTCCACTCAGGGATCCTCGGAATGGACTACGGCTGGCCTTCCCCTCTGTTATCAGACCCCCATAACTCATGCAGAATGTTGCTGCACAGCTCACCTTCAACCTCCTGAAGTTCCACCGTGTCGCCCTCCTGCTGCGTGCCCCCCACTGGCTCCCTGTAGCAGCTCACGTCAGATTTAAAACACTGACGCTCGCCTACAAAGCCAAAACTGTACCAGCGCCCAGGTACCTAAAAGCACTAATCAAATCCTATTCCTCACCATGCACCAGCCTCTAGCCCTGCTTGATCTGAACCACAGTCCATCAAGACTCAAAGAGGACAGGCATCAAGACTCTTTGTTGTCTTGGCACCCATGTGGTGGAATGAACTTCCATTGGCTGTCTGTACAGCAGAGTCGCTGAAGACTCACCTCTTCACTGAGTCACTATGCAGTTAAATATGCACTTAAATATCTTACTGTATTCTTTTCTAGCAAGGGCATTAGCCTCCTAGAATTCTTAATACTGACGTTTGATTTTTACATGTGAATATATATTTGATAGAGACTACAACATACTTCTGTATTCTGTACTTCTCTGGACAAGGGCATGTGCCAAATGCTGTAAATGTAAACAAGGCAAAAATGGATCATTCTTGTGTTCAGTCTAATCAATGATAGTGGAAGATATGTAGTAATACGAATCTCCTACTATCAAAGTCAATTAGTGAATAACTCCAATGCACTTCAATTCAGCTAGGATTGCTCCATAAATGTATTATTAACGTGTTGACCATATGAAATCAGCTTGGATTGGTCCTTAAATGTGTCATTTACATGTTGCCCACATGAAGCTGCCTCCTAAACTACTGCAGCACACCTCCTTACTGGGTTAGCAGAGCATCAGGTGATCTGACCACACACCTCCTCTAGTGCCATATCTGATCAGGTGATCTGACCACACACCTCATCTAGTGCCATATCTGATCTGATCTAACCACACACCTCTAGTGACATATCTGATCTGATCTGACATCTCCTCTGTGGAAGTATTGTGCACAGCAGTGGAAGTTGCTTGGAAAGCACCATTAAGCACCAGTCTGTTCATCTGCAGTGCGGAGCACATCATTAATAAAATAAATTCCTCTTCTCATAACCACATCTTGGCTTTCAGGACAGCTGGAAAACTGATTGCAGTGTAACATTCCATTCCAAGATAATCCAGGTGTAACACTTTACTGGAAATCTCTAAAGAGATATCCTCTGCTAATAAGGTTGCTAATCCAAATCCAGTCTATTTGCAGCAGATCAGTCAGAGGTGTTGTCTGCCTATCAGACACTGGTACTCCTGCATGTCCTAAAGACTTCTCCTAATGACTGGAAACAAGAATAATAAGGAAGAAATGACACAGGTCATTCCAGTAGAGCCTTGGACTAAAGAGCAATGAGTGACAGGCTTGTTGTATGGGTTACTGCATTCTGTCTGATTGGGCTGAAATCACTAATCTATAATAAAGAAATGGAATGCTGTAATAATACTGAAGCCACAGTGCTGCTATACTGGTATGACCAGTAAATAATAATCATAATAATGTCAGAGTAACTGTGACGGGAGGGGGCTAAGCAAGATGCAGGGACGATTCATGTAGAACAGAAACATACATTTATTTGCACACTTAACACACTACATAACACACGGGCTAATGGGTCAAACATCAACAACATTCACAGGAACACAAGAGACTTATATACACGTACAATAACAAGGATCAGGTGAGAAACACGAGGGGGCGTGACCACACAGACGAACACATACACAGAGATGTTTGGGATAGGAGGGGCCCTACCGTGACAGAGTCCCTCCCCAACAGCAGGACTCCCGGCGCACCAGCCTATCGGGCTACGGCCCCGAAACCAACGCCAAACGGCGAGGCTGGAGGACCGAATGACCCGACATGGGCCAACGTGAACAGGACAGCGGGGGAAAGGACAGGGACCAGGACGATGACACAGGGATGCACTAATGGGGATGGGCACAGAGATGGAGACAGGCACATGAACACCACACAGAGGGTTGGAAAAGCGCACCAGCTGTTTTGCCCATTTCTGGGGCGGGCATTGGTGCCGCTGCCTTGTTGACTTTACGAGGCTTAGGTGTAGGCGCATGTGCTCTGGGGCTATTTGCCTTAGGGGGAGGAGTGTCTTCCTCTGATGACGATGATGCCTCCTCACAAGTCACCCGGGGCAGCTTGCTTGCTCCGGAGCGGCGCACCCTGGGCGGAGCCTTAGGTGGAGCCTTGGGTGCTGGAGGCTCATCGCTCTCGGAGTGTGCAGTGTCACTAACAGAGAGAGAATCCCTATAGAGGACCTCCTCTACCTCCATAGATGGGTCCTCCTCACGATTAGACTCAAAGTATGACTGCAGACTAATGTCACTATACTCCTCTTTCCTTTCAGAATCCACGTAACCCTCGTGGTAGTCCATGGTAGGGTCATAGAACCTTGCAGAGTCCGACTCCGAGTACTGGACCTCATTGTAGCAGTCCCAGTAGTCCGACATGGATCCGTATGACTCCGTCAAGTCTGACCCTGGACCACACTCAGGGCCCCCCCCAAATCCTCTTGCAGCACTCTCCCCTGTTGTGGGGGTCTGCAGTGTGCCCAAAATAATGGAGCATTTTTCTGCGAGGGCTTTGGTACGACAATTACATCCTTTCTTCCCAATCCTTTTCTTTCCTTTTGTCCCAGGCATCCTTCAGCTATCGATGTTTCTGTGACGGGAGGGGGCAAAGCAGGATGTGGGGACGAGTCACGTAGAACAAACATACATTTATTTGCACACTTAACACACACTACGTAACATGCAGGCTAATGGGTCAAACATCAACAACATTCACGGAAACACAAGAGACTTATATACACGTACGATAACAAGGATCAGGTGAGAAACACGAGGGGGCGTTACCACGCAGACGAACACACACACAGAAACGTTTGAGAGAGGAGGGGCCCTACTGTGACAGTAACACTTTATTTTGAGTGATCCTTTATAGTTGATTAATAATCTCTCAACAGAGTATCTGCAACATTGTCATGAATGAATCAGAGGAAAGTTTGGATACATTCACAGTAAAAGGTGTAACCAGCAATCGGACCTCAACCTAACTAACCTTATCTTCGATCCACAACCTACCCATGACCCTACCAGTTAAAGACCCTATCGTCTACCAGTTAATGACCCTATCCCAACCAGTTAAAGACCCTAACCCTACCAGTTAAAGAGCATCACTCCAACCCTACAACATACTGCTTTGGGTTTTTAAGTCCCTTCATGGTCTGGACCCTCTGTATCTTTCTACATTCCATGTGTATTCTTTCACTGTACCATTCAGTGCTTTACAGGTCATTAGATGTATTTTAATCAACTTTGCTGGGAGATAAAGCATTGTAGCTAAGACAGGAGGAATATGAATGTAACTTTATTCAGTCAAGTGACTTTGCCTTTACTTCTCACTTGTTCAGTGACGAATTAACTATTGTTTCTCCAGCACATGGTGCCACATTGAAATGAACAAGTGCACAGTACAGACAAGTGTAGACAGTGGAAATGCAGTAAAATACAAATGACAATGCAATAATTTTTTTTTTTTTAAACTGTAGTAAACTGTAAACAACACTATAGGACTTTTTTGTTTCAGGAAGGGAAACGGAATGCAGGAGACGAGTAGAACACAGAGCTCACTTGGCACATACAGTGGTTCAAAGTTTGTGAACCCTTTAGATGTTTTTAGATTTCTGCATAAATTTGACCTAAAACTAGATAAAAGTACATAAAGAGAACCAAATCAAACAAATGAGACAAAAATATTATACTCTTATTTATTTATTAAGGAAAATTACCCAATATTACATATCTATCAGTGATAAAAGTATGTGAACCTTTGGGATTAGCAGGTAATCTGAAAATGAAATTTGAGTGAGGTGTTGTCAATCAATGGGATGACAATCACGTGTGAGTGAACACCCTGTTTCATTTAAAAGAACAGGGATCTAGCAAAGTCTGATCTTCACAACACATGTTTGTGTAAGTGAAATGAACAAATGAGATTTCTGAGGACCTCAGAAGAAGAGTTGTTGGTTATCAGGCCTGGAAAAATTACAAAAACATCTATAAAAGTTTAGACTCCACCAATTCAGTCAAACATACAAATGAAATAAATTAAATACCATTACTGCCCTCCCTAGAAGTGGTTGACCAACAAAGATCATGCCAAGAGCAAGTATATAATAGTCCACGAGGTCACAAAGGAATGCCAAATAACTTCTAACAAGTAAAAGTCTCTCTCACATTAGCTAAAGTTAATGTCAACAGCCTGTTAACAACCCACACTGCTGTCAAAATAGAAGGATGAGGAACCTGGGTACATCACACACACTGTAAGAAGGCTCCGACACCAGCCCCAATTCCTAGCAGCAGCACCCCAACAGACTAGGTCGGAACTATGTTGAGTAGGGTGTTGAAGGCAAGGCCTACCCTTTCGACACTCGGAACCGTCAAGAAACCTATAAGATGGGTGCGCTGGTGCTTGCGATACTTGGGGTCTGTTGTAGCATTCACCTAGGCACATCTGAACATGGCATCTGGGACACTTCTTCGTCTTCTACATGCCCCGGGCAAGGTAATGGTTATTTTAGCATCCCTAACGGGGGAGAAGTCTCATGGCTTCAAGCCTGGAATAAGCCACTACAACAGACAATTACAGGTCACCTAGGCGAGAACACCACAAAGCAGTGTCAAATCATTAGGGTTCCATCTGATTCATATGATTATTCTGCAAACAGAAAATATGTATGGGACAGCAAAACAAATAGAGAAGTAAAACAATCAGCCGATCTCACTATAACTAATGCGCCCGGTGATGGAAATGCCATCCAGGTAACGTTACGAGGTAACTGGAATATGACAAATCCCAATGGTAGCTATTTGTGTTGCATAGAAAGGGTGGGAGCTGACATTTGCGTGCCACTGACACTTGTAGCACTGCCACGTAGAAAAAATCACACACAGCTTACACAGTCAGAACACAGACTGCATATTGATATGGACGAAGAGTCCCACGACTTATTAGAAGAATTGCTACCATTCCAGGGCCCCAACGCCACTGAGGCAGAACGATTAGCAGCTAAATGCCAACACAATACAGCGTGTATGTCAGCCATTGTGCATGCCCAACATATCGAGCAAGAGTGCCTGGTGTCCCGGCACACCAGTGTCCCATGGACTGCGATTCCTCTGAGAAACGCAGATGTAGAGGAAGTGAACATGACACTCTCTATGTGCCAGGTTATTAACCAGACCCCAAACTGTTCCAGCCCCACTAACCCTGCACCACCAAAAATGATACTACATGTGACACCTAGAAGAGGGGAAAGATGTGTGTGCCCGATGAACCGCCAGGTGTTAGTAGGATGGTCCAGATGCGTTTTCAATATGCACGTGCATGGCAATGGCAGTTGCAGTGATGACAATGGGTCTCCATGGAATTGTTCCATGGAAACCCTGTTGGGCTCTCAAAATGTAATGTGGGTCTGTGGTTCTGTAGCTTATGGTGAATTACCTCATAACTGGACTGACTGTTGTTATCCAGCTATAATACACCCATGAATGGAGGTGTTTACACTTCCCCATGCCAAGAGGCACAGGGCAAAGAGAGAGACATAACCAGCACAGACTATTGTGGTAGAATCCTGAGGGACCCATGGACCACTCCGAGTGAAACTATTGGCTGGTCCCTATTCCTGGGAGGTGGCACAGTAGCAGCCCTCCAAAAGATCAATGGCTTAGCTTATCAGTTCCTGCAGGTAGTCAATGACACCTCAGCAGCCATAGGTGCCTTAAAGCTAGAACAAGCAATAAGGGTGGCAGTTCTACAACATAGATTGGTATTAGATCTCCTAACCAGGAAGGAAGGAGGGGTGTGCAAAATGATTAACACTTCTTGCTGTTTTTACATTCCAGATCTCAGTGACAATATTACTGATTATATGAATCATATGCGATCTGCCACCACCTATAGTGCGAGGGGGATGGTGGGACTGGCTGACGGCCTGGTTTGACAGTTGGGCAGCACACCTGGCGGCTGTAGCATTGCCCATCCTTCTGCCCCTTCTTCTTCTTCTGTGTTTACCTCTTTTTTTGTCACTGTGTGTCAGACGTCTTTCTAGAGTGTTCACCATGCCAGCTCTCAGCGGTCATGCCAATGACCACGTCTGTGAAGACATTCCATTTCTATAGTCACAGAATAACAGTCTGCAGATAAGTGTGTGAGTCAGGGACACCAGCGGCTCACGTAGCTGATTCAGCAGATGGGCCACATGGAAATTGCTTAACACAGCATGCAGTGTTCTAGCCATAGAGATAGAGAACGTCTTAGATGCTTAGGCTAGCAGAAGCATGAACTGGAGGATAACCTTTTAAGGAGTTGTTTTTCATTGTTTTCTTTGGGCGTTATCGCCACTGTTGGGGTATACAAGAAAGGGAACTGTACTGCCAGACAGTTGTCTCTCTCTGTTATACAGGGAACAGAACTCAGTCAACTTTTTACTACTCAATGCATAAAGCTGTCTGTGTTTGATGAGCTCTCATTTTTTCCACCACACTTCCTTAACAAAATCAGAAAACAGGGAGGAACTTGAATGGCTAAAGAAAGCCTCAGGAGAGAAACAGACTTGAGAGAGAAGGGGACGGGTAAAAACACAGACACTCTCATAGTACAAAAGTAAGTTGTAGCACAAAGGGGAAAACTGGAGAGGAGGCATGTAAAAACACAAACACCCTCACAGGCAAGAAGTAAGGTGTAGCATGAGGGCTCACAGACCTCCATACTCAAAATTACTAGCTAGAAGCTTGGCTCAGAACTTTGGCAAAGCCGCAGAACTAAATATCTGGCTTACTGGGCTTATATAAGATCTAGCCCAGCTGTTGGGTGTTAAGTCTGATTAGTGATGTGCCTGACTTGAGGTCTCCCTCTGGTGGCTGGAGGGGGCCTCGGCCTGGCACCAACCCTTACAGTTGGTCTACACAATGAAACAATTTTTTTTTTTTTTCTAAGGTCATCCAAATAGGATGTGTTAGCAAAATATGACAAATATTTCTACATGGACCCAAATATTTCTAAATGGAACATAATTCATAAGCATGCCTTTTTTAATTAAAAGGGGCACAGTGGCATAGTGAAAAGGCTTGGCATAATGAAAGAAACCTTCATTAGGGCTTTTTCAACCTATCTGATCATTGTGAATTCTGGATCAACAGGGAAGAACACATTTGATACCACATTGTCTTGAGAATTCTTGATAAGGCCTTGTCACAGAAACTATAGTTCACATTAGACCAAACTTTTCAGATGATTCATCAATACAAAAAAGTGGCTCTACAAGTCCACCAGCAGATTGATGCATGTAATGCTTTACATGAAGTTTCCAATGGTGAAATCAGCAGGCAGCAGAAAACTAAAGGGGAGTGTTTGGAAAGCCCAGGAACAGGGAGGAAATGCAACCAAAATGTGGGAAATGTGGAAAAATAATGCATAAACAACAGGAAAGATGTCCATCCTTGAGGTCCACCTGCAATAAATGGAAAAAGTGGGTCACTACGAACAGATGTGTCACTTAGTGAAGTGACTGAGTCAATACCACAGACTCCATAATTTTTAGGTACTGTTACAAACACCAGCAGAGATGAGGAATGATAGACAGCTAAAATATCAATTGGCAAAACCTGTGACCACAAGCCCTTAGTGATCCTGGTGAATACAAAAACCTAGACAATATCCTGCTGCAGTGCCAGCCCCCCCTCATGAGGCTTATCAGATTCAACCCAACTGAATATGTGCCAGGTAAGAACATGGTCATGGCAGACACTTTATGGCATACTCCTCTCTAGAATACGGATGAGAAATCAGATACTCGCTCTCTGTACACTGCTACATTGCAGTGGTCATAGACAGCATGCCTACAGCACCCTGTAGCAAAGATAGACTGAATACCACATATTTCTCAGATGAAACTTTTATTTGATCAGAGTGAGCATTCTCTCACCTCTGGTCCACAGCCAGAGAGAAAGAGGACCCTTCTGGAACCCTAAAACCTAGAAACAAAGCCATATGGCTTATCATGCCTGCCCGATTTTCTGACCCTTTTCACCCTTTTTAGGTGTCATAAGCACACAAGTTGGAATGCAAGAACCTCTTACCAGCCTGGTTATACTTCTAGGAACCATGACCATAAATTCCATTAGACTTAAAAACTTACCAAGGCAACCAAATTTTCATCCACAGAGATGCGTTAACAAATATAGATGTTCCTTTAACCTACTATGATGTCAAATGTAATCAGCCAGTAATGTATGGCTATCTGTGTTTAACCTTCAAATTGTGATGTTTTATTACCAAGGCATGTCCTTGACGCAACAAATACCTGAAAAAGTCTGACCCCCCACCACTCAGTACGAAGTTGGTAAATATACACCCAGACTGTGTATATATAAAATTGTGTGTGTCAGTCTGTCCAAGGTTACTCTGTTAGTGAGACTGGGTCCTTCTTGTACATGGAAGTTCTTTTTACTATTAAATTTATTTCACTTTACCTAAGGTCTCAGGTGTGATTAATTCCCAGAAATCCCATGACATGTACAACAATACATTCCACATATATTTGCTAAAGGAGGTGCTAAAGTGGTGATTTGTGTAAAAAGGAGATAGAATTCAAATATCTCTTCACATAATGAACTTACAGAGGAAAAGTTGTTGTGCATTCATGGACTTCACTGAGCCTGACAACTTTGCAAATATGTCATTTCAAAAAATCCTATTTAAACTTTTCGAGCTAGTCCTTGTCACGGAACACTCTCCTCCCAGGAGTCATGTGGTTTGGCCCGCCGTGTGCAGTGGGATGGTCTTGTTTGTGTATCTTGTTTGTAACCACACCTGCACACACCTGCACCGGATTAAGTCATATTATGTATTTAAATCAAGGCTGGTGTGTGCAGTATTGTCGGTCATTGTCCATGTTAAGTGTTATTCACAACTTTAAGGTTAATGCTAAACGTGTTTATGTTCGTTTCCACCATGTTCATGATTATCAGTTATGTTATATATGAATGTTGTTGTCTTCCGTCTTTTTTAATAAATGTTTGTCTATGTGGACAGAGTCTATGCGTCCTTCTGCGGCACTCGGGCTGTTACAGTCCTCGATGTTTTGTAAAACCCTCACAAATTTGGAATCAAAATGTTGGCAAGCAATGGTGGTCTTTACCTCCATGCAAACCATGCAAAAAATACATGGGGCTCAGAGACTCAGGGGACTCTCTGCTGGCCACAAGTGTTTGGCTGAAAAAATGGACAAAAAAACTAATGTAGTAGTTTGTAATGTAGTAGCATTCCTTCTTTTCTTGTTTGACACCAAGAAGATACCGTAACAAGCTAGCTGGGACTCTAAGCAGCCATGAAACGCACATATCTCAGTGGTTCATTGAACATAGAGGACAGAATCAAGACTTACACTGAAATCAGAACAAGGATGGTTAAATTCTGACTGCAGTAAGAAGACAGGAAAATATTGTACAAAGTGGATAAATATTGTATTTTGCTGTAAAAAATAAAAATGTCTTTAATTAGGACCCCGAAACATCACTTTGCTTGGGGCCACAGAAATACAAAGCCACACCTGCTTACAAGACATGGGTAGTCAAAAATCATGAAAAAAAATACTGACTTTTGTACACAGTAATGGCAATTCTTCCGAGGTGTCAAAGTGTGCATATTCAGCCTAAACAGATGTTATTCACGTATTCTGTGGGTAATTCTCATGAAACATTCAGTTATGGATTTTGAGTTATCCGGCAGATTTTAATGCATTTTCAACACTGAATCCTGGCAGTTTCAATTAGATCTGGTGGGACTTAAATGGTCTTTGAAATCACATAATCTGATGAGATCCACTTCTTTTGTTGTTACTCCTAAAAAAGGTAGGCTACCCTCCAATTCCTAAAGAACAAGTTTCATATTGATTCCATTATTATTGTTGTGTGTATAATGTATTTTAATATGACTGATGCAATGATCATCAACAGCAATTATCTAGTATTTATTGCTTGAACTTCAGATGGTGTCAGTTGTATGTTTGTACTATACTTGTAAGTCTGCCATATGAAAAATTGTATAAGGCATACAATGGATATTTTTGCATCCTTCTCTCATTTTGGGCCACATTGTGGCAGTAATTAACCCTTGTGTTTTGTTGATTTTGACTTCAACTGCCATGTTTTTTATGGTCCCAGACTCCCCAGTCTTCTATGGTCAAAATACTATTACACTTCAGCATTAATTATTTTCTTTCAAATATTGTTAAATTAATCTATACGGAAGAAATTACAACTTAGTACACTGAAAATAAGTAACTCCACAAACTCTGTTTTTAAAATTTAAGTAAAAGTGCTATATTAATGAATGCAAAAAAATGCATTTTTGACAAACATTTGTAATTGAAAAGTTATTAGAACTACTACAAAAAACCACAAGAATCCAATTTTAGACCTATGTGAAAATATATAGGAGTTGTACTTGATTTTCCTGAACACTGATTGGCAAATGGCAATTTTCAAACTATTGGCTAATCCTTAATGACCTTGTATAACCAGTTCAAACATGCAGCATACAAAGTTTCATCTTAATCTGATGTTAGCATGATGAGATATAGCTCTTTAGATTTTACAGAACCCCCTATTGACTTACATTTGTCTGTCTCAACAGAATACTTTAGAATTATTAGAAAAGAAATGTGAATTTTCCACAAAATTTGATGAAGCATTCATGAGTTTTAACTGTATATGCAAAACATGCTAATTTCCTGAAGAATTAATTAGCATATTGTAACCATATTGTTTTGAAATTTCAGAATGCTTTTGATTATTATTACAGATCAGACCTGAATTTTTGGAAATTGGCTGAAAAACCTAGGACTAGTTCACGTATTATGCAAACGAGCAAAAAAGTCTAAATGGGTAAAGAATAATGGTTTGTGTGACTTTTTTATTTGACTTGAGCCAAAGAATTTAGTGGAAGTGGAATTTTGTGACTGCGCCTTATTGTGTGGGAGAAAATGATCAAAGTCTTTAACACTTCACTGATTCAGGGTCAAAGCACTTTCTCACAAGTCTGATGTGAAGCAGAATTCATCCACCACTGACACACGACAATATGGCTTTGGCACTATTTCATCAAAAGGTTAGGTGGCAACAATGTGTGGAAAATTTGAATGAGGTGCTTGCACAGTTAAGCAGAATGCATTCCTTTATGTCCATCAAGAGTTCATGCAGCATTAGTGTGAGCCTTGTAATTACTGTTATAGTGTATAGTACTGTTATAATCATCATCTAGACACATACCAACCAGAACAAGTGGAGGGCTTCAAGAGGTTGTTATAAAGAAACAGGTGAAGTTTTGTTTAGATTAAACTAAACACTGAATTTTGTATAGTGTTGTCTTAAAATCAGACGTGTGTCTGACACAACACAACATTTAAAAAGATGTGAAGGTGTTACAAATGTAAGACTGAGTGAAAGAGTATGTGCATGTGAAGTCTCTTTGCAACATGTTAAAGACAAGTCAAGGTGTTTAAAAAGCACAGACTGGCACATTGGAACTAATGTGAAATGCTGGTGAGTTTCTGAGTTCAGTTTTTGGTGATGGTATAAAATGAACTGTACTGTACTACAGTTCTACTGCTGTAATAGCCTGCATTGATTACCTGATAGTATGATTACAAGTACAGTTAGGTATGTATGTGTACTGTACTCTCTATATGGTAAGGTATTCAATTCCAGTACTGTTACACTGTATTTACTTTGTTCTGCCATCGTCTACTGTTGTACTTGTCTGCCTACAATGAGGAATGAGCAAGCAAAGGGTGACAATGGCAAGGAAAAACTCCCGAGAGCATGAGAAAGGAACCTTGAGCGGAACCAAGACTCACTGTCTAGTCCAACTCTCTAGAGGTCCTAGTCTTATCCTGATGTGTACATGTGTCCAAGACCCATCCCGAAAGAGAATGTCCATTAAGGGCAATGGAGAAGTAGTTGGCTAGACTGGAGGTGTGGTCAGCTACAGGACAGGACATCAGGGGGTGGTGGGAGTAGCCAATGGCAGCTGAGATGGGTTGAGGCTCAGTAACATCATGACATCAGTGGTAGATGTACCTCAGCAGAAAGAGAGACTAGATTATTAGGCATGTCCAGGTACGAGGGTGCATACATTTGGGAACTATAATGTGCAATGATGGATTCTGGCAGATCTAGCTATGGCCGCACAGCTAAAAGAATAGAACCGGAAGGAAACACAGGCATGAGGACAACCTGGAATATCAGCACACTGCCACTCTCAGTCAACAAACTTGTACATATATTATGTTTTATATATCCAGTGGTAATTATGTAGTATATACAATATGTGTTCTATATACACTGCCTGTCCAAAAAAAGATCACCACCTGGATTTAACTAAGCAAATAGGTAAGAGTCTCCTACTGGATAATTACTGCATGTTTAATTATGTTTCAGCTGGCAACAAGTTATTTAACCCTAACTGATGCAGTGATTAGCTTCTCATTTGTTAAACAGCCATGTCTAAAGATATCCTTTGGTCATGGAAAAGATGTTAATCTGTTTCAGAAGGGTCAAATTACTGGCATGCATCAAGCAGAGAAAACATCCAAGGAGATAGCTGAAACTACTAAAATCGGGTTAAGAACTGTCCAACGCATTATTAAAAAGTGGAAGGACGGTGGGGAAACATCATCTTCGAGGAAGGAATGTTGTTGGAAAAAAGTCTTGAATGATTATGATCGGCAATCACTTAAACGTGTGGTAACAGTAGAACAGCAGGGATATGTTTAATAGTGAAAGTAAGAGCATTTCCACATGCACAATACGAAGGGAAAGGATTGGGACTAAACAACTGTGTAGCCTTAAGAAAACCACTTGTCAGTAAGGCTAACCAGCAAAAACGGCTTCAATTTGCTATGGAGCATAAAGATTGGACTCTGGAGCAATGGAAGAAGGTCATGTGGTCTGGTGAGTCCAGATTTACCCTGTTCCAGAGTGATGTTGGCGCATCAGGGTAAGAAGAGAGGCGGCTGAAGTGATGCACCCATCATGCCTAGTGCCTACCGTATAAGCCTGTGGGGGCAGTGCTATGATCTGGGGTTGCTGCAGTTGGTCAGGTCTAGGTTCAGCAACCTTATGTGCCCAAAGAATGAGGTCAGCTGACTACCTGAATATACTGAACGACCATCAATGGATTTTTTCTTCCCTGATGGCATGGGCATATTCTAAGATGCCAATGCCAGGATTCATTGGGCTCTAATTGTGAAAGAGTGGTTCAAGGAGCATGAGACATCATTTTCACAGATGGACTGGCCACCACAAAGTCCAGACCTGAACCCCATTGAGAATCTTTGGGATGTGCTGGAGAAGACTTTGCGCAGTGGTCCAAATCTCCCATCATCAATACAAGGCCTTGGGGGAAAAAAAAATTAATGAAACTCTGGACAGAAATAAATGTTGTGACATTGCAGAAGCTTGTGGAAATGATGCCACAGCGAATCAAAGCTAAAGGCGGTCAGATGAAATATTAGAGTTTGACCTTTTTTTGGCCAGGAAGCGTATATCCAGTAGTAATGATACTTGCTCTATCAGATTTGATGCTGGACCTTGAAAGGACTGAAAGGACTATGGCAGCATGTCTGAGTGAAGCGACTGATGGACATGACCTGTACGGATTACCCAGGACCAAGCAGAGGCACTCTGTGGCACCTGCTTCACCAGCCCTGAAAAGGGTCAACAAAGACACCAAACCAGCTTTGGAGGCAAAGCAGTCAGCCATCTTCCCTCTAGGGCAAAAAGAACACGAGGGGCTTGTGAAGTGTGCAGCAGGACAGTGGGATTACATCTGCCAGTTTCTGCTCCAGGACATCAAGCTGGCAGAGAAGAGAAGCTTCATTTCTGGCTTCAACTCACTTCACTGGGCTGCTAAACAAGGAAACAGCAAAATGGTGCACAAGATCTTTCTTCTTTCACGGCAAGGTGGGCCAGGGGTTGACGTTAACGCCAAGAGCTATGACCACTACACCCCACTACACCTTGCTTCTATTCACAACCACGAATCAGTCGTGAGTGTTCTGGTGCGCGATTATGGTGCCAACTGCAACATACGTGACAACAGTGGCAAAAAGCCCTATCACTACTTACACAAGGACACTTCACTCAAGGTGAGAGAGATGTTCAGAGACCCCTCACACTGGGGATTACAAGCCCTCAGACCATGATCAGCACTTTGAGTAAACTATTTGAGTCCAAGTACAGAAAAACACTCAGATGTAGACCAAGATTCCACTCCGTCTTGAAGCAGCTTGACCAGCCTTGACTAAGATGAGGACCGGACAGACTATACATTCACTTCCAGAATGTTCCCCTACAATTAACATCCCAAATGAAATAGCATATCCTAAAATAGTCATTTTCTCTAACTTGACTTTCACTGCTGATTTTGATTCTGCAATCAGAACCTTAAGCTGTGAAATAACTAATTTGCACATATGTTTAAAATACTGAGTAGTCATACCTGCTGTCTGTTTACCTTGAATATTCTTTAATGTTTTGTCTTTGAGTAATGAATGTTTTTTGTATCTGTTTTAATTTGATGGTGAATATAGTGAATATTAGATTTACTATGAGAACAGCTAATTCTTCTAAGTTGTTTAGTGAACAACTTGAAGCTCAATCTGTCATGTTTGTAAATTCTATTGCTTATGTGAGAATTTATTTTAGACAGCTGTAGTTCATGTAACAGTTAATAAAGCTCATACACTGACTTATTAAAACAGAGTTGTCTTTCCCATTTGTTTAGCACAAACACTATTTTTCACTTTTTTTCAGGAATAACAAATTTCTGTTCTACTTCCACCCTTGGCTCTGGCTGTATGTGAATTCAAGAGCATGAGTGTGTGTATATAGTGAACAAAATAGACATTTAAGAGGATTTTGCCATCCCATTACTCCACATTCCTACAGTAAAAATACTTGAAACTTGTACAATGAGTACATAACTAAGTGTATTTAAACGTTATAGTGGAGTGGTCTGATAACACTTTGATTTGTGTATTTTATAGAGCTTCAAATATTGCATATATGGAACCAAATAGACATTTAAGAGATTTTTCCATCCCATTACTCCATTCCTCCAGTAAAAATGACTGCAAATCAGAAGAATAAGTGTACTTCCATAATCTGCTGAAGTGATCTGATAACAATTTGATTTGTGTATTTTATAGAGCTTCGAGTAGTGATATATAGTGAACCAAACAAACAAGGAAGTGTGCAATTTTTTTTTCCTCTCACGCGCCAGATCCGCTATCATTATGCTGAAGCTAAGAGCTAACCCAGATAGCAATTTTCCTACACCCATGATGTGGGCCACATAAGCAGCTGAGCTCTGACCAACATGATAAAGTGAATGACGCCCAAATCGGGCCCATATCTGAACAGCCAGATCTGTACCGTAAGACAGCCAAACGTCCGACAGGAGTGAGCCAAGTGCAAATGCACCTTTCTGTGCCTCACACAGTGATGTAGTCTATGTGACACACAGGTATATTCCCTACACCCACTAAGAAAACTTCAGGATTTCTGTATTCCCACTTAACACTGCATGAGGATGCATACTTTAGTTTTGGGACAGAACTCTCACTTCACTGATTTTGTTTTGCAAATGCTGAGTAGAATATAACTGCAATAAAATACTTTCTGCAGTGGAAAGCATGACCTCCATTTACTTCCATTTCCAAAATTCACCCTGTGTGCTCTTTGTGTGTTAGCAAATTTGGAATGTTGTGGCTTCCCATATAAGAAGGGCTTTGAGTTCTGCATATGTATAATGTTATCTATCTACTAGTTAGTGAAGCCAGGTGCTCATTGATTATGTTGAGCTTTAGGAAATGAAGGATATTCACACTTTGTCTTGGATTCATGTGACAGCATAATACGGGTTTTCAAAACTGCTTAACAGCTGCACACAAATTCATTCTTCTCCCATTTTCAGCTGTCCATTTTAATTTGCACTTATGTAACCTTTACATCACAGCCAAAATTGGGCATTTATTCTTTCTTCCAGTGTAGAGAAGAAAGAGCAACATTTTACACAGGTTGTGGCACCTGGAGCTGCCCAGTTTCTCATAACATCAATATACAATCAAACGCTATGTCTAAGGTGATGAGGTCTGAAAGAGACAGATGAAATTTGACGTTTGAAGTTTGAAAATTCAAGGAAGTAAAAAGAACATCTTCAAAAACACCACATGATATTTAGCTGCTGTATCCACATCTATAGTGCACTGTGAAAGGACTGAAATCAAGCTTTGGTTTCCTGAATTTGTTTGTACAGCATTTCTAATTACTGTGAACACTGGCAAATCACCCCGGACACAACGGCTCAAGACACTGCATGCGGATGGATTTAGTTTCTTGTGTGCATGCAGCATCGTGTATTTTTTAATTTTTAATTTTAATTTTTTTTTTGTGCTTCAATGAGCTGAGATCATTGATGTCCAGGACTGTACCTGACCTCAAGGGGTGCCTGGGACACTGCTCTGAACCAAAGAGTGTGGGTGTCTCAACCAAGCCAGCCTCTATGATAGTGGCCTTGGGATATTTATTCACTTCTTTATTTGTTCTTATTCCATCTCTGGATCAAATCCTGTGAGGACTAACCAGTACTGGATCAGTGATCAGTGTGGATCTCTGAGCTTTCTACCCATCAGGTGATGTCTTCTCAGTTGGGTGGATCATAGAACACATTCTCATCTTAAATGACATGTAATGGTTTCGTCAAAGCACAAGTGTAAGGGATGGTGCCAGGTCGTGGCCACCAGAGGAAAGCCTCGAGTCAGGCATGCCACTAATCAGGTTTAACACCCAACAGCTGGGCTAGACCTTATATAAGCCCAGCGAGCCAATCATTCAGTGCTGGGTCTTTGTCAAAGTTCTGAGCCAAGCTATTAGCTGGTAACTTCAGGTAATGAGGGCTGTGAGCCCTCCTGCCTCGCCTCACCTCACCTCACCTCACTTCTTGTCTGTGAGGGTGTTTATGTTTTTACACATCCCCTCCCCTCTCCAGTTTTCCCTGAGGCTTCCTTTAGCCATTAAAGTTCCTCCCTGTTTTCTGGTTTTGTTTGGGAAGTTTTAGTTTGGTTCATCAGGTTTGCCAATTCTTCCCGTGGTGTCCTTTGTTCTCCCTTTTTCCACACTCGGTGTGGTATTTAGTTTTTTTTTTTCTTTTTGTTTTACCTGATCCAAGATTTAACTGTTCTGCACATGGGCCCATTGATGTTAGAGCATGGTTGCTCACCCAGTAGGTTGTTGGTGTCATCACCTACCTGACCTGGGTTTAAGCTCACCTTACAACAAGCCCCTGCTAATAATGGAATTAGGGGATATGTTACAGATTACAGTGTGTGACAATCATTCTTCCTCCAAAATATATTCACCTATCTTATTGACATAGTGGAGATTAAAGAAACCTATGTTTGCTTATGCACATTAGTTGGCTGATCACACAAGTGTTCATGAGGAAAATACTGAAATCAATCAAATGCGATTACTGGATGTAAAGCATGTTAGTCTGTAATGAACTAATGATGATTATAAGAAACACTGAAGGTAAACACACAAGACAATATGATTCCCTTGCAATTAAAAAATGACTTTACTTATAGATATTTTTAAAGCTGTAATAAATACAATTGTCAAAACATGACAAGGTCGAGTGCAGGGGTGATAAACGCGCCATAATGGCTGAGTCTGTAGTGATAACAGTGATGTCGACCACTCCATGGCTTGTGATTGTGTTCAGCTTTCCTTACAGTTGAAAACTCTTCGATGATCGTGATGACACAAATAATCCTGACGATCAATTCATGGTGGTGATCAGTCCTCTGATTGGCCTTGTCATTTTAGTTTGGTGTAGATCACAAAGGCTCTAAGTATCCTGATGCACTTGTCAAGGCTTATTATTCTGGCCTGCTCCAAAAACGGAAGTTGTCTTCTTGTCCTGGTGAGTTTCTCAGTGAACTTCAGGTTGCACAGTTGTCTGTAATACAGAAAAAAAGCCTGCACTGGAGACCTGCATGATGGACAGTAAGAGAAAAGCAGGAAAAAGACCCACCATACACAGTCAGATGTTTTACTGAGAAATCTGGGAGATGTTAGGGTTACACAAACCTAATTAAACAGGTGTAGGGGGGTTGAGGGAAAAGAGGAGGAAAAAAAGGTACATATCTAAAATGCTACAGTTGGGTGATCAGGCCACATGATGCTCAGCTTCAATGCTCCAACATGTCAACATCTAGGACTCAAGTGGTTAATTAAAAACTGACTTAATCTGAAAAGCACATGCATACAAGAATGTTAAAATAGGTGAGTAAATAAAAGTGCATGATGCATAGTGAGCACATAATAAATCATAAATGTGTATAATATCAAAGTGATGTTCGGGTGATTAAAATCCTGGAGGTGGACTTGGAGGGGGTCCTCTTGTTGGTTTTGACCTGGGTCTGGGTATGACTGGACTCAGATGAACTGAAACGGCCATCTGAATCGATGGAAACACCCTTAAATGTCCTGGACACTTCGGTTTGCTGCAGAATACACACAGAGTAAAAATGCCCCAAGATATTATTTTTCTAAAATTGCTCACATCTCAAAAAGTCCAAATGCAATCAGGCAGGAGGAAGCACTGACCAGAAAAAATATTCTGCATTGATGATTTTGTCGATTTGGTGCGCAGGTAGAACGTCACCTCAGCAATGCTGATGAATGGGAATACAAATGGGACGAGCGGGTTAATGCTTTTAGTAGAGCTTGTTAGTTTCCTTGATGCAGGCCACAGCATTAAAGTTGGCAAAGTTCTGGAGATAAGCTACAAATGCAATGAAAAGGTTAGGTTAGGAATAGTGTCATGTTCATTCTCACCAAAATTGTGAATCTGTTCCCATGACTTGGCCTCACCTCTGCACACATGTGGTAAAATTCATTGCTGATCACCCACCAGTGTTCACTCCAGATGGATTTGTGCTGGAGCTTCACCTCCACCACCTACAGTCATGCAGAATTTTACCACAGCAGGGGACAAAGCCAGTGAGGTCTCTTTGCTAACAAAATGTTTCTCTGTGCAAAAAAAAAAAAAAAAGAAAAAAAAAAGACTATTATAAACAGATTAATAACTCTAGGGAGCACCTTTGCATCTGTAGAAAACACCTGTGAGAATGTGCAAGCAAACATCCCTGTTTGCTTTGTGCAAAGCTTGTTGTGGCTGATATACGGTCAGGGAAAAGAGAAAATATACTGTTTAGGCAAGATTGGGCTATTAGCAATGACATCTAGGTTTTATCTAAGTTTCACAATATCAGAACATCGCAATAATCAATTATTTGTTTAGTTAATTAATTAATTAATTAAACAAACAGTCATAGCTAGCAGTTCTGCACAGACATTTCCTGCAGCAATGATAATAGCAAAACATGAACATAAACAGAATTAAGATGGTAAACTAGAGTTCTCGTGTGGGCAGTTAGCAAGCTATATAGGTAGCTACCTTTGGGATCAGGGCACAGGGCATTTGAAAGATATCCTGCTCCAATGGAACAGGCTCCAGATCCTCCAGTCCTGAGAAAGTTGTTTAAATAACCAGTGGCATATTTAACAAAAGCATGTAGCTAGCTACAAAGTAGCTTATGATTATCCATTAAATTTAGCTGGTGCTAGATAGCTAACCTTGCTGACTTTTTGCTTGTGTTTCTGTGTTCCAATGGGTGTTTTTTTGGTTTGTTTTTTTGGAAGTGTAATAATTTGGTTTGCTCTGATTGTTTGTATTTCAGACTGGTCCTGATGTTAGTGTTAGTGTTTGTTAATGAACTAAGTGTCGGGACCAGCTGTGTGAGGGGACTCTTTTCTCATCTCAGGGCTTTGTAGTGGTGGGAGTGGAGTTTACCATTTTTTGGGTGTGGTCAATATTTAATAGTCCTTTTTTGAGTTATGAGTAACAGTGGCACTTGGCCTAATTCAGCTCTACATGCATTATTTTTTTGTTTTCCTGTGCACTTTCAGGATATTTTTTACAGAATTCAGAGTGCTGTGTGTTTGTTCCATTGTTCAAAATTTTGATTTAAGAGTGGCCCCCATACTTTACAACCATTCATCAGAATTGGTTGATTTTATAATCCAAATCTGTTATCATATAATCCACTGTGCTATTGCCAAGAGGTGAACAAAAAGTGTATCTCCCCAAAGAGTCCCCTCGTAACCTACCATTGACAATGTACAGACCCAGACATTGACAGAGCTGAAGGAGGATCAAAGTCTGTGTCTAAAGCCAGAAGAGCAATACAAAAACCAGGTAGTAAATCCAAAAGGGGGTCAGGCAAAATCAGCAATGAGAGACAACATAAGGTTACAGTACACTGGAAGCTAGTCAAAGAAAATAACACTCAGTATGCTTAGAAATCCTAGAGGCAATACTTCACAATGAATGAGTGCTTGAAACATTCTTATATACAACAATTTCTCTGAACACACAGGTGAGTTCCATACTCCGGTGATGACGATCTTATTGAACATCGCTGATTGGCTGAGTTGTTGGCTGGGTGATAAAGGCTGCTGGGTAGTGTAGTGTGGTAGAGTCGAGCGGTATGACAGTTACCTTGTTCTGTGTTGGAGTCAAGTAGAGATCCAGTACACTGAGAGCGCCACAGATCAGCACACTTCCCTGGGCCTGGAAGCCACCGATCTGATCATGGAGACTGGGAAAAATGTCTTCATTATAATAAGGGGATTCACTGGGAGGAATGTAGATTGTACAAAGAAATATATTTGAGTGTTTGTTTATCATTTTTTTGTTGATTTTAAGACAAATATGTAATTTTTCTAATTTCAGAGGAATTATGAATTTAGACAATTCTGATTTATACCAGATAGTAATTCCATCTGAATATCTCCCTCTTTTAATGTCAGGGTGCTTAACAGCAGAGAGGATGATTTCCTTGTATCTTACAGGACAGTGAGTCACCCAATCAGATTAACACCAGGTTTCCTGGAAAATTATGATGTCGTTATCTTTTGTTATTTGTGAATTCAATGTTTATACTTTTGTACCCAAACAGGGATGACTTTATGCCTTGAATGTTCCGTAGAGAGATTTCATTATTTAAATTATGTATTAAAGGAAAAATACAAATAGGTTTAAAGTGAGATAAACCTGTAAAAATGAAGGATTGTTATTAGATGTACATTCATGTATATAAACAGTGATATTTATTTATTTGTTTGTTTGTCTATTTATTTATTTATTTTTAAATTGCAGAATTCTACAGACGACTGGACAAACTGATTTACTCGGACTCATTAGAAATAATTAATGATCAAATTAATTTACTCCAAACAGGCTAAATACCTAAGGGGAAATGGCACACCAAGGCCAAGACGGTTTTACCTTCTTCCAAAAATACACAAACCTCTATACACACACACACACACACAGGACTTCAAACAAAAGGTCAGGAACACGACCTTAGAACAGAAAACCCTACTATTCTCTATGATTTTTATACCAACATAGAGACAAACATGGACTGCAATCTCACAGACATTGCTTTAACCAAAACACAGATGAAAACAGACCAGATGAGGTGTTAAATCAAGTTCAAGTTTGGTTTATTAATCTACTAGAACTAGAACGAGAACTAGAACTAGAAATAGAACTAGTCTTTAACTTTCTTTATGTTTCAGTGTTTGTTTTCTTCAGTTTTTTTTTTTTTTTTTAACCTTTAAAGCCCATTCTGTTACAAAGCTTTTTAGGGCTGAACTACTGCTTTACAACCTTTGATTTTTTGTGTCTCTGTATCATGTTAAATTTCCACGGAACCCTGATTGTTATTTTTAAAGGGCTTTGAAATTTCTTGCTCTTTTTCACCCCACTAGCAGGACTTTTCTAACTGATATCTCCAGTTAGGTCTTCTGCTCTAACACACTGTTCTTTGTTTGTGGTCTTCTCCATCTGTGTGCTGTTTTCAGCTCCAGTAGTTTAACCTACCCTCCCAAATTTGACAATCTCTTGAGAAAACTTTAGGAAAGATCTCTGAAATAAACAAAATACATCTGAGGATAGTTTTTCATTCTTTGTTGTGCTTCTGTTTCTTAGTGTCCTTTTTGTAGTTCTCCTTTTGTAATGTCATTTCATTTTTATAACAGTGCTGCTGCATAAATAACCTAATACATCTGCTAAATGTACAACTGTATAACACAAGTGAATCAGAACACTGGATAAAGCTTAGATATATTTGTGTAATTAATTTTAACCAGTTTGCCCAGAGATTACATACATGCCCAAAAAGTCACCAGAGTTGGTGCATGCAGCCAAGGATCTTTATTTGACAACTGAAAATATCTGCACAAAGCTTCAGAAACTCTGTTTCTATGTCCATGATTTGTACAAAAAAGACTGCTGGAACTGAGGTAATAGAGGAAAATTGTCCTTCCCCCACGAATATGAATTGTGGATATTAAAGAAATTTATTTCATGTTTTAATTACAAACTACAATTACATTACAAAGTCTCATTATTTACTAGCCATAACTTTTTTTTTTCTTTTTTTTTTTACATTTCAGGAATATGTACCCATATTAGGAGACTATTAGGTCTTAATGTCTGCCATTGTAGAAATTCATGTAAATTGTAGGAGGAATGTTAGCCATTCACACAGGAAAAATGGTGTTTCATGCGGTGTCACCTGTCTCTTGTGTAAGGCAGCATTTGAGAACATTTCACGATGTCACAAACAAGTCTGAGTTATACCTACTGCTGATTAGACTCAAACTTTTGTTAAGAACCTAGGTGACAATGTCTTTTGTTAAAAGCACTATATAACTAAATTAATTCAGTTCTGGACAAACATCTACAAAATGTTCACCATGATCTTCAGGTTAGTGTTTTTTGACTGTGCAAACAGATTGTGACTGCATGATAATAGTGTTGTCATAAGAACAATGCTGTCAAAACCAAAAGAACTGCTAGCAAAAGAGGAAAAAACAAATGTCTGCAAAATCCAATGCAACAACTGCGACAAAAACTACATGGGTCAAGCAGGGAGAAAATTATCAACGAGACTGCATGAACATCAATTGGCCACTAGAAGACATGATCCACTTTCCCTAATCTCAGTACACGAGGACCAAGAAGGACACAAGTTCAACTGGGATACAGCAAAAATCATAACGGGAGCAAGGACAAGGAAAGAAATAATTCCTTGAAGCTTGTTCTCCACCAAAAAGTCAATAAACAAACATATTAGTATCGAGCCAATCTACCAACCTCTTAGACTCAGAGAAATGTAAAAAGCCTTGGTAAAACCCTAAGAAACCACATATCAATCGATTTCGCCTACGCTGCTCGGTTACTAAATTTAGTAACCTGAACGTGGACCAATTGAAATTCAGGAAACCAGACCACAGTGCAGCACATTCTTTTGAACCATTCCTGACTGGCTATTTCTGACCACGACACCATAACTTAAAAATTGAACCAATCAACTGTCGAATCATAACATCCAACACCACCAATACCCTATATAAATGCAAGTGGTCAAAAGAAACAACACCTCTAAGTGCACTGATGTCTACTCAATTGGTGATGAAACATTTGCAATCCAATTGCTAAGGTCGATGAACAACCCAGAATCAACCAAACCAACTGGGCTACCAATATTCCAAATTATTAGCGTATTGTTACATACTGTCTTTCCAGAAATCACAACAAAAACTTGTGCTGAAGAAGGCTTAAAAAGAGCTCGGATGCACATATCCAGAACCTCCAATGGTGAGCACATTGGACTTAGATCAGCAGAAAGCAGTTCAAGTAAAGAGGGAATAAGGAACAGTAATATTAACAAAGTCCGTCAGGAAACCAGGTGTGGTGGAAATTCAGCAAACAAGGAGTCAGATGTGGATAAGAAGATTTTATTGAGTTATTAGTTTCAAAAAATGAGCGTGCCTATTTGCTTCGCTGCCCTTTGGGTGATTTCCCTCCCCTTATATAATAGCCGTAGCGTTCGAGAGAACGAGGGAGGGTTTGCTTCTGCTGAGACCAGATAACTCCTTGGAAGGAGTGTATTTCTTCAAGGACGTTCTCTAGGGAACGTCCTGTTCTTCTAATCTTATGCTAAGCTTTCTCACGCTTTACAATGATAGAGAAAGAAACACAACAATATTTCCTTCACACTTCCCCCCTTTGATTCTTTGTCAATCATCAACATCATCTAGACTTTAATTTTCAATGAATAGTGCCTGGAGGTCATTAAATTCCTCAGAATCCTCATCCACCCCCTTTGGCAGTTCTTGCAACAGTTGATACTGTACACGAGTAAGATTAGTCACCCAGGTGACACAACAATTCATAATACATGGCAGGAAACACAACCATCAATACGACAATGAGCACAGGAAAAAGCACCGTCATTGCCCAGTGTCCCCACGGGCCCAGGGCCGAGGTGAACCATGAGAACCATGAATTGTCTGCTGGGGACGGCTCCTGGATGTCCTGTTTCATATGTGTAATCAGGTCTGTTATATTATCATAATAATCTGGGATGTGAAAACAACATGATACATTTATCTTCTTACACACCCCACCTTCCTCGGCTAGGAGCAAATCTAAGGCCATTCTATTCTGCAGGACTACTTGGCGAATCTGGTGCAATTCTTGGTTTAGGAGTGTAAAAATCGTCTCAGTCCTATTGGCCAGAGTTAGGACTTGCCACGCTAAACCGTTAATCTTATTCAAGGCTGCAGTGGTTGCCGTCACCAATGCCATTGCACAAGCGATATTGCCTTTGCATCTTTCCTCTGGCAGGAGTTCTCGTCCCGCGATCGGGGCGAGAGTAGTGAGTAGGATAGTGACAAACAGAGAATTCATCATGAGTCCTCAGATCGTTCTGGCGCCTTCTTGCAATGAGTGTGGTGTATCCACGTTGCTCGTCCGTCGGTTTTGACGGCGGTGTTAGTCGTCAGCAGCACTTGGAATGGTCCTCTCCACCTGGGCTGGTTCCACCGCTTCCTTCTGAAGTCCTTTATCAGCACCCAATCACCTGGTTGGTGGGTGTGGAGTGGAGTATCCGTCACCTCGGGAAGAACTGCCTTCACCTGCTTAGACACATGGGAGAGAGATTTGTGCAGAGACACACAGTACTGCAAAAGTGATTCATTGATCAGGTTAGTATCCCAGTTCGGCGGACCCACCCCCGTGTTGGGAGGCCGTCCAAACACTATTTCAAAAGCTGATAACCCTGTTCGTGCCTGTGGTCTGGTTCGACATTGCCACAGGACGAGGGGAAGGCATTTTACCCAATTCATGCCTGTTTCCTGCGTTACTTTAGCTAGACCTCCTTTAATGGTGCCGTTTGTCCGTTCTACTGCCCCTGCACTAGCAGGGTGGTAACTGCAGTGTTTTCTCATATCTACCCCTAGGTATTTAGTCAAAGCTTTTAGTCCTTCGTGTACGAAGGGTGTCCCATTGTCACTGGACACTCGTTGTGGTAACCCCCACCGGGGAATAATTTCTCTCAATAGCGCTTTTGCTACTGCCTCACTATCTTGTTTTCCCGTTGGGAAGGCCTCCACCCACTTACTAAACATGCACACACACACATGTACCTCTTCCTTTTGGCTGGTGTTAGTTCTACAAAATCTATTTGCCAATGTTGAAATGGCTCACTAGGCGGCGGGTGTCCGGCGGGTGCGTGTTTGGTATGATTGTCTCCGTGTGGTGTGTTTTGTGCACATACCAAGCATCGGGAACAAAATTTACTGGTGTGTGTGTTTATTCCTGGTGCATACCAATATTTTGTTATGCTCTCCACTATCCCCCCTTTGCTCATGTGACTTCTCCCATGAGCAATCTCAATTGGTCCTTTCATATAAGAAGTGGGGAGACATGGTTTGTTCAAATGATTTATTGGGATCTAGAATGCCTAAAGCAGGCATGACCTGTAATAACTGCTTCAGTGCTGTAAAGGCCGCTTCAGCTTCTGGCGCCCATTCTAACTGAGAGGAATTCGATCCCTTGGTCCGTATTATATTTCTGAGTGGCCCCTCATGCTCTGCATAAGATGGTATGAATGTCCTACAATAGGAACACATTCCTAAAAAGGACAGCAGTTGTTTTTTCGTCGTGGGTCTTGGTATAGTCAAGATGGCATTCACTCGGTCTTTAGTCAGCATGCGCGTTTGTTCAGTGATGTCATGTCCTAAAAAATGCACTTGCTGCTTACAAAACTGTAATTTGGATTTGGATGCCTTGTGGCCTTCCTCTGCTAAATGATGTAGCAGTGCCACCGTGGCTTGTTTACACGCTTCTCGTGTTCTCCCACAAATTAAAAGATCATCAACATATTGCAGCAAGGCTGTTCCTTCGAGGAGCTCTAAAGCTTCTAGGCTTCAGTGTAAGGCGGCATTGTAAATGGTTGGTGATTCACAATACCCCTGACACAGTCTTGTAAATATGTATGGCTTTCCTTCAAAAGTGAAAGCAAACCAAAATTGACTATCCTTGTGCACAGGTACACTAAAGAAAGCATTGGCCAAATCAACTACACTGAACCACTTACTGTCTGGTGGGATCTGAGAGAGAATGGTGTGCGGGTTTGGAACTTCTGGGGCTCTAGGGTGTACTGCCGTGTTGACAGCCTGCAAATCCTGCACAAATCTCCATTCATCTCTCCCTGGCTTTTTAACTGGGAAAATTGGAGTACGTACTGGTGAGACTGGGCATGGTACGATAACTCCTGCTTGTTTTAATGATTGGAACACAGGCCTGATGCCCTCCACTGCCGCTGGTTTTAGAGGGTATTGGTGCTGGCGTGGTCTGTAATCAGATTTTGGGGTGATGTGGACAGGCTCACATCCTTTTATTAAGCCCACATAATTTTTTCCCTGTGCCCATAACCCTGCAGGAACTGTTTTCAATTCCTCCTCCTCTTCCTCTGAGAGGGTAACAGAGGCTGCCATAATTACTATATTAGGACTTACAAGCTCAACCCCCCTTTTACAATTTAGCCTATACGGGGTTGGCATTTTCCACACATCTATGCTTGGGCTGTACATGACTTTACACTGGGCTTCTTTTATCCAATCAGTTGTGCTCAACATGCGTTTTGTCCACAACCCTACTCTCTGCCAGTCTGGGTCAACATGTGCGCTAGCCAGCGACACATGAGGTGCTGCATGTGAGATTGAATATAAAGATTTCTGTTTATCTGAGAGCTGCACCACTCCGGCAGCCCACTCGCAGTCCCACGCTATAGCTGTGATAATCAGACTGTCACTGCCCCCTAAGTCAAATTTTTGTTCAAAATCAACATCAGATCCCTCATGGACCTTCATTGTACAGTGAATAGAATCACTTTGTTTAACTGTCAGCTCACCAGGTAGCGTGTTAGTAACTTCAGTCATAAAATGTGTTAGTACTTCCCCAGCAGTGCACTGCAATTCATACACGTACAAAGGGACTCCTGCCTCTAGCTGGACTCCCTGTGTAGGTGTTTCCCACATAACAAATAACCCCTCTGGGTTGCTGCTAATTGTGCACCCAAGTTTACACATTAAATCTCTAGCTAACAAATTAATTGGACAGGTTTCTGACACCAAAAAGCTGTGTTTGAATTGGCTGTTTCCTAAACTACATTGGAGAGGCTTGGACATCCTTTCATCAATGGGATGACCTCCCACTCCAATTACTGTTATCCCATATCCTGTTCTCATTTTACATTCTATTAATCCTTCTTTTAACACTGAGTGGGTGGCACCACTGTCAACCAAAAACCCAACATTTTTTCCCTCTACTTTCACAGTTACTTCGGGGAGGCCTCTTGGCCCTTTACTAATCTGCTGTAATAGTTGGTAATTTAAATTTGTCACTTCCCTTTTGCCGTCTTCACTCAGTGGTCCGCTGCTGTCCTGCCTCTCCACCGCCTGTCATTCGTGGATAGTGGGATCCAGGTCTGTGCCCCCGTCATATGAGTTATCCTCCTCCGGACAGTTTCTGGCAAAATGTCCAAGCTTTCCACAGTTGTAGCATTCCTGCTCTTTCATCCACTCGTTTTTTTCCTCCTTTTCCTCTTCCTCTGCCTCTTCCGCATCATCAACAACCGTCTCAGTTCAGCCTGTGTTGGTCTGCAGGACTGCACGAATGCCATCAGTTCTTGTCCGAAGCGTCGTCCGCCGATGTCACCTGGCTTGCTCAGGCCGTCGGCCGCTTTCATGATGTCGTCTGTAGTCCAGTGACGGTGGACCATAATCACTCCCTCAGGTCCTGACACTTCCACCATCGGGAACTGTGGGGCATAGCCTCTGTCAGGCCCTGCGGATGGCTTTATAGTGGCGTGACTTCGAGTGTGATGAGCCACTGGTGAGGTTATTGCCTCCAATTGCCGTCTTGGTTCGTCATATGGAGACGGCTTTGATGTTAGCGATGAAGTCCCTGGTTCGGGATAAGGAGGTGGGTTTCCTGATGCTTGTGGTTGTTGAATCAGCTGGGGGCTCTCGGCGGGGCGGCATCGAGGTCAGGATCAGCTAAGGAAACACACTGAGACACTTCATTATTACATTTCTTTTGCCCTTCCTGTTTCTTCTGCCTTTTCTCAGCTTCTTCTAACCACATTTTTGCCTTTTCTAGCATATCCTGTTTTTGTCAAAATATTTCCGTGCTTTCTTATCAGCTTCTCTAGGTTTGACCTCGACTCTCTTAATTAATTTTAACAGGTATGCAACACTCAGCGTCCCTGAGGTATTAAACCCATAATGTTTAATCCAAAACGGGACATGTTTGTTTACATGTTCCCCATAATCTTTACTCATTTGAAAGAATAGGCTACTGGAGAGCTTGTCCTTACCGAACTCATACTCCTTACTATTGCCCGCACCCATTTTTTTTTTTTTTTTTTTTTACTTTTGGATTCAGGCAACAAACGAACAAAGGAAACTTACCTACTCTCTACAATTTTCCTATTTTTATCTTATTATCCACACCATCTACCCCCGATATGGATTAGTTCCGCTCCAGCAAATCGTGCTAGTATACTGAGTCCACTCCTTTCCCTGCGGGGTGTTCTGTCGGCCCGGGCCTATTTCTTACACTAGTACGTCTACTCAGTGTGCCTATTCTCTTAGGCTGGCGGAGTCCCAGACTCCGGAGTCCTCTAGACCCTATTTTTAAGCCCTAGTATCTCATATACTATGCTACTTTACAGACCCACCCCAGGGTAGACTCAGGCGGATCACTATGTCACTTTCTTCTAGGATTAAATTACTGAACTTCACCACTTACTTTCTGTTCGTTAGATCAGGCGGAGCACACCACCGGAGTCAAGCGGGACGTCACTCCCTGGTTAGGTACTTTCCCGTATTCTTGTGGGTTTCCCTCTTTCTCCAGCTCAGTTCTCTCTCTGAGGAGCGTCCTCGAAGTTTAGTCACCGCTGCCCCGCATGGTGCCTCTCGCTGATCCTGCCGACAACGCCAAATTCTGTGGTGGAAATTCAGCAAACAAGGAGTCAGATGTGGATAAGAAGATTTTATTGAGTTATTAGTTTCAAAAAATGAGCGTGCCTATTTGCTTCGCTCCCCTTTGGGTGATTTCCCTCCCCTTATATAATAGCCGTAGCGTTCGAGAGAACGAGGGAGGGTTTGCTTCTGCTGAGACCAGATAACTCCTTGGAAGGAGTGTATTTCTTCAAGGACGTTCTCTAGGGAACGTCCTGTTCTTCTAATCTTATGCTAAGCTTTCTCACGCTTTACAATGATAGAGAAAGAAACACAACAATATTTCCTTCACACCAGGCATGACAATCTGTGCCCAGCAGTGTCACCAGTGCATAGATCTGCGACAAAGTATCCGGAAACAATGCTTTTCTTATTTTCAGTTTGATATATTTTCAAATTAGAATTTTTTTTTTTTGCTGATTTTTGTAACCTTTCCAAAGAAGCTCTAGGGATAAAATAATTCCAACAAAAGTGATCTGATCATTCTTTTTTATTTTAATTATTTTTATACCTGGAAATTTGAGAATTTTTATTTTTATATGAAGTGGAATGGAAAGAAAAGTATAATAATTGCAACATATAAAATATGTTTTAAGGTGTGGGAATAATAAAATGCATTTTTAAAGTATTATTTTTATTCATTTATTTTATTGATAAATTATCATGTTTTAAACAATGGTTACATTACCCTCCCACGAGGAGAACATACAAACTCCACAAAGAGAGGATTCAGGTCATCCTGGGAATGCCTGGGAATCAAACCTGTTATTCAAGTCC